>NW_011494943.1:7019137-7020823 GCF_000754665.1 Bison bison bison
GGATGCTGAGTGTGTAACATTCAGAGTAAAGCGGGGGGGTGTGGAGCCTGTGGTGCTGGGGGTGGGGTGGACAGCTGACAGCATGCTTATCACAGTCAGCTGACGGGGACTCCTCCCCGCCTCCGAATGTGGCACTGGGAGTCCCAGTTTTCAAGGAAGTTCTCCAGGGTTGACGAGCAGGGAGAGCTGACGAGGGTCCAGGGCATGGCTGAGCAGATATCCCAGACGCCACTGGCCCTCGAGTCCTTGGCCGCCTGCCACTGAGGGTAAAGGAGCCATGCCCTGAAGTGCTCTTCCGGCCCGAGGACTGGCTGCCCGGGCCAGGGCTGGTTTGCTTCTCTTTCCTTTCATTCAACAAATACCTAACGAATGCCAACAAGGTACCAGCTAGTGCTGGGGAGGCGGCTGGGACAGAACCCCTGCCCTCACAGAGCACACGGTTTAGGGGGTGCGGGGAGCCGATAGTCACGGGCAGTGACCTGACTTGCTCTCTGTGCCACCAGGACTCCTCCTGGACACCACCAACGACTTCAGCTACGTTTTCTACATGTCAAGTTTCTTCCTCATCTCGGCTGCCCTCTTCATGGGTGGCAGTTTCTGTGTCCTGGGCAAGAAGGAGCGGCAGGGCCCGTGGGCTGAGGCCAAAGGAGCTGTCCCAGAAGCTGCCCCGGAGCAGGGCCTCGCCGCAGAGGACATGGATAGTCCTGAGAAGCGGCTGCGTGTTGAGATCATGTATGTGACCAGCGTCTGAGCCCCGGGGTCACTCACCTATGTGACCAGCTTCCGAGCCCTGAAGTCAGCGAGTCCTGCCTCAGCCCAGGAAGGGGACGTCTGGCTACTTCGCCAGAGGCTGGGGTGAAGGGCTACCCAGCAGGTCTGACCTGAAGGCCATCCCGGCCCTGCAGGTTGGGACTCAACCAGGAGCTGGGACCTCAGAGGTTTGCCGCCAAACACTCAGGGTTCCTTCCAACAAGCAGAATCCAGGAGCAGGTCCTCCTAACTTTTCCCTTGGGCACCAGAGCCCAAGGTGGGTCTGAGCCCAGCTCGGGTCTGTCACGACCGGCTTGGCTCAGTTGCCTGCCTATTTGCTGCTGCTACAGCTCAAGACACTGGACCCTCAAGTCCAGCCTGGATGCCTCCCATACGATCTCTATCCATCACTCTCCAGACACTTCCAGAGAGCTGCTCGCCCCTCCTCCGAGTCCCTCCTGCTCCCCCTTCTTCCCAGGTGGCCCAGCCCGTGCCCTAAGGGCTGCCCCCAGCACAGGTTGCTGGGCCCCATGCTGCCTGGAACCTTGGCAAGAGGGGCCTCGGGAGAGAAGGAGTTGTGACAGAGGGCCAGGCAGAGGTGTGGGCCCGGATGCAGGGCGTGGACAGATTAAATGTCGGGTGGGGGCCCTGTGCAGAGAACTGGAGGGGAGCCCCTGGCTTGGGCCCTAGAATCACAAAAGGCTGAGAGACCCCTGCCCGCTCAGGGTCTGCTCAAGGGTCTCCTCCCTCCTTGGCCCTTCCCTGCATCTCAGCTGGAAGATTAGTGTTGGGTGCGGGGAGCCAGCCATCAGATGTGGGGAGGAAGTGTTGCTGGGCAGGGCCCCAAGACCTCTGAAATGGAGCTGCTTTCGCAACAGAAGCCCTTTCACTCCCCTCTCCTGTCATTCTTGTCTCCCTGCTGTGTCAGAGGCGTCA
>NW_011494943.1:7020923-7028993 GCF_000754665.1 Bison bison bison
TTCCTGGTGCCTTCCCTGAAGTCATCATCACCTGAGAGCTGCCCAGGCTTGTCCCAACAGGGTACCAACCAAGGGAATAGAAAAACTGTTTGTTTGAATTACACACACAAAAACATTTTCTGCAGCGGGTTATAAACCCTGTGAAGTAATGAAGCTGAAAAATGGGCCTGGAGTAAGTTTGCTCTCGTCCGCCTTCAGGGCTACTCCCACCCTGGACCTTGTTTGTTGATTCAAGCTCAACCGGGTTTCAGCAAGAAAGTCTTATCAGGAGAGAACTGATTTTCTTTTTATGACCTGCTCCAGCCCTCCAGCACAAGTCCAACTGGCATGAGTAAGCACCCTTCTGAATATTGTCTTTTCCAGGACCCACGAGTGCCCCCTTATGGCAAAAAAAGGTAGTACAGAGGTGAGGCAAAGGGGTCTGAGCTGGGACAGAACCTGAATTGATGTTTGACTGCCACAATTTGCTGCCTTGACTCTGGGCACGCAGAAAACAGAGAAGGTTGGCCTAGATAAGCTAAGGTCTCTTCCAGTCTGAAAAGTCTGATCCTAAAGACCCCCACTGCCTCCCTGCACCCCATCCTGTCTGCACTTGGTCACCATCCACAGCTTGTACACTGAAGGGAGAATGCACAGCTGGGCACATCTTACCATGTCCTGCCTCCTCCATCTTAACTGAGTGGAAAAGGAGAGAGTTGGGGCTGGTGGGTGGGTGGATACTTTTTTTTTGAAGCACTACATGCGTGGCATGTGGGATCTTGAAATTCCCTGACTAGGACCAAGGACCAAACCCATGCATACCCCTTGCAATGGAAGTGCAAAGTCTTAACCACCAGGGAGGTCCCTAGATGAATCCTTTTTGGTGCTAGTAGCCACATGGCTTTGAAACATGCATCCCCTTTTAGGGCCACTCTTGAAAACTGATTTCTTTTCAAGGAAAAAGGATATTAGTAAACATTTAGGATAGAGAACTTTGACCTCCTCTGCCTGCCCTCCCCGACTCCCTACCCTGGGCAAGAGTGGCAATCATTTCTGGGCAGAATTCCTTCAACAAATATTGAGGAGCTACTGTGTGTCACGAACTGGGCAGAGAGGAGTAAGACCTGGTCACAAAACCAAGGACTTAAGAATTCTTCACAGAGGTGAGGGCCTCAGAAGCCTTAATTCAGTTCAGTTCAGGCACTCAGTTGTGTCCAACTCTGCGACCCCATGGACTGCAGCACACCAGGCTTCCCTGTCCATCTCCCAATTCCTGGAGCTTACTCTAACATGTCCATTGAGTAGGTGATGCCATCCAACCATCTCATCCTCTGTCATCCCCTTCTCCTCCTACCTTCAATCTTTCTCAGCATCAGGGTCTTTTCCAAAGCCTTAGGAGGGGACAAGTAATGGAGGATGTGATGGCCCATCAGATTCCAAAACCCACACTTGGCTGATCCTGGGATTCCTCTAGAGAGGGTCTAGAGCAGTTCCTGACCAGTGTGGGGTAGAGCCCACTTCCATCCTGTCCCTAGGTCTTTAGTGCTCTATCCAAACAGGAGCAGAGAAGCCCCCTGGCCACCTTGGGCTGAGATATACTTCCCCAGGTCGAATCAGCTCTCCTTAGAATGTGAAGGGCCTGGTGAGGGGCCTGGGGTCACTGCCCTGCAAGAAGCAGCCAAGGTCCCCAAGCCCCAGGTGTGTGCATAGGGCTGGGGCTGATCACAGGCACCTGAGCCCACCAGGTGGGGGCTGCTCCCAGTGGGGCTGTGGCAAGCTGGAGTGTGGCAGTCACTTTGTCCTTGCGCAAGGCCCTTGCCCTCCAGAAACTCACAGCCTAAGCCGCTTCCATCCCCACATTTTCAAGCACGCTGGAGTCCAAGAGGGCCACCTTTCTCCCTGGTGCTCTGTCGCCTGACCCCTGCCTGAGAAACTCTGAGAAAGGACTAGATAGAAGGGCTTCAGCATTCTGGGCTCCCCACAACCCAGAAAGCCACCAAAGTGGTATTTCTGGGGTCGGATGGTGCTGCCCCGGGTGGGCCCCGCCACCTGGCAGGCTCAGCTCGGGACTGAGGAGCAGAGGATACCAGGCTCGCTAATTTCATCTTGGCCTCGCCGCGGGCATACAGGGTCATAGTTCCCCCACCAGGGATTCAATCGTGTCCCCTCCACTGGGAGCACAGAGTCTTAAGCACTGAACCACCAGGGAAGTCCTCACTGGGCTTTTGGGAAGAGCCGACCAGAAGGTAGTGTCAGAAGAGCCACAGAGGGGACACAAGGAGCAGACGCTCGCGTTTCCACGGCGTCCCTTGATGGTGGAGGGGCGGGGACTGCGGCCCATCGCCTAGCGCGGGGTCATCTGAAGGTGCTCCTACCCCGACAGTCCTCCACACAGGCCACCCCGGGCACCTCTGAGCTCCTAAGGGCCCTAGGGGCTCGCCTCAACACAACCGCAGGCTTCAGTTACCACTTCCATCAAGAGGCTGATCGCCGCCTGCAGGAGACAAAACGTTGGAAGCCGGCAGCGCAGGCACGCCGAGCTCAGCGACGGCCCCGCCCCTCGCCTCATGCCTCATCGCCCCGCCCCTTTCGCCCTCTGGGCGTGGCTAAGTGCCGCTTCCCCCGGAAGTCCGGAACCCAGCCGAATGTCCCGCCCAGCTGGGCGCTGGCCCTCCTTCGTACGTCTCCTACTCCCCGAGTTAGGTGTTCAGTCCCATCTCCTACGAGGTCCTGAGTCCCCACCGCGCCTCCCACAGCCCAGTCTCAGCTGCAAGCTGCTGCAGAGCCTGGAGCCAGGAAAGGAACTCGTTTCCCCTCCCCGGCCCCGCGGAACCAGGTGGAGTCCTCGCCCCGCTCCCCAGCCTCGCCTTCCACACTCTCCCGCCCGCTCCCCGGGGCCCCTCGCCGCCCGCCCATGGCCCAGAAGCCGAAGGTAGACCCCCACGTCGGTCGGCTGGGGTACCTGCAGGCGCTGGTCACGGAATTCCAGCAGACGCAGAGCCAAGGTGAGTGCCTTGGGGTGGGGGGCAAGGGGGCCGGGCCGGAGTCCGGCCGCGACCGTCACTCCGGCCCTGGCGCCACTGCCCGCTTCTCCATCGCAGACGCCAAGGAGCAAGTGCTGGCCAACCTCGCCAACTTCGCCTATGACCCCGGTAACTACCAGTATCTGCGGCAACTGCAGGTCTTGGATTTATTCCTCGATTCGCTGTCGGAAGAGAATGAGACCCTGGTGGAGTTTGCTATTGGTAAGGATTAGGCGGTCTCCTAGGTGCCTGATGAGGTAACGAGTTAGAAGTGAGTTGTTGGGAAAGGGCTCTCTTAGGGCCTTACTTGGAGAAGGCAATGGCAAGCCACTCCAGTACTCTTGCCTAGAAAATCCCACGGATGGAGGAGCCTGGTGGGCTACAGTCCATGGGGTCGCCACGAGTCGATCGCGACTGAGCGACTTCACTTTCACTTTTCACTTTCACGCAAAGGAGAAGGAAATGGCAACCCACTCCAGTGTTCTTGCCTGGAGAATCCCAGGGACGGCAGAGCCTGGTGGGCTGCTGTCTATGGGGTCGCACAGAGTCGGACACGACTGAAGCGACTTAGCAGCAGCAGCAGCAGGGCCTTACTTAGGCCGTCTCTCAGCAGCGAAGGCAGACTTTCGTAGTGTCTGTAATGCCTCCGCGGCCCACACAGCGTACAGGTTCACGGGTGGCTTGAGTCTGGCCTGGAACCCACCCCCAGGACCGTTTCTACTTGTCTACCTTCCCTCTCGGTTAGAGGTAAGATCCTAAATGGGAATGGATTGAAGCCCCTTGGAGGGGGGGAAAAAAAAAGTTGAGCGCTCTTTTAAAACCTCTTTATCTTATGTTTCACCATCGAGAGAAATAGCTTTCACTCGGAAAGGCTCATGGCACCTGTGGTTGTTCTGGTCTCAGACCTATTGAATTATTCACCCGACAGGTGTTTGTTGGGCTGGTACTGTGTGAGCAAAGTATTGTTCTAAATGCTGGTGAGATGGCCAACAAGTTGGGAAAAGATCTTTGCCCTCAGGGAATTTACATTCTAGCGGAGGGAGACACATGGTTGACACACAAAAATGCTGAGGCGCTGAAGAAAACAGGCTGATGAAGAAGAGCAGGGGAAGGAAGGGACTACTTCTGGTTTGGCCCTGGCTGGAAGGCACAGGCCGGGCCAAGACCCCAGAGCAGGAGGAGCCAGAAGGAAGGCTGATATGGCACCATTGTGGTGAGTGAAGCCCAGAGCGGTACTAAATGAGAGAGAAGGATTTAGTGTTGCTAAGTTAGAGAGCACCTCGCACCAGTTTACAGGGACTCAGATCTAGGCATTGGGCGGGAGTTTGGAGTTTATTCTGAGGGCAAACCAACACTCCTGGGACTTCCCTAGTGGTCCAAGAATTAGGACTTTGCTATTCTTCTGTAGGGCGGCGGGTTCCATCCCTGGTTAGGGAACTGAGATCCTGCAAAAAGCAAACAAAACCAACATTCTTTTTGCAGCATGTGTCTTTAAAAAAGAACATTTCTCTGCACAGTGAAAGGAGTCTTATCTTCATAGGGAATGAACTTAATAATTCCATTGTCACCAAATACCCAGTTAGGCAGACTTCTCTAATAGTTCCCAAGCGGACGTTTTTTGTTGTTGTTCTGTATAAACCAGGATCCGTGCTCTTAATCTGGTTGTTAAGTTCCTTAGATCTCAATCTCTCGCTCTCTTTTAAAATAAACTTTGTATTTTATAACAGTTTTAGAAAAATTGCGAAGGTAATACAGAGTTTCTATGTATGCATACCAAGTTTCCTTATTATTACCATCATACATTAGTATGTATGGTACACTTGTTACAATTAATAAGCCAATATCCACAGTCCTGTCTAACTCTTTGTAACCTCATGGGCTGTAGCCTGCCAGACTCCTCTGTCCATGGGATTTCCCAGACAAGAATACTGGAGTGGGTTGCCATTTCCTTCTCCAGGGGATCCTCCCGACCCAGGGATAGACAGATTCTTTACCACTGAGCCACCTGGGTACCCCTGTTATTAACTGAAGTCCATACTTTGTTCCGATTTCCTCAGTTTTTCCCTCATAACCTTTTACTGTTTAAGGATTCCATCCAAGATACTATGTTAGATTTAGGCTCCTTTGGGCTGTGCCGGTTTTAGACTTTTTCTTTTTGTGAATGACCTTGGCAGTGTTAAGGAGTACTGGTCAGGTATTTTGTAGGTTTTCCTTCAGTTGGGATTTACCTGACATTTTTCTCGTTATTAGACTGGGATATGGGTTTTGGGGAGGATGACCACAGAGATAAATGGTAAAAGGCCATGATATATCTCCTCCAACTGAAGCTATTTTGGGAGGTGGAGGGGGGGGTGCTTCCCATGCGGGATCTTAGTTCCCTGACCAAGGGTCAAACCTGTGCCCCCCTGCAGTGGCAGTGCAGAGTGTTAACCACTGGACCACTAGGGTCTCAACTCTGCAGAAAACTGTGCTAAAAAGAGCAGTCAGCCAAGGCGAGTTTTTACAGGATCAGGAAGCACCTTTCCCAAGGCAGGAGCCCTCTGAGATCCCAGCCCACTGGGCTGGGGGCTCCCAGGGTGGGTGACCAAGCCCTGGACCCGGAGTCCACGGTCCCCACTTCACTTTGTAGCTGATCCTTGTGGATGAGTCCTATCTCTTCTGAGCTTCGTTTCTTCATCTGAGCCTTGCCTGCCTCGCAGGACTGCTGTGGGGAGCAGAGCTGTTGTGTCTGTGTGTCTGTGAAGGCACTTTGTCTAGAATCGTTCGTATCCTTAATCACCAGTTTTCCTCTTCACAGCCGCTTTTTCCTTCTCTTTTTCTCCTCCTTCCTAAGGTCCCCAATCCCAGGAACAACAGCTTTCTTAGCACAGAATCCCTCCACGGAGTCCTCTGCAGATGAAATTTCTTTTTTATTCATTGTGCATAAATTGGAAGTCCCAGTGGTGCTTAGAAGCCTATTTTGTTACTCTGTTTCCTTCCCTGTTAATATCTGTGGCGCTACACTGTCAGTGGTTATCCTGCACTGTGCTTTGTAGCTTTGAATCTTTTCTCTCTGGTGGCAGGTCTGAGATTGTGATCTCCATGAGGTCAGAGTGCTTTGCTTACGTTTGTTTTGAATGCTCAGACTTTTTGGTCTGGAAAGAGGGGATGAGGTGAGTGCACGCACGCAGAGTCCTGCCCCTGACTTGGGGCTGGCGCCCTGAATGGGGCTGGTTCTGGAACAACTACTAGGTAAGATTGCCCACAGCCACGGTTTGGCAGAATCAAACCAAGTGTTGGTTTGTTGGCTCGGAAGAGATTGAGTTTGGTAGGAGCAGGGCTTTGGGGTCAGGCAGGCCTGGGTTCCAGTCCTCACTCAGCGACTTAACTCTGGGCACATGACTTCCCTTCTCCCATCGTCAGTCAGGTGGGCAGGATCAATACCTGCCTCACAGAGTTGTTGACAATTAAATGAGCTAAAGTGCCTGCAGCTGCATGGTCTGCTATCCAGACCCCTTTGAGGGTAAGCAGTTCCCTCATCTTCCAGAGACTGAAGTGGAATAGTGTCTCATGACCTATCTTTTCCAGGGATTTGTTCTTTCTGGAAAAGCATCACTGAGTGATAGAAAAAGGTATGAAAGTTGACCCCTAGCCTCACAATGGGTGTCGGGGCGGTGTTAGGAGGACGAACCCCTGGGCAATGGGCACTGGTTAGGCCAGAGCCACCCTTGTTTGGGTCGGGATGGGAAGTGGGTGGATTATCAGGAACCAGATACAAAGCCAGGATCTCAGTAAACACTCAAATGAGTGAAGGATTCCGAGCTCATGCCCCAGATTAAACCTCTGGCAGGCTTTGGCATCAATTTGAGAGTATTGGCCTGAAGCACCACTGGTTGATCCTCAGTCTTACCTGCTGTGTGTGCACACCTGCACCATTCTAGATGCTGTGTGGAGATGTAAACAAGCCAGGTGATAACTCTCTGCTTCCATGAAAACTGAATCCTAGGATATCACAGAATACTTGACAGTTGTTACCAAAACAGAGTTCAAGTAGGAGGCACCTCCCACAATTCAGCTTAAATCCTTTTTCCTGTGTTCTACTTCCTGCAATACTCGTAGCTGCCACCAGATGGTGGTGGTGTACTGAAAAAGACTGGTGGATGACTCCTGAGCCGCTCTCTGGAAAACAGTATCTAGTGTAATTGAAGGGAGGCATGCCCCCTGATCCAGCAGTTACATTCACAGAGCTAGGTCCAGGCACGTGTAGACACATAGGCAGAAATGTCACCAGCAGTATTGTCTGTAATAGCCCCAGCCTGCAAACAGTCAACATTGGGATGAATATCAATATTGTGGATATTCATACTACTTAGCAAGGTAAATGAACAATCTGCACAGCTCCATGCAATTATCTTGCAAACATAATGTTAAGCACATGATGCTAGACACATAATAATATGTACAGCATGATTCCATTTCTATAAAGTCCAAAAAGGCAGAACTGAATTATAGTGTTTAGCGGGGAATGTGTGGTTAAAAAAAAAATATTTGGAAGAAAGAGGAGAGTGAAAAAGTTGGCTTAAAACTCCACATTCAGAAAACTAAGATCATGGCATCTGGTCCCATCACTTCATGGGAAATAGATGGGGAAACAGTGGAAACAGTGTCAGACTTTATTTTTGGGGGCTCCAAAATCACTGCAGATGGTGACATTAAAAGATGCTTACTCCTTGGAAGGAAAGTTATGACCAACCTAGATAGCATATTGAAAAGCAGAGATATTACTTTGCCAACAAAGGTCCGTCTAGTCAAGGCTATGGTTTTTCCAGTGGTCGTGTATGGATGTGAGAGTTGGACTGTGAAGAAGGCTGAGTGCCAAAGAATTGATGCTTTTGAACTGTGGTGTTGGAGAAGGCTCTTGAGAGTCCCTTGGACTGCAAGGAGATCCAACCAGTCCATTCTGAAGGAGATCAGCCCTGGGATTTCTTTGGAAGGAATGATGCTAAAGCTGAAACTCCAGTACTTTGGCCACCTCATGCTAAGAGTTGACTCATTGGAAAAGACTCTGATGCTGGGAGGGATTGGGGGC
>NW_011494943.1:7029093-7039008 GCF_000754665.1 Bison bison bison
TGGAAAAGACTCTGATGCTGGGAGGGATTGGGGGCAGGAGGAGAAGGGGACGACAGAGGATGAGATGGCTGGATGGCATCACTGACTCGATGGACGTGAGTCTCAGTGAACTTCGGGAGTTGGTGATGGACAGGGAGGCCTGGCCTGCTGCGATTCATGGGGTCACAAAGAGTCGGACACAACTGAGCAACTGAACTGAACTGAGAACTCCCTGGTGGTCCAGTGGTTAGGACTCGGTGCTTTCACTCTCATGGCCTAGGTTCAATCCCTGATGGGAGAACTAAGATCCACAAGCCACACAGGAAATAAAAGGTCCTGTTTATTACAAGTCAGGAAGGGGTTCACCTCAGAGGGAGAGAATTCAATCAGGAGAGTGTGCAGAGGCGCTGGACGGCTGACTGTGCATCAGTCCTTTAGCTCAGTGCAGGTGACACGGGCACGTGCGTTCTCACTGCTCACCTCTGCCTGTGTGCCTGCCTTTCTCTGTGTGTGGGTTGCAGGTGTGCCCTGGGCCAGTCTCCGGGGCTGTAAACAGGGGCCTGCCTGGCCCACGTCTACTGGGTGCCAGAGACGGGTCTTAACATTATCTAATCCTCTCTGCCCGTTTTACTGATGAAGAAGCTCAGTAGAAACGAACTTAGAGAAATGGAGTTGCTTGCTCGGCTCGCTTGAATCTGCAGGGGCGGTCCCGGGATTTTTAGCTCGCTCCGCCCACCACAGAGCCCTGGCTCCATCCGCGGAACTCTGGGGTCCCCGGGGAACGTCCTTCTCTCATTGGCGCTTTGGGATCCTAGGATCACACATCTTTCAGCTGAAAACAAAACAAAACTCCCCAGCCCGCCACTAGTTACAGGAAAGCTGAAGTCGAGGTTCTCGTCCCATCACGCCCTCGCGCGCCACCTGGGAAGGCTGATCCGGGCCCCTCTGCCCTCCCCCCTTCCTCTCGGGTCTAGGCACAAGCAGGGTGTGTCTGTTTTATTCATGTATGTGAATATATAGTGCGTTCACCCGGTACGGAGTTCAAAAGGGCAGGTAGTGCACTGTAACAGTCTGTAGCCTTTTCTGGAGGCAGCCACTGTTGCCAGTTTCTTGTGTATCCTCCCAGAGATATTTGCAGGATTTATAAACAAATATGTGTGTGTTTGTATGTATACTGTGTATACATTGTGTGTCTCACACATGCCTGTAGTATACTATATCTGTATTCTGCTCCTCCCCGCCCCCTGCCTTTTTTAAAATTTATTTGGCTGTGCTGGGTCTTAGTCGTGGCATGTGGGATCTAGTTCCCTGACCAGGGATCCAGTATGGGCCCCCTGCATTGGGAGCTCTGAATCTTAACCACTGGACTACCAGTGAAGTCCCTTAAAAAAAAAAAAACAGGAAAAAAACTTAGCGCCACCTATTGGCACACATTCGGTGTCAGCCCTTAAAGAGCTGCCTGATGAGCACTGCAGGATGTCCTGAGCCTGGCGGGACTGAGGTCTAGCGGGCGCCTGAGGATGGCCGGCTAGGTTGCTTCCATTTTGCTCTCGAAGGCAGTGCTGCTTATTTGTATATCATTTCTCACTTGCTGGAATGGCCCTGTGTAATAGACTTCTAGAATTGAAGTCTAGGTCAGAACCGCAAAAGGCCATGATTTTTTTTTTTTTTAATGTTTTTTTTAGATTATACCAAACAGATCACTCAAGTGAAAACTGTATCACCCTGTGTTTTTAGAGAAGTCTCACTACCATCCTGGTCGGTTCCCCTCTGTTCCCCTCTCATGGAATCAGCAGATGTGAACATGTACATATGTGTATATTTGTCTGTTGCCTGCTTACACATAATAGTAGCTTTCTCTGTATGCTGTTCGCCCCTTGAGTGTCCATCCTGAAATGTAAGAGAGAACCATTCTCAAGATAACGTGTGTGTGAGAATCAGTCAGTTGAGTCATTCAATTGTGTCCGATTCTTTTTGACCCCTTGGACTGCAGCATGCCAGGCCGCCCTGCCAACACCAACTCCCAGAGTTTACTCAAACTCATGTCCATTGAATTGGTGATGCCATCCAACCATCTCATCCTCTGTCGTCCCCTTCTCCTCCTGCCTTCAATCTTTCCCAGCATCAGGGTCTTTTCAAATGAGTCAGTTCTTCACATCAGGTGGCCAAAGTATTGGAGTTTCAGCTTCAGCATCAGTCCTTCCAGTGAGCACTCAGGACTGATTTTCTTTAAGATGCATGTGTGTGTATGCACGCTTAGTTGCTCAGTTGTGTCTGACTCTTTGTGTCCCCATGGACTGTAACTCTCCAGGCTCCTTTGTCCCTGGGATTCTCCAGGCAAGAATACTAAGTGGGTTGCCATTCCTTTCTCCAGGGGATCTTCCCAACCCAGGGATTGAACCCAGGTCTCTCCTATTGCAGGCAGATTCTTTACCATCTGTGCCACCAGGGAAGACCAACTCAAGATATCGGGTTGGGCAAAAAGTTCATTTGGGTTTTTCCACAAGATGTTATGGAAAACATGGGACTTCCCTGTGGTCCAGTGGCTAAGACTCTGAGCTCCCAAATGCAGGGTACCAGGGTTCGATCCCTGGTTGGGGAACTAGATTCCACATGCTACCAACTAAAGAACTAAAGCTCTCACATGATGCAGCTGTAGAACTGAAGATCCCACATGCCACAACTAAGCCCAGGCAGAGCTAAAAAGAAAAAGATGTTATGGAAAAATAACATGTTATGAACGTTTTGACCAACCCAATACTAAAGTTAAACCCCGAAACAAATAGTCCCCAATGAAGATTTTGACCTGGGATTGACTGCGGCCAGCCCTGTGCCCTGGGGCGGGCAGGTGCTCAGACACAACCTCTCCAGCCAGTGTCTCCAAGGACTCGCCTAGCCCTCCAGGGCTCCAGGTGCAGGCTCAGCACTCGTCAGCACGCCCTTCCTCGATCTCCAGGACAGTCCTTAGGCCCTCCTGTCCCTCCCAGCACCGATGCCCTGCTTGCTGTGTGACTTGAGATCCCCTGCCTGACCTCTCTGAGCTGCCAGCTTTCTCCTCCCAGATGGCACCTGGGGGTTCTCCTTTGCCTCTCCCAGGGCTTTCTGGAGCTTTCTGGGGCTCCCGTCTGGATGGGCCCTGCCTTTACCCCTTGTTCTCTTTCTCTCTGCCTTGCCTGGTTTGTCCAAAACACGTTCACCCACCAGTCAGAACTTGTTTTCCTTTTTGCGTGGTCACCAGTCTTTAATCTGCAGCGGGATCAGCAGACAGTGAAGCGCACGATTTACGTGTCAGGTTGATGATTTTTTTTTTTTTTGGCTGCACTGCACGGCATGGGGGATCTTAGTTCCCCAACCAGGGATTGAGACCCGAGACCCCTGCCGTGAAAGTGTGGATTCTTAACCAGTGGACCACAGGGAAGTCCCAGATTGATGATTTTTCAAGTTCATTAAAGTGTACGTACATGTATGTAACCAGCACTTAAATCAAGATACAGAATATTACCGTCTCCCTGAAAGGATCCCTCATACCCTCTGCCGGTTAGTGTCTTCCACCCTGAGGTAACCACTGTTCTAACCTTTAGCCCCATGGATTCGTTTTGCCTGTTCTTGAACTTCATGTAAGTGGACTGGTTCAGGCTTCTTTGAGTTGAGTCCCTGGTTTTTTTCACTCAACATAATGTTTCTGAGGTTCATGTAAATTGTTGCAGTATCAGTAGCTCCTGTCTTTGTATGAATAGGCCACAAGTTGTTCCTCCAGTCATCCACTGGTGGAGCTTTGAGTTATTTCTTTAGAGCCTTTATGAGTAAAGCTGTTACGATAATTTTAAAGATTTTATTTATTTGTGGCTGTGCTGGATCTTCGTTGCTCCCCGGGCTTTTCTCTAGTTGCGATGAGCAGGGACTACTCTCTACTTGCCGTCCGAGAGCTTCTCATTGCAGTGGCTTCTTTGGTTGCAGAGCTGCAGGCATGCAGGCTTCGGTAGTTGCAGCTCGAGGGCTCAGTAGTTCCAGCTTCGTGCTCCAGAGCACAGGCTCGGTAGCTGTGGCACATGGGCTTATTTGCCCCCCAGGGTGTGGAATCTTCCCAGATCAGGACTGAACCCGTGTCTTCTGCATTGGCGGGAGGATTCTTTACCACTGAGCCATGAGGGAAGCCTGTCATGATCATTTTTATACAGGTTTTCTTGTATACATCAGGTACTCATTTGTCTCAGGTAGATTTCTTATAGTATATGTATGTACTCTTTTTTTCTCAGATCTGGGTAGAAGTGGAATTGCTGAGTCACAGGGTAGATGTATGGGCTTTGAGGGTAGCGCAGTGGTAAGGAATCTGCCTGCCAGTGCAGGAGACGCAGGAGTTGTGGGTTTGACCCCTGGGTCAGGAAGATCCCCTGGAGGAGGAAATGGCAACCCACTCCAGTATTCTTGCCTGGAAAATTCCATGGACAGAAGAGCCTGGTGGGCTACAGCCCATGGGGTCGCAAAGAGTCAGATACAACTGAGTTTGCGTGTGCATTCATGTACATACACACACACCTACCCACACACACGGTAGATGTGTGTTCAACTGTATTAGAAGCTACCAGATAGTTTTCCAGTGTAATCACGACGTGTAGACTCCTCACCACCAGCGCACGAGAGTTCCGATAGCTCTGCCAGCACTTACTATTGTCAGTCTTTTTTTGTTTTCCGTTATGACAGGTGTATAGGGGCCTCTTGCTGTGGTTTTAATTTTCATTTCTCTGATAAGGAATGTTGGGCACATTTTCATATATTGGCTCTTTTGTGCAGTTTGTCTAAGTCTTTTGCTCATTATTTTTTTTTATTGTGTTGTTCATGTTTTACTGATATGAAGGAGTTCTTTAAATATCCTGGATATGAGTTCTCGGTCAGAATCCATGAATATTTTCTTCTTTTGCTTTTTTCCTTTTTTTCCCCCTTGTTTGGTATGAAGAAAAGAAGCGAAGTGAGGAGAGGGCCCCTGGGGAGGGGACTGATGAGGGTGGTCGAGGAAAGCTCTGAGAAGAGGGACATCTTGTTGGACCTCTATTTTGTTGGCTGGACTGCATGGTTCTCAGGGTCTCAGTTCCCCGAGCGGGATTAAACCTGGGCCCACAGCAGTGAGGCCACAGAGTCCTGAGCACTGGACGGTCAGGGAATTCCCTGGACTTTTTTCTTTTTTTTAATTGCAATTTTATGACACATTTGGTGTCCTTTTTTCCTCCTTAACCTTATATAGCAAGCATTTTCCTACATTACACCTTTTTTTTTTAAATGTGATTTTTAGAACGGTATAATGTTTCATCATATGGATGTACCCTACTTTCTTTAACCAGTTTGCTGTCATTGGGCCTTCTTTAGGAAGCTTCCAGGCTTCATGTTGCTCTTTTTCTACAGCCCTCCTTAGTTCTTCAAGGCCAGTGCGCAGAGGTGGGCTCGGAGGAAAATTCAGAGCGGCTGCAGCTTCTCTTCCACTCTTTGGGGGTCTTTTGGCTCCTTCTCGGGTGCTCCTGCTCAGCCTTCTTATCCCTGAAGCCCTTCTCTTTCCAGGCTTTCACTGCTCTTTTTCATCTTCCACGGTCGCTGCCAGCAAGGCCAAGGGGCTTAAAGAGCTCCCTGCCTGGGGTGGGACCCGGCAGCCGGTGAGCGCTGGCAGCCCTCGATCCATCCCTGGAGGCTTCCCAGGCCTGTAAACGGGGAGCAGGTGGGGCTGGCTGTTGGGAGACCGCCTCCCGCGCCCATTCTCCTGCAGATGCCCTCTGATTATCCCGAGTGGCAGAGCCCTGCCCAGGCACACCTGGGCGCGATGATGACTCACCAGCCCAAGAGTGACTCGGCTTTTCACCGTATCACCTTTGAGGGCAGAGATAAGTCCCGTCCCCCACGCCAGAGCTGAGTTCGCAGTGTGGGTAGGAGGCTGCAGCTCCACTCGGAGCTCAGAAGAGATGGTGCCAGTGTGTGCGAGAAGCCGGGGTCCTGCCGGGGCGTTTCCACTTGTCCCCGTGCCTGGCTGAGCCTGGTCTCCACCCATGGTAGGATTAGTTGTTCTCGTAGCTTCTACAGGGACACCCTTTATCCTGGGAGTGGCAGCGGGCTCCCCGTTTTCTGAGACTTTGAGCAAGTTACTCAGTGGCCTCAGCTTCTTTCTTGCAAGTGGGCGTGGTGGTGACTCTTGCTTTGTGGGGTTCAGTCACGTGCCCAGCATGTTTGTGCCCAGCAAGAAGGCACAGTTGCAGCCCCTGAGATTCAGAGGTGAGTGACTGCCGTGTGGGGCCCAGTGATGGGGACAGGCCGCAAGTAAGGAGGGTGGTGGGAAGGTAGGCCCCAAGCTGTGCTAAGGGCTCCACTGGAGTGACCTGAGAGGTGGGGAGGGACCCTGCATCAGCGCCTCCCCTTCTGGGGCTGCCCCTCAGAGGTCCCCTGTCAGTGAGACCCCAGAACCGCAGATGTCCCAGGTGGGCAGGGTCTCTGGGAGCCATCCCGTCCAGCCTCCCGACCATCTGCAGTGCAGCTGTTTTCTGCTGCTCACCGCTTTACAGTCCTTCTAACAAATGTTTGTAGAGCGCACCCTGGTCCAGGCACCCCGGACGTGATGGGAATAAGACACCCTGGGTCTTGACCTCTGGGAGTGTATCCTTCTAGTGGGGCTCAGCAGTCAGCAAGCAAGAAAAAGCCATGGTGATCCCTCAAAAGTTCTAAGCATGGAAAGAAAATGAAACAAGGTGATGAGGGAAGTGCCTGGACGGGACAGGGTGTGGCTTATGTGGTGGTCCAGGAAAACCTCACTATCCAGGGAGCAGTGACGTGCTGGTTACCAGCAAGTGCGTGTCAGGACTTCCCTGGTGGTCCAGTGGTTAGAGCTTCCACTGCATGGGGGGCACGGTTCAATTTCTGCTTAGGCATTTAAGATCCTGCATGCCACATGGCATGGCCAATGAAAGAAAAAAGAACAGGAAAAAAAAAAAAAGTTGGCAACATGTGAAGATCCTAGAAGGGAGTGTGAACTTTATTCCAGGTGCAGTGGGAAGTTCCTGAAGGTTGAGTGGATGGAACCTTTATAAGCTTCCCTTCAGCGGGACCCAGACTGACCCAGGTGCTGCTCAGGAGCAGGTGGCTGAGCCTGGAGGAGGGAGGAGGTCTTCGCCAGCCCTGCCCCCCACCTCGCTGCACCTGTCCCCTCTTGCTGGGAAAGACGTCCCGGTTGGGTTTGAGGCTGGTTGGGTTTGAGGCTGCGAGAAGCCATAGCCTCTGCCAGTTTCCAGAGACGCAGGGGAAGTGGGTGGGCTGTCAGCCACTCCTCATTGGCTGCGCGGAGCTGGGCGGCCGTGTTATGCAAATGAGCTAGAAGCTGGTCTTCTGTTTGGAGTAGGAACCCAAGGGTGGGGGAGCCCTGACGGCAGGAAGCTCACGCAGGAAGCTCACCCAGGAGCCACAGGAAGTCAGCTTCCCACACCCAGGGCTCTGGGCTGGCCGGAGAGTACAAGGTCAGGCCACACTACGTGAGCGGTGGTGTGTTCTTCGATCCAGAACCACAGGTCTCTTCACTCTGTCCTTTTCTTTTATCCCCCAGAATCCTAGCAACAGTGATGGGTTAGGGCCTCTTAATTATGTTGTATCCATAAAATGGTAAAAGGGTGGACTGCGTGGGTGTTAAATGATTGTAGATTTATTGGCGTGGAGAGGTGTTCACAGGAAAACAGGATCACATTGTTATCAAGTATATGGAGTCACATATTTAAATATTGTGGGATGAAAAGCAAATATTAAATGGGTGGTAGGATTGAGGTGGTTTATACTTTGCCTTCTTGACAGTTTTATTGCGGTATAACTGACATGTGATAAACTTTACATAGGGGGCAACTTGATACGTTTTGATGTATGTACACCTGTGAAACAATTACCTTACATATGTGTGTGTACATGTATGTGTGTGCATATGTGTGTGTGCGCATTTATGTATTGTGGTCATGCCGCACATCTTGTAGGATCTTAGTTCCCCGGCCAGGATCCCCAGGCCCCCAGCAGGGAACGTGTGGAGCCCTGACCCTGGACCGCCAGGGAGTTCCCAGGAAAGCATTGAAGTGGCCGAACCGAGAGGGACAAGGTTCAGTGTCCACCTCCAGAAGGCTGGGCCTTGGCAGGCAGGCCTGTCTGGAACCTTGAAAGGGAGGGCTGGAGATCCGGTGGGCTTCCGGTCCCTTGTCCCCAGGCCAGCTTCTCAGGGGCCCTGCCCTTCCCTGGGACTTGGGGAGGAGAGGGCAGAGGAGGCCCATGGCTGAGGCCTCAGAGTCCGCTTGCTGTTCCCCAGGCGGCCTCTGCAACCTGTGCGCCGACAGGGCCAACAGGGAACACATCCTGCAGGCGGGGGGCGTCCCCCTCATCGTCAACTGCCTGTCCAGCCCCAGCGAGGAGACCGTGCTGTCCGCCGTGACCGCGCTCATGGGCCTGGGCTCGCCTGGCGCGCGCCCCCACCCCGAGCTGACAGCCCGGCCCGTGGTCCAGTGCATGCTGCGCTTCTCCCTGTCAGCCAGCGCCCGGCTCCGAAACCTGGCCCAGATCTTCCTGGAAGACTTCTGCTCCCCCAGCCAGGTGGCCGAGGCCCGCAGCTGGCGAGCGGATGCCGCCCTGGGGATCCCCCTGCCGAGGACGGAGGGCCCCCAGCAGCCCTGACCCGCTGCCCGCTGGACAAGGCTGAAACCCTGGTGGGGGCTCAGGGAGAGGCGGCGCCCGCTCGGCCCATTTCAAGGTGCGTTTTCTCGGCATGGCAGGTATTTGCACTGTGATGAAAGGCCCCAGACGAGTGAGGAAACCAGGTCTTGAGACGCGTGGACGGGGAAGTTGAAGATGCTGCCATTTTCACGGGCCACTGCTCTCAACCTCGTTGAGAGGCCCTAGTGCTGGCCCACCCCCCACCCCCGCCGGGTCTCACCCTCGCGGAGGAAGCAGCGCGGTCCCTGGACTCGGAGGCTTCGCAGAAGGTGTTTCTCTTGAGGAACAGCTGGGCTTGGAGCTTTAGGACAGTTGTCTGAGCTTGAGGAAGGAAGCATTCTCCCCTAACAGAGGTGTCTGGAGTCATTTTGAGACGCAGAAATGAGAAGCCTTGTTGTTCAAAGTATATTGCGGCTCCGGGAAGCTGAGGGCGGTGTTGTGCCCCTGTCTGTGGAGGCTGGGTACCTGCCCCACAAGCTCTCCAAGCCGGGCGTTTGGCCTGGCGGATGCTGGCCCTGAGAACTCTCTGGCTTAACTGTTGATCTGTACAGACCTGTCAGCCAGACACCACGGTAGGGCGCCTCAAAGACCAGAGCGTGCCCCATGCTGTTCAGAGTCCAGCCCAGTGACTGTTACCGTGGCCATGAGGGTGATGACATGTCAGAAGACAGGCACAGACTCTTCGAGCGGTGTCTCCTCCCCTCCCCACCCCGCAGTCCCTGCTTGGAAGCCCTGGCCCACCTTCTCTGCCATCAGGGTTAGTGAGGGGGGGTGCTATGCCTGGAAGCACGTCTGGGGCTCAGGCGGGCCTAGGGGATGCAAGAGGGCTGCTGAAGGGAGAGGGGACCAGCTGCTGACATACAGTGCAGGGCTCAGAGTCCAGTGTACACCGCTCAGCATGGGGGAAGGGGTGTGGGTCCCCGTGGAAAGCTGGGGTTCGGGAGCAGGGGAAGGTCCTGGCCCCCCTTAAGGCTGACCTCTTACATGACCAAGGAATGGCGGCTCCGAGAGGAACGGTGTCCAGGTGGACGTGGAGGTGGGCGGATTATGGGATTTATGGACTAGAGCCCAGAGGGAGGGAGGTGAAGGCCTCCTCATGGGCCTGTATTCCCGCCCCCGCCCCCCGGAGAGTCCCGACTCTTCCCTTTCCCAAATAAAAGGCCTTAAGAGAGCAGCGAGCCAAAGCGTTTTATTTAAAAGGTGTGTGTTCTCCCAGCGTGTTTCCGT
>NW_011494943.1:7039182-7040722 GCF_000754665.1 Bison bison bison
GCCCTCCTCCGGCCTCACTGCTGGGGCACCCCCAGGCCGTCGGGGTCCGGCGGCAGGACTCGCCGCTTGCTGTCTATAATCTCCCTCCAGTTGTCGCTCCAGGAGCGCAGGCGTCTCCGAGGCGGGGGCAGGGCCAGGTGCTGGTTGTGGCAGCAGGTGAACAGGATGTGCTCCCAGCTGGGGGTCTCCTCGTGGCCTGGGCGGGGAGGCAGAGAACCCGAAGTCCCTAATCTGGTTATCTGTACTCCCTCCCGCTAATCCCAGCAGGCCAGATGTCTGGAGACTGCTAAGGAAAAAGGCTCCCCACCTTGAATGACCTCCTTGTCATCAATGAGTAGGTCCCCCGAGATCACTGTCTTGTCGCTCGTCAAGATAATGCGCTCCACAAACTGGGGTCCCAGGTGCTTCTCCACCCAGTGGTACTATGAGGTGGGCACAGGGTCAGTAGGGCAAGATGGGCCCCTGAACTCAGGGCCAGTAGGTGTGAGGGAGGGTCTACAGCTTATGAGATACCCCCTCCACTCCCTCCCACCCCCCAACTTTCTGTGTTTCTGCTGGTGTGTTTTTGGGGGGGGGGGGGCCTAGGCCATGCAGCATGCGGGATCTCAGTTGCCCGACCAGGGATTGAACCCGTGCCCCCCTGCCTTGGCAGCACAGAGTCTTAACCTCTGGACTGCCAGGGAAGTCCCCCGATGGTTTCTTTTAAAAAAAATCATAATTTAGGAAGCTAAGGATGCCCGTGGAGCGCTGGGGCAGCAGCACCTTCTCCTGCACACAGTGGTCGTACTTCATCAGAGGGCTTGTGCAGATGAAGACCTGGGTGCTGCTGGGAGGGGGCACGATTAGACGGGGTGGTGCCCGCCCCTGCCCCCCAGCCCCCACTCCCTCGCCGCCTTTCCTCACTCCTGCATGTCATTCATCTCCCGCATGGCTTCCAAGGCTCCAGGGATGGGCTCCAAGTCTAGGAAAAAGCCTGGGGCTTCATACACACTGGCCACTTTGTCCTGAAAGATACAGCGTTCCCGTCCTGGCTCTGCTCCAGACCTCAACCCCTCCCCCCTACACACACACCTCCCCCGCACACACACAGCGAGGGCTCACAGGTGAGGTTCCTGGGGGGCTTTGGTCCCCAAATCAGAGTCCCGGGTGGAGGATTTTGTTTAGCAGTAAGGAAACAACCCCAACCCCCAGACTGTCTAGTCCCAAGTGAAGTGTGGATTCTGAAGTGAGAGCTTTGTTCATTTTAAACAGGAAGGTGTCTGGACATGGAGCAGAGACAGTACTGACCCAGGGGAGAGGCCCCCCGTCCTCGGATGTCCTGTGGGGTCCGGGTTCCCCGCTCCCCTCGTGCCGCACCCCTCCTATCCACCCTCCCCCTACCGCCAGGTCGGGGCGCAGCGCCCGGTACTGCTCGTTCGCGAAGAAGCCGCGGCGCTCCTCCAGCGGCACGTGCGGCTCCCCGGGGAACCGTTGGAGGAAGCCCCGCAGCAGGCCGGCCTCGAAGTCCGCCAGCACGCCGTCCATGTCCACCAGCACCCGC
>NW_011494943.1:7040822-7046908 GCF_000754665.1 Bison bison bison
CCGCTTCCGGAGCCGCGGCGAGCGGGCGGGGCCAGGCCGATTTGCATGGGCGCCCGGGTGCCCCGCCCGCCCGCCGGAGCCCGGGCTTCCCCGCGCTCCCGACCGGGCCTGGCGGTGCCCGAGCCACGCCTCGGGTCCGAGGGTGCGCCTGCGTGGACATCAGCCGCCCTCCGCTCTAGCAGACGCTCTCCCTCACCCCAAACGTTACTGGGCCAGACCTTCCGGGGGTCCCCTGGACTGTCCAGAATACTGGGGAGCGTCGTCTTAAACCTGTAGGCCGGCTCCAGCTTTCTCAGAACCCACACCTGCTCACCCCGCGGGGACAGGAGGAGAGCTTCCTCCCGCTGCGCCAAGGCAGCACCAACCCAAGGCTCGAAACTAGCTGAAGTGAGTGAATCTGAAGACAACGGGCTCTTGGGACAGCTCCTCAGAGATGAATTCACAAACCAGAGTTGGCTTGAAACATGGGAGCATCTACTTCAAACCTGTTCTACCTGGAAGAGGTGACTTTCCATCAGGCTCAGGTAATCGGGACCATCCTTTCTGTGGAATTGATTTTTCTCTAGAATTCTCCAGTTATATCCTCCTCTGAGAAAATGCTGGTCACTGCTAACTTTTGTTGACTCTCAGTTTTTTGTAGATTTCATGTAATTTATTTCCTGAATTCATGTAAATACGCTGTGCTTAGTTACTCAGTCGAGTCCAACTCTGCGACCCTATCGACTGTAGCCCGCCAGGCTCTTCTGTCCATGGGGTTTTCTGGGCAAGAATACTGGAGTGAGTTGCCATGTCCTCCTCCAGGACATCTTCCCAAACCAGGATCAAACCAAGGTCTCCCGCATTGCAGGCGGATTCTTTACCATCTGAGCCACCAGGGAAGCTCACATGTAAATATATTTACTACAAACTAGATTCAGATTTGAGTGACTGACCCATCTTCCTGTCGCTCCCCACCTGAATATCCCTCCCCTTCCTGATGCTTCTGTTCCATTGGGTCTGAACACCCCAGTACTTCTAAATGGAACAGAAGCATCAGGAAGGGAAGCCTGGTGATCTAATTTTAAAACGCTTAAGAAGCAGACCGCTGCTGCTGCTGCTAAGTCGCATCAGCCATGTCCGACACTTAGCAACCCCAGGACTGCAGCCCACCAGGCTCCTCTGTCCGTGGGAGGCAAGAGTACTGGAGTGGGGTGCCATTGCCTTCTCTGAAGGAGACTAGGTATTAGCAATAAATACCAAGCCACTTAAGTCACATAACTGTGTAAAAAACCGAGACTGTCATCAAAATGCAGACTCTTCTGCCATCATCATTTTAAGTTCAACTTCACTTTCTAAACCATAAGCTTTCTAAGGGGAAAAATTCAACACCCTTAGCAAACATGTTTATGAAGAATTTTAAAAACCTGTATTAGTACCAAAATGATTGGCAGAACTCCTTCACAACACTTTTGGACTAGGCACTTACCTTCATAGCATAGAGAATTAAAGCCAAGTTACAGTTATGACACAAATCAGGGAGCTGTCTTTCCCAGGTCTGTCTAGTTACTGAGAGAGAAGGGTGCAGGTTTCCTGCCTCTTTAGTTCGAACAGAAACCTTCACTCAGGTTATTTGTAGGATTAATCTGTTTTAGTGAAACTGGAAAAATCGTATAGCACAGCTGCTCGTTTTGCAAAATAATAAGGAAGAAAAACACCCCCACAACCTATGATAACCCTTTTTCTTCCCAAAGAGATGCTTATTAAGTCAAATGAGCTGGTGGTTACACACCAGGCTTAAGTCATTTCAACTATGGTCAGGGGTGGTTAAAGGTGACCAGTTTCATAAGTCTTTTTTTTTTTTTTTAACTTTTTGGGCACGCCCCTAGGATCTTAGTTCCCCAACCAGTGCCCCCTTGAAAGCAGGGAGTCTTAGCCACTGGGCCACCAAGGAAGTACCCAAAACTCTTAAAGTTAGGAATCGAGCTTCCAAATGACAAGCCCAAGGAACGCTGCCGATGAGGCACAGGTACACCGAGAAAGCCATCGGACAGCGCCCGGTTTGGACATTTAATACCTCGATCTGGAACCTTCTCCCTAGAACCCAGTGTGCCTTCTCCAATCTCCTGTATCACTTGACAGGACTCAGATGACCTTGTCCCCTTCTGGCTACATGACCCTTTTCTTTGGAGCCCTCTTCTTTGATCACCCACCATCGAGAGGCATCCTGTAGGCATGAGAGAACTTAAAATGTTATCACCCAGCAAAGGAGGATAAGTGGTAGAAGAGTCCAAAGTGTACTAGCTAATAATTGTTCTGGAAGCCAGGTATCTGTATTATTCCTGTCTTTTACTACCAGATGTTACTTAATGTTCATTTTGGCATTCTGAACTCACGCTGACTTTAAACCTGTTTTCTTTAGAGAGAAGCCCACTTCTCTCTAGGCCTTCCTTACGTCTGTTTTAATTCCAAGGGCTCATCAAATCATTGGCTAGCAGGATTGTTAGTGACAAAGAAAAAAAGCAACTAAGCAGGTAGAATTGCGGAAACAATCTCAAAAAGATGACACAGGACACAGTGTTTCAAAATTTGTACATCGTTTACTTTAAGCAACAGTCCAGGATTGTGAAGTACAACACACATTTTAAGGATGAGACTTTCGTTTCATGGTCAAGCACCAGCATCATGCACACAGCTTCAAGTTATCTAAGAAGAGCACTGCCCCCAGCGGGTCCCTGCCCCATGAAGACCCCGCCCCTGCTTCACCACCTGGAATTCATCAGTCTGAGTGAACATCAAGCCTTCCTCTGCGTGGGAGCAGCAGGCTTTGCTCAGCCAGTCATGTTAAGTATCTGGCTTAAATATATCTTAAGGTTCAGAAATAAAAGGCAATTTTTTGTTTTACTTTTTTTTGCTTTGCAGGCGGCAAGGCATAGGGCACAGGCCTTTTATCGCTCCGTATGGCACAGGAAGATGCTTTTTAGCAAAGGGCACTGACAAGTTAGGGCAACACCAGGTAGGTTTCGGCATCAAGACAACTTTGTTTGGGGGCCTGAAGGGACAGCGCCTGTGGACTGTTCACTGGTCTGTCCGATCCAGGCTTGGTAAACCCAAGTAAAGCTGACCAAAAAAAGGGTTTTAAAAACCTCAGTACAAAAGATCCTCTAACACATCTGAACCAAATGGTTTGTTCTTAAAAACACGGTACTAAGTGTCACAAAGCTTTCCCTCCAATCTACTACTAGAAAACACTCATGCCAAGGCCTACAGACCCAGAGGAATCAGGACAGACAGAGAACCTGTTCTTCCAAAAAATAAAAATAAAATAAAAAGACAGCAGTACATAAAGTGCTTCTTTTTTAATGAAACAAATCCAAAAGATGTACAGTCAGGCTCAAGTTGTGCAGTTCACAAGCATGGAAAAAACAAAGGAACAGAACGACAGAGTTCGGGGCAGACGGAGCTAACCCAGGACGAGGCTGGACTTGCCGCCAGGGGGGTTTCTCCGGGATGGCACAGGTGCCGGCGCCACTGGGCTGGGCACAGGGGCGGCGGGCACAGGCTTCTCCTCGCTCTGCCCCAGGCTGGCCTGCAAGTCTGTGTCCACGTTTTCTAGGAAAACAGAATGAAATTAAGACTAATAACTATTCCCAGTGAAGATGAGTCTAAGCTTTTTGGAGGGCCTTTGGAGGATGGTTCAAACCATGCCTAGAGCTATAAAGAAAAAAACAATTGGCACGTGGCCGCTATCCAGCACCAGCCACTGTTAGTGTTCTGCCATGTGTCCCCCTAAATTACATAATACATGGCGACATAAATGTTTTAAGTGTGAATATTCCAGATGAGCTCCAGGTCCACCTCTCAACTTCTGGGTGGGTCTCCTCTCCCTACTTCCAGAGGCCCTACTACTAGTGTGCATTCCTCTAGTCCATTTATTTTACGTCAGCTTTGTGTATTTTATTTCCAGCATATCACAGGCGATCTTGTTTTTATTGTATTTAACATAACTGATATCAACTTGTACCTTTTGGAAATTTACCCCCACTTATACACATGGTCAGGTGCTTCCCTGGTGGCTCAGTGCTAAAGAATCCGCCTGCAATGCAGGAGACTCAGGTTCAGTCCCTGGGGCAAGAAGATCCCCTGGAGGAGGAAATGGCAACCCACTTTACTCCAGTAATCTTGTCGGAGAAATCCCGTGGACAGAGGAGCCTGGGAGGGCTACAGTCTATGGGGTCACAAGAGTCAGACATGACTGAGCAACTAAACCACATACACACGGTCACACTTCATCTTGCTCAATTCACTGCTTTCTAGTATAAATACAGTATATATGATTAATCCTCTGCTGACAGCCAAAAAGTGAAACCAGCCTGACCATTCTGAAACCGCAACGCGTGTACTCTGGAACACGGGCCGGGGGGACACGTGCTGTCGTCTTCAGTGTGAACAGAGGCTGGGCGCCTCCTGCCGGTGTCCACTCCTTCCCAGGTCCACTCTACCGCCCACGTCAGAACATCCTCTCCTCACATCTGCCCACTTCCCCCACTTGATAACCACCTCACCTTAATATCTGCTAAGTGACGGGTGAAAAAATATTATTTAATTCTGTCATGTTTTAACGTTTCCATGTTTAATGAGTGAGGCTGACTTTTCAGAAACCATATAATAACCAGCAGTACAGACGTTTATTAAAGACTCCACCCCACCCACCAATGGTTAATTATCTTAATCCAGTTACTCCCATCATATCAACCCTGCCCTTTCCTCATTAAAGTCTTAAGAACCAGTGTTATTATCATCCAACACATCCAGTCCTAGATACTGCTTGACTGATTCCCAGATTGACTTGTGAAATCCTCAGTCAGCATATAGGAATCCTTAACCAGGTTGTTGCCACTGATTCAAATTCAAGAGTAATTGCAAAAGAAAAAAAATGCATTATTTTCTGCAAAAGGTAATTTTTATGAAGAGTTTAAGGCATGTCAGACTTATTTTTAATTAAAAAAAAAAAGCCAGCTCTCTTCATTTCAGTGTTAAATCTTAAATTCTGTTGCATATTCTAACACCTACCTTGCAATAATCACACAGAGGCACCTTTAGTATAAAAAACTAAGATATTTATAAGAATTGGAAGAAAAACTACCTTAAGGTTTAAAGACGTTTATTTCCTCCTAGATTAGAAGTTCCAAAACCCTGGAGCAGCGAAGCAGAAATACTGGTTATGACATATGCTATGTAAGAATTTTGTAAGCACTGATATTAGACACCAACGCAAAGTACTAACTCCAAAAAAATTACTCATTAAAAAAAAAGTTCTGCATCAGACTGAACATTAAACATCCACTTGTACTAAGTTTTCACTCAGCTGACTGAAACAGAGAAGTTCAAGGAGGAAGTCTCAGATCAGAAACATAACATCTCAGAAATATGCTACTGCTGCTTTAAACATTTCATTTCATGTATTTTTTGACTGTTTAATAGAACTGACTTCTAAGGCATATAATGTTCTATACTATTCAACTATAGGTAAAAATGTAGTACGCGCTTTCCAAGATGACAGACTCAGTTATGAACCAAAGCTTGGCGAGAAGGGGTAGCCCTTAGCTTCCCGTTGCACAAGAGACAGGATGAAATGCATCACCACACAGTACCCAAGTCCTCCGACAGGCGCCCTTAAATAACCTAGGGAAGTATGTCCAACCTACTGCAAATACAAACAAAACCCAAGAGCCCATGTTTTAAAGCCATCCAAGATAGACGAATACAGACCACGAACTCCGCCTGAACAGCGTATCAATCCAAGCTGTTTCATTTCTGCTGCGAGGACACAGCCTCCCCACTGGACAGGATCTAACTGAATTCTCCACCATCTGGGCCACCAAGCTGAGGAACCCTTCAGACAGACACCAATGTTACCCTGCAGGGTAGTTGATTTCCATAAAATGATTTTTAGATAAACAAGCTCATTCCTACCAGTCTCACGGTTGCCTTTATCATTATGAACAGAGCCGTTCTGTCTTTCACAACTGGGGAACAAGAAGCCAAAAGGGAAAAGGGAGGGAAAAAAGCACCCATGGAGACTACACAACCGCGGGCCTTGGCCTAAA
>NW_011494943.1:7047008-7057430 GCF_000754665.1 Bison bison bison
AAATGCTCACTTGTCCAGTCAGAAATACTCTGGCCAGAGAAGATGGAGGCTGGCTTGTTACTTCCTTGAGTCTGTAATAAGCATAGGAATTGAGAGTAAAGGCTTTAGAAACTTTTATGGGACTTGACAGAGATCTTTTGTCTACTGAATCCAGTAATTTAAAAGATGTTTTTGTTTTTTTAAACAAAATTATGGCTTCTGCCATAATATACATCCTATATACTCCTTACTTGTCTGTCTTCTCTGGCATACCAGTAAGGTAACTGATCAGACAGCAACGTCAGAAGAGAAAAAAACGACTCATCTAAGGATCACAAAACTAGAACCTCTAGAAAACCCAACAGACTTGCCCGAAGACAGGTAAGGACTTCTGCCCAAGCTTCCTGGACCTTCTCCCTCTTTCTTCAAGATTTCCAAAGTCCTCAGTATAGACATTCTTGTGTTTAATTATCCAAAAGATGAAGGCAGTATATCCAAGCAAGATCTGATTTAACTGAGCAGAACTGATCGGCCTTGCACTGAAGTTGCCGACAGAACTGGGGTTGATTTTTACTCACCAGACATGGTCTGAATCGTCACGCCCCTTGTCATTTTATGGCAGACGAGCTAAAAGTAGCAGCAGTCAGGAGAGAGAATAATCAGGTGCCAAACTGACGAAGGACTTGTCACACTGTACAACTTGCCTGTGCCACTCACCTGAAGGGCCTGTTACACTGAGCTGGGGGTGGGGGAGAGAACTTTTTCTTTTTTTTTCAGTTACAGCTCAAGAGTTTTATTCGGCAAACACAGAATAGTACACCCTCAAGGTGCGAAGGCAGGCCGACCCCAAAGGACAGGCTGAGAGAATTCATTATTAGCAGGACAAATAACATGTATTTTCATAACTTCAGGCTCTCACATACTGCTCTGGGCTCCCCAAATTTGTAATTCTATTCATTGATCAAAATTAGTGAATAAAGATTAGGTGCTTCTTGGGCCTCCCTGGGGGCTCAGTGGTAAAGAGGAGACAAGGCTCTGATCCCTGGTCGGGGAAGATCCCGCACGATGTGGAACAACTAAGCCCGCGCCACAACTACTGAGCCCAAACAACAGAGCTCCAAATTGAGAGCTCACAACTATTGAGCTCCAAAACGAGAAGCCGCCGCAGCGAGCAGCCTGATCACCTCAACTAGGCGACAGTCTCCCCCTGAAACCAGACAAAAACCGTGCAGCAACCAAGACCCAGCATAGCCAAAAATAAATAAAATTATATTTTAAAAAAAGGTAACTTATTATTCTTGCTAAATAAGGTCTGACATTGGAAGTATTTCTGAATACAAAAAGCAGCGGAATCAGAAAGTCTAGATTTTTTTTTTCTTTGAACCTCCAGAACAATCTTTTTAAATGGAACAAGCTAGACAGAAACAAAAACCAATACACCTTCAGTCCAATGAGAAGCAATCTGTCTACGGAGGGAAAACCCAGGTAAAGTTCACAATGGTTCAGAAGATTCTCCTCCCCTCACGCCCAGCGAGAGACAACGAGACAACCGAACAGGAATTTTTGTTTTCCTGGAAGACTGACTCGCCAAATGTAATGGCAGAAAAAAGCCTTGAAGGAGTGGCTTCGTCCCAGGCCGGCTGCGTGTCACCGGGTCAACTTGAACCTGACGGCTGCAGGCCAAACACACGTAAACCCCATATCACAGGCACCAGCGATTCTCTGGCACTTGTTAAAGAAGTGCCAATAAATACTTCAAAGATTTTAAATGATTAAATGATTACAGCTCTTTTCCACTTATAATTTGATGATGTGGATGCTAACTGAAAATTTACACCTGCCCGCTAAAGTCATCATTCACAAGATCACAGGGTTACCGGTGTCTTGCTGAGTAAGCACTTCAGTAGAAAATCAAACTGTAAATTTAATGCTGAGGTCTGAGCTTGCGATGCCAGAGACGGTTACTAAGAAGCTCTCACTGAGTGTAACAAATACCAACCTGATTGACATCCGTCTGTTCTGAAAGCTTTGGGAGGTTTCCAGCCTTGTTCTCGCTGCTGGCCGTGCTTGCTAGCTTCCGTTTTGCTTTCCTCTCCCCTTAGAGGATGGACGCTGGCCCCTGGGCCTCAGCCAGGTTCACTCTCCAGCCAGCCTCTTTCCCCAGGACATGACTTGAGTCAAAATTCCAGTCTATTCTAACATTTACAGAGCCAGAAACTGGCATACTTTTTTCAGACATACTCACCATGAACATCACCTTCTCCCTGGCAAAGAAAAAAGTTAAAAATTTACTTCAGATTTTAATTTGGCCACATACAAATAAAACAATCATAGTTCAGAGAAGCTACTGTCCGTCTGAAGACAGATGTCAAATTTTGTTTTGATGTAGTCAAGTTCAAGGTCAAGGTGCCCTTTACAATAAGCAGCCTTTATTCAACTTGGAACAATGCTACACAAAAACGCTACTGGACCCAAAAAAAAAAAAAAGCTACTGGATAAATTGCCCCAGTGCTAGTAACATGGTCAGAACACCAAAAACCTTAACATTGACACTGATGACCTAATATCAGTTAGCACTTCAGAGGAGCTTTTATCAGAACGGGAAACTGGTAAACCTATCTTTCCACCCGCTTTCCTTTCTTCCTAATCTAGCTGTTGAAGGGCCTTCATCAATTCCAAAGCCCTTCTACCGGTGTCCCCTCATTCAGGCGGCTGCCATCTCCATGTGCCCTGAGGTCCCCACTCGGGGACATCCCACCAGGCTTTCCAGACACACACCTGGGGCCTAGGGGCCGTGCTCAGCTGCAGACAACCAATGGTAACACCATGCTACAGCTTCCTGCTGCTGCTGCTAAGTCACTTCAGTCGTGTCCGACTCTGTGCGACCCCATACAGCCCACCAGGCTTCCCTGTCCCTGGGATTCTCCAGGCAAGAACACTGGAGTGGGTTGCCATTTCCTTCTCCAATGCATGAAAGTGAAAAGTGAAAGTGAAGTCGCTCAGTCATGTCCGACTCTAGCGACCCCATGGACTGCAGCCTGCCAGGCTCCTCCATCCATGGGATTTTCCAGGCAAGAGTACTGGAGTGGGGTGCCATTGCCTTCTCCGACAGCCTCCTGCAGTTCAGCTCAAAACAACAGGCAACACTTGCCAACAACCGAAACATCCCTGAGCTCAGATAATGCTACCACGTGTGACATACACAGCAAGTGCGAGTGATGCGGTTTCAAAAATCACTACTGAAGGATAAAGACTAACCCAACTGGTAGCAGACACACATGAACAGACCAAGGTCATGTGAACTCATTTTCCTGATCTACTCTATCAACCTTCCATCAGCAGTACAGTCAGTCCCTTCCCTAATTACCTCTCTACATAATAAAACTCCAGTGGATAAAAACCTAGTGGGAGAAAAAGTTCAGGGATGATTGGATAAATAATTTAATAGAGGCTCTTTGTCCTGGGTATTAACTCCAGGGATTGAGATCATAAGCAAAGCCTTTAGAGAGTTAGGATAGACAGATGCCCTTTGATAAACTGTCGCTGGAGTGATATTGATGATGATGGATGGGAAAGATTCATGGAAGTTACAGAAAAGTGATGAATAAGAACCGTTGGTTATGCCCCTGTCAGTGGCCCTTCTTCTTACCCCTGCCCCTTCTTCCTAACTCCGCACTTCCCACCTGCCCCTGCGCCACCTCCCTACCCTTGCCCATTTATTGCTATTTACTCTGTATTTCTCTCTATTTGCTAATGTATCAACTGATGTTATAATAAAAATTCAATAAAAATTTAGTGGTTAAGGCAAAACCAAAAAACAAACCCCAAAACTCTAATGGCAAGTCTTAGTACAGTGGAGGAAGGGCGGGGGGTGATGTGAGAATTTCATTTCTAAAGGGTATAAACCTCAAAGCCCGTCTCTCCCCCTGTATTGTTGCACTGACCTTCAGATCTAAGAAGTCTCCAGAGTTCGCTTCAGAAGAATTCCTTCTCTGGGGTCCAGATGACTCAGAATCTTCCCTGCCCCCACTAGACTTGGCACCTGAATCAAAATACACTTTCATGAGGAATACCAGGGAAAGACCTGAAGCACGCCACTATTCACTGTGTTCGCGTCACATGACAAGACGAGCCAACAGTGTCAGGGAGTGACGGCTAGTAAAATGCTAAGGGGCCACATAAGCCAGCCTGACGGCTCTCCTTGTTCTTAGCCACCACACCGACTCCCAGCATCTCCCCCGTCTTAGCCCCCGTCTCTCCTCCCATGACAGGCTTTAATGGTTGTTTCCCATGATTAAGCTAGATGTTACTCAGCAGCACAAAACCAGCTGCTGTGGTCCTGCTGGGTCCACCCCTTGACTACTGATCACAGAGACTAGCAGTACCTGCCGACTTGGCCCAGGAAGGGGGATTTTCCTCAGGTGTCCCAAAGATGCTGGAGGCCATTTTGTTCCTCCTCACAGGCTGTTCTGTTGGTTCATCAAAACCTAATGAAAAATTGGATCCACCGCCAGGAGGCCGCAAAACCCTAGAAATGATGGCGAAATGTCAGTTTCAGATCAGATCAAGACGTTTCCTGGTACATGTTTTCAAACACCTTTCATTTCAGTTCCCCCACCCATTCATTCCACACCCCCACCCCCCACAAAAGAGAACTGTTAATGGGAAAATAGGAATTGATTCCAACGTGGTATAAATTCAACGATGGACCTTAAGGTGGTGAGGTTGTGCACCGCACCAGGCAGCTGAAACAGTCCTAAAGCACCAGCAGCAGGCTGGTTGGCAACCCCAAAGGGAAAAGGCCTGAGCCTATGGATCCTGTCTGCTGGGCCCAGCTGGACACATTTGCAAAGAAGTTTAGAAGCACATCTTGTTATTTATTTAAAAAAAAAGTTTCCATTTTGATTTCCAACAAAAATGTTTAAATGGAAGAAAATACATATAAAAATAAACTTGACCAATTTAGAAGCCCAAGGAAAGCTCGTAATTGTCTCTCCCGTCTCAGCATCATTCATAAGCCCTGTTTATACACGCGTACCTCACTATTCTCACTAACCGTCATGAGTGACCAGTCACAAGGAGAGTCAATCAAGAGTTAAGTGTTAACCATGACATGCTCTACACCCATGAACCTCTAGACACTATCTATATAGCTCTTGTGTTTGACAGGGAAATACGGCACCTGCCCATTTCCAGATCTTCCGGACACAGGTTGACCAATTTGTCCCCTCCATGAAAACACTCAATTTCATTTGTCCTGTCGCTACTCAAAACATAGAAAATGGAGATGGTTTCATGGGAAGATGTCCTAACCATAGATTCAGTTCCTTTATGGTGATGGGAGTGGTCTATTTTTCTATTTCTTAAGTCATTTTGAGTAAGAAACATTTCTCTAGGAAGGTGTCCGTTTCATTCAAGTTTCCAGATAAATCCAGTTGTCATTTGTAAACTCAGCTCCTTATATTTGAAAGGATAGGAAAAATTTAACACTTTATTGTTTTTCTTTTTTTTTCTTTTTTAACTTTACAATATTGTATTGGTTTTGTCATATATCAACATGACTCTGCCATAGGTATACACATGTTCCCCATCCTGAACCCTCAAATTTAACACTTTAGATAAAAATTCTCTTCTAAGTATCCCTCCAGAGGCATCCCCAAGTTGTGATTTTTGTTCCCATTCTAAATATTTTCTCATTTCCATTATTTTCTTCTTTGACCCATAAATTATTTAAAAGTACATTTGTAAATTTGCAAACCTAGGTCTTTCTAGTCTGATTTCCAGCTTTTCATTATAATACAGATGGGGTCTATGTGACATGTTCCTTAATAGGTGGTTCATTTTTTAAATCTTCTGTATCTGCTTGAAAGGAACATATACTTGCCAGTGTTCTATATGTCTACTAGATAAAGCCTATTAATTGAGTTGTTCAAATCTACTGATTTTCTTTTTGTCTGCGCCGCACGGCATATGGGATCCTAGTTCCCCACCAGAGATCAGACCTGCAGCGCCCCCAACACACTGGAAGCACAGAATCCCAACCACTAGAAGTCCCATCAATCTACTTATTTTTACTATGTTTTATCAACTACTGAGATTCTGTTACCAACTTCTCCGACAGTGGGGGATTTTGTCAAGATAAGAGTCCTAGCTCACAAAGACCACCACTGGACTATTTTATTTAGTTCAGTAGGGAGAACTGTGATGCATTAACTGGCCAGTCATTTTGATTAAAGGAACAAACCAAATATATATTCCTAACTCACTTCATTTACCACAAGAAATTCCAGCTAGGTCAAATATTTAAATTTAAAGCCTTAGACAAAAATATTGGAAGAAAACATGTACGAATCTGGTTCTAGTCATGAAGACTTTCCTTCTAAGCACAAGATGAAAGCCAGAAACCATGAAAAATGGACAGATTAAACTTGGCAGAAATACACATATTTGACAAAGGATGATAGAATCGCTTTTAAAATAATTAAAACAATCATGAGAGAAATAAAAATGGACAAAAGGTACTAACAGACAATTAAAAATATGGGTAGTCTCTAAACATTAAAAATTCAAATTCACAAGCAAATAAATGAAACCTAAAACAAAAGAGTATTTTTTTGCTTATTAAGTTGGTAAAGATGAAAAAAAAAAAAAAAAAAGCCAACTTCCGGTGTGAATTGAAGTGTGAGAATATAAATCTGCACAAACTTTCTACAGACCATTTTGATAAAATGTATCAAGTGTTTAAATTTGCATCTTCTGTGAACCAGGGAGGGGGTTCTACTTCCATGTTTTCCTAAGTAGATAAGCAGACATATGTACAAGTAAACTTGTAGATGCAGGCTTGGTTAGGCCTAAGCAGAACAGAAGCAAACTGCTCAGACTTCCCCTCTCAACTGTATCTACTTCTCACCATCTTCTCCAACCCAGTCAGGCCACATTCTTCCCTGTTCCGTGAACTGTTCTGCCTTATCTCCACCTCAGAATATTTACTCCCATATTTCCTCCTGCCCAGAGCACTTTCCACCCTTTCCTCGGTGACTGTTTCAGAATCCAGCCCATTTCTTAAACCTTCTCCTCTTCCAGGAAGCCCTCCATGACCTTGAGGAATAAGCAGTAGGACACGGAGAGGAAAGAATGTTAGAGACCCTCTCTTTCTGGCCGCCAGTTCTTTCTGTAAAGGACCAGTCATTACTTTTGGCTTGTGGGTCATTAGGTTTTTTGCAGCTATTCAACTCCATAACAGCACAGAGGCAAGCCACAGGCAACACGAAGATGAATGAGGGCAGCTATGTCCCAATAAAGCTTTATTTGTGGACACAAATGTGATTTTCATGTCATTTTCATAAGTCATGAAAGATACTTCTTCTGGCCTTTTTCAGCCATTTATACTTGTAAAAATCAGGTGCCAGCTGGACTTGGCTATAGGGTGGTAGTACACTGGGCTCTGCTCTGTCTAGTTCAACAAACAGCCTCATTTTTTAAAAGAACAAAGTCAGGCCCAGAGAAGTTCTAAATGAACTGCCCAACTTTAGTTAAGTGACAGAGATGGGGCCAAACCCCAAATCCTCCCACCCTGGCAGGCACATAAAAAGGGCTCAAAGTGAAGTAGGGGAAATCACTCAATACCATTTTCTCTTTAAACTACAAACCTATATAGTTGGTGTTCTGATTGCTTTTTGTGTTTTCTAGACTGACTATATTTCTTATATAGGTCCTGTAGCATCTTTCCCAAAATCTAATATTCATGTCTCTCCATAGTAAAATTCAGTACTCAATTTACACTAAATTAAAATGTCATTATTATTTTCCAGGGGTGGGGGTGGAGGAAATCCATTGTGTGCTTTTATAACAACATTTAAAAGCCTACTGTTTTAAGTCTCCCATATTAAATATTCACTCAGATTAAATTCATTAAATGAATTAAGAAATCATGTTCAGGCATACCTCTTATAATTTTGGGTCTGCTAATAAAATTGTTTAAATAATAATTAAAAGTATGTTACAAATTCTTAATAGTCATTCTCCATGTTAAAGTCAGAAGTGACTAGGTTTTTATCATTTGTATGTCAAATCAACAGACACTTGAAATATTATAATCAAAATTAGCTTGCTTCAGAGACTTCCCTGGAGGTTCAGCGGTTCAGGCTCCATGCATGCAGGGGCATGGGTTTGATCCCTGGTAGGGGAACTAAGATCCCCCCAAAAAATAAAATTAACTTGCTTCACTGTCATCCCCTTCATTCCCCAGAGATTAGACTGATTCTCCTTATTATCATAATTAAATTCTCATGAATTATTTCAGCCAGATGAAAATCTTCAAAATCCTAATAGGCCAGGAATTTTTTTTTTTTTGACCTTAAAAAAAGAAAAAAGACACTACAATCTGATCACCAGCTTAGAAAAGAAAGTCAAAGCTCTGACCAGCCCAACTTTTTAAAGGTCTGTGTCCTTCTTGCAATAGCAGGTTCTACCTACTCCAATGACGTCAGTGTTGTGGAGCCCATTTGTAACAGCGAGACATCCCCAAACAAAGGATTTGGATCATAAGAGAAATTATTTCAATTTTATTTTCTAAGATCCTGCTATTCTTCCTGAACTACGATAATGAGATCAGAATTACATATCTGAGACTCAACAAAAATGTGTCCATGAACTGCGGGTAGCAATTTTCAAAAAAGTACTCTTTTTCTTTCTTATCTCTTTAAATCCAAGAGTTCCAATATGAGCTTTGCAGATCATTCCCTACCAGACTAAATTTATAATGTGTTTATGGAACCAGGAAACTGTTACTGAAGAAAAGAAGTTTAAGACAATTAGGTGAGAAGGAAAGGTAGAAGTAAATAAAAGGACAATGCTACATAGAGTCTTAAGATAACAATATTGGAGGAAAATTGATGACAAAAGGGGGTTAAAACATTTATTTTGCAAAACCAAAAGCCAAGAAATGTCTGTGAGGATTCATTTGATCTGGTTACTTAAATTCTCTATGAATTCAGCACTAAACTGCGCTCAACCCCAAAGGATAAAAACCTCTGATTTTTTTAATAGAATGCTTGAGTTTTCATATTCCAATCACTACACTCTGGCCACCATAAAGCTGACCTCAGGGCACAAAATGAAAAACCAAGGTTCAGTTTGTTCCAGTGTCCTCTGGAAAAAAAAAAAAAAAAAATCTCACTGGAAGGATGACAAGAGAAGAGGGAGTGACCAGGGTTTGCGTAGGTCTATCTACTCAAGTTCCCCTTCCTCCGAGCAGCACATTGATTTAGTTTTTAAAATCTTTCCCATTCTTTTCTACATTTGAAAAGGCAACGAAAGAGTTGAAGAAGAATGTCATTTCCAACACTACCTCCTCAGCCTCACTGCTGAGGCCTGCTTTTTGTCCCCAAGGACTCCAACCCCTGTGAGACACTGCTCTTTCACGGCTGTCTTGTTAGCCCCACAAAATGGCTCCCTTTGTGCCGCTTGCCCAGGACCCCAAGGCTGCCCACATATGACGGCGGGTCGTGATCGGTGAGGAAGAGAGGCTCAGAAAAAGTGGAATCTAAACTGCCTCCACGCCTTGGGCAGGATCCCAGAGACGCCTGTGTCCCACCTTTAAGAACAGCCTGCGTGCAATTAGCCGAGACAATGTGGACATCTTCCACCGCATCCAAAGCCTTCCACCAAGTTAGGCAAGGGCTCGGATGAGAGGCCCTCCCAGTCCACACACCGTGCCCAGGGCCCCCTTGCCTGGCTGCAGTGGCTTGAGTGGCCAGAAAGGCTCGGGCTGCGCAGGTGGAGATAGTACGGAAGAGACAATGGATGTCTCGGGCCCCGCCCAAGAACTGGAAACCTCCTCCATCCAGCCGGGAACCCGGGCCAGAGGTGAACTCATTTGGCAAACGTCAAAGGGGGAAGCGAAAGAGGTGGGATGCGAAGACCGAGGTCCGAAGGTTTGAGCGCAGAAAACCCACTTGGAACGACACGCTCCCCCTCCCATTCGGAGGTGGGCGCGGGAGGGGAAGGAGCAGGGGTCTTTCCTTTGTTAGCAGAGGGGAGGCACTTGGCGGAGGGTTTACGGTTGGGTCCCGAACGGGGGCGGGGATCGTGATGACCAGCCCCGCCCGAACACAAATGCCACCTGCCAGGCGGACCCGAGTGGGCAGGAGCCCGGCGGACCCGATCGCTGCGGCTGCAGGATCTGACCGCCACGCCGGGCGCGGGGCCACCCACCTGCTCCGGGGCTAGAGACACGAGCGCGTGGCCGGGGGTGGGACAATGGGGCCAGATCAAGGTGCCCCGCGGGCTACCCGCACACCAGGGGCCCAAGATCACAGCCCTGGGGCCGAGCCGGCCGCGCCGCAGAAGGCAGAAAGCGAACCCTCTCAGCACGTCCCGCCTAACGAAAACCCGCTGCACAGCGAGCGCGAGCGGCCCCGGCCCTTCCCAGCCCCTTGCTTC
>NW_011494943.1:7057599-7073859 GCF_000754665.1 Bison bison bison
CCCCCTGGGCAGCAGCCCTCCCGCCCCGGAAACCCCTCGCCTCACCGGGAGCTGTTCCTGCTGTTAGGGTCAACGCCCTTGAAGGTGGTGGTGGTGGTCATGGCGCCGGAGAGCGAGGTAGGCTGGCGCGGAGCGGAGCGCTGAAAGGGTCAGGTCGGAGGGGCGCAGAAAAGCTCTCCACCCCACAATCGGCGACCGCTGCAGGAGCCTCCGCCGCGGCTTGCCAGCCGGACAGCCGCTTTTATAGGGCTCGCAAGCCCCCGCCCCCACCCCGGCGGCATTGGTCGATTCAAATGACCCTGTTCACTCCTATTGGCTCCCTGGAGTGCCAAGCATCCTGCGGCGTCACGACGGGCTGAGACGGGCCCTGCTCAGCCTAAACCCGCCCCCTTCCTGATCAGGGAAGGTCTGGGGACGTTTCCCCTCCCCCACCCCCAAATCTCGGAGATGATTGGACAAAAGACAAACCTGCCCCGCGCTCCGTACAAGTTGTGCTCGTTGTCACTTAAAAAAGTTACCTTGATAGAAGGAAAAGCTCACTCTGGGCTAGTTGGAAATCCCAAGTTGAGGACAGGTTTATCGTTACTATTCATTTATTTTGTCTTACTCATGGCGGGTAGCTAGGGCATGCTCCTCAAGAGAGGAAAACGACTGCTACAAACCCACGTTTACTGAATACCTACTGTGTGTCCTGCCTGGAACCTGACAGTCCCAAAGCAGCAGCACTATGAGTCAGCAACAGAAAGCACACGGGGATGATCCCTTGTAAAACGACGGGGAATTCTTCACATTTTAATATAACTATTTAGCTGTAACGCGTGGTGCACGCACTAAACCAAAATTACAGTCGTTCCGACTGGAGGGCCGGTTCTTAGGGCGGGTTAACGCCGGGCTTCGGGGAATGGCCACATCCCTGCTACTAAGGCCACGGGAGTAGTCCAGGCCTCTGCAGCTGTTTATAACCGTTAAGTCATGACTCTTCCACCTGTCTGGGTAAATCTATCCCCACAACAAATGCAGACACACTTGTAGGGCTCAGGAATGACTGTTTATAAGATCATAATAGCAAAGTCTTGGGCTACTATGAGGCGAGGCCTTCCCGGTCACGCTATTTCCTCAAGGCAGATCTCTTTATTTCCTATAAGTGAACTACGTTCCTCTTTGTGTGGCCTCCTCCTTCCTGGCCATCTGTATTGGTTAACCACTCTCCTGGGTTTTCATGAAAAGCCAGAGACAAGCCCTCCTCTTCCAGAAGGCCTGGGTCGTGTTTACGTGCTTACCACGAAAGCATGAAGCATACCACTTGTTTGGATTAAAATCTCTTTCCAAAGGCTGGACCTAAAGTTCCTAAACTGTAAAAAACAAACCCCTCAAAAAACTCCTCAGGCCAACCTAGTGAATATGCACCCCCGCTTCAAAAGTCACAGTTATTAATTAGGAGGTAATGGAATATGGTGGCTGTGAGCTCAGGGTCTCAAAGGAGAAATTCAGGTTTGAATCTCAAATCTTAACTTTTCTGAGCACTGTTTCATTTGCAAAACAAGGACAGACTAGTATCTAGACTCCATAGACTTGAGAAGACTGGATGAGGTAATGGATGTAAGGTACTTGTCCTGACATATCAACATGATAGCTATTTTTATTATCAGACTTACTTGGAAATTAACCACATTTTTCTTTAAACAATCTCCAAATGGTTTTCTTTTGTTAAGTTAAATGAGGGATTTAGACTTGACTCTTAGGGTCCATTTTTGCCTAAGTTTTTGAGTTTGCACTGGCTTGCCTTATTTCCTCTGGAAACAAGAAAGCCTATGTTCTGGTTCCACTTCCCCCCAATTTAAGACACTTGTAGATCATTTATACCCTTGAACCCAGGTTTTTCATCTGTAAAATGGGTTAACAGCAGCTATTCTGTAAGATTTGGAATGAGATTAGGTACCCCATCCTGGCTGTGTAACAGAATAATCTATGAGCTTCTGGGGGTTTCTGGATAAAAGATACAGCAGTGGATATCTGGAATAAGTTAAACAGACAGTTCTCATATACATATAGCTTGGGCTGAGAACCTTCGCTTCAAAGGTAAGGAATCAGTTCCAAGAGAATCCTTTTTAATCTAGTCTGATTTATGAAGAGTAAATTCACATAAAACAGACATCTGATTAAAGCCATCTGAGCTGTTTGGAACATTACTTGTATTTTAAAGTAAATACTGCCAGAAATTTCCAAAATAACTAGCCCTCCTATTTACTTGTTCACATACTTAACAATGAGTTGGTCAAAAAGCTCATTCGGATTTTTCCATAAGCTGTTTTGGAAAAACCCAAAGAATTTTTGGCCAACACAATAGTTTTGACCAATTACCGTACTTCACTTTCTGCTGCAAAATTGAGATTTGGGGTAAAAGATACGATAAGTAGCTCTGCTATAATCTTTGCTTTAGATTTTAGGTGACCAAGCAAGTTGAAAATGGGACATTAGTCAAATTACATTTTCCCCCCAAAGATCAACACAGATCAAGATCAAAAGATGCAAAAGGATGGGACGATGTGAATATCTGCTTATAAAGTCATGAAGGCCTATCATTATGATTTTTAAAATACACACAAGGGTCTGTATCAATACGAAATTTGCTTCAAATTCTCAGGTTAACCTAAAAATCTAAAAAAATAGAAGACACATGAAATCTTGTAACAAGGAATGATTCCACAGCTATTTCAGGACCTACAGCAGTGTTTTTAAACTTTTATGAAGCAGAATCCAAATATATAAAATAGATTAACAGAACCCTGGCTCTCTCTGCTTTCCCATCCTTGGCCACTCCCTACATGGTCCTCTCCTCTTTTTGCACAACCTCAGGGGTCCATGAAATTTTAAAAATCACTGCCCTCTATGCATGTCCATTTTCACCTGCTTTTTCAATACAGTTAATAGAAGAATGAGCAGTGGCCTCCACTTCTTTTTCAGCAGTAAATACTCTTTAGCTTCCTGCAGTCCCAACTGCCACTTCCCTACTATATCCATTTGTACCAGTCTTCCATTTTAGTTCACTTCAGGAAGCCTGGCAATCAGCTTTTGCAATGGGTCTTTTGTTTGTTGGCATCAGGTCCTAGTTTTAGTTGCAGCATGTGGGATTGAACTCAGGCCCCCTGCATCGTGATCACTAAGCCTTAGCCACTCAACCGAAGTCCCAATGGATTTTTCTGGCCACTTCACCCAGCATGCATAACTTCCACAACCAGGGATCAAACCTGTGGCCTTTGCAGTGGGAACTCAATCTTTAACCACTGGATCACCAGGTTTTTGTAAACCCAATATTCTTAGAAATTCCTTAGAACACAATCTATTGTTCTGAAGCATGTGGCAAAAAAATCTTTACTATTTAAAACATGTCAGAAAATGATTAAGGCCCTAATAAATTTTTATTTGGACAGGAATCCTGTTGCTTTTTATATTTGTTGCTGAGGGTGTGGACAGTTTTATCCAAGTATGCAATGTACAACTTAAAATAGAAAAATCTGCTAGTTGTTCTTCACTACTTGTGCCTATTACAGATAACAAGTAAATTTTCACCAAACACAAGAAATGCACTAATGTAGCATCTCTTTGGAAAAGGCAATGGCACCCCACTCCAGTACTCTTGCCTGGAAAATCCCATGGACGGAGGAGCCTGGTGGGCTGCAGTCCATGGGGTCGCTAAGAGTTGGGCACAACTGAGACTTCACTTTCACGCTTTGGAGAAGGAAATGGCAACCCACTCCAGTATTCTTGCCTGGAGAATCCCAGGGACAGGGGAGCCTGGTGGGCTGCCGTCTACGGGGTCACACAGAGTCGGACACGACTGAAGCGACTTAGCAGCAGCAGCATCTCTTCGGTCTCACACATTTGTTTGTGTCTTGAATGTTACCAGCCTTCCCATTACCAGGTAAACTGAGGTGCCCATAATTTCAACTTGTCCCTATTTATCCAAAATGCCAGAGGAAATGGGCAATCTACATAGTCTCCTTACTGGAATTTATTCCACCTAGATTCTGCAATTGGGTTTGAACCAACCTCTTAGAATAGTGTCTTTCACTGTGATCCAATACACATATATGAGGTTGAACCATATGACACTGCAGATATCTAGTTCTGATCTACATGAATAGCAATTACATGTTTAACCATACTTTCATACATACTCTTAATGTTTCCTATTCCTTATTACTAAAAGGAAATACTGTCATGTGCTTTTGAACTTGGTTGAGTGACTTAATTAACGAACAGCCCAACAAGTACAAGTTTCACTTTCATCCCCTATTGCAGCATGCCGTAAGTATATCACTCATACATACATTCTGCATCCATCACTCCTAGAGCCAAATTTAGTATGCATCTGTCCATTCTTTTCTTAGCTGCATCCTCACCACACAAAAAAAGAAAAAGGCAGATCAATGCCACTGAGAGAAAAACAGCCCAAGGAGTTTAGTTTCTCTTAAAAGTCATTTGCCATTAAGTAAATCAAATGAACCAACCTAGAGGCCTCAAATATGGAAAATGGCTTTGTTATATTCTTGCCTTCTCCTTCTCCAAAGTTAAACAAAAAGGTATGCACACTCTACTAAGGTCTGACATGCCCTCTGGTCATTCTGAAATACAAAGAGAAAGAGCACAGTTCCTATTTCCCTATTTTTTTCCTCCTCCTCTCATACTAAGAGCTGAATAAGATTGTGATTTTTGTCTTCTTTCCTCAATCCCAAGTTTTCTATTTAACTAAAAAAAAAAAAAATCTAAACAAGCTATCCTGTTCTAAGGTGAATTTAACCTCTTTTACAAAAGTAATTACAAAAATTACAAATATCAAGTAACTTAAAAGGTTATGCTCAGAAAATGGGAAAATTCTTAATATTCCATATTCTGTAACTTGTTGCAAAACGAGTCACATAATACTTCTTAAAACATCTAGTGCAAAGAAAACTATTACATGAAAATTCTTGGACTTTTCACAAAGGCCCTAAGGGTGTAGGAAATCCTAAAATGAGCACATACATTAAGTCACATGTCACTGCTTACAGGGAAATAACACTCCACATTCCAAATAACAGATTAAATTCCTAACCTGTTTATATACTCTGTTCTAATTATGTTCCACTATTTCCATTAGTTAACCACTACACATACCAGTCAGTACAAAACACATATATTTCTTACTAAATCCTGGACTAACCCTCAAATCATCACCCAGATAATCAAAATGTTGAAGCATCTTGTGGATGAGTCCTTTGGTTCTCAAGTATTGGAGAATTATTAAAATCTTGAGGATTGTTTTTCCTTTAAGACTGGTTAGGGCACAATTTAGTATTAAGTATTTATTCAAACACCTAAAGAGACGAAGATTATATTCAGTTTTTGAAATGAGCCACACTGAGCCCTCATGCTCCAAACCCGCGCACCAGAACTAGAGAGTCAGCACGCTGCAACTTCTGAGCCCCTCTGCCCCAACTTGAGTCTGTGCACCTCAAAGAAAGATCCTACATGATGCAACTAAGACAAATAAATACATAAAATTAAAGAGTTCAGTACATGGAAGGGATTGTTAAGACAGCTGAAACACCTCATTTAATCTTTACCATGAGGTGCTTGGCTCTCAAGAGTTGTGAGAATGCTTCTCAGTTCCATATTGCACTGAAAATATATTTCTGGGGGTAGGGCCCAGGCACTGGTATTTTTTAAAAGCTCACCAGGGGATTCTGATGCAAAACCATGATCCAGTCAGTCATATTTAAAAGCAGCATCATTCCAACTCAAAAATAACCCTCTACGGCACAGCTGGCCCTCATAGCCCCCACAAAGACCTTGGAAAAACTTTCCAAAGGGCCTCCCTCAAATCCTGGGATTCCATCATCTTACAGACCTCCTTGTGTCACAATCCCCTACACAATTACACACTGACTCAAGTCTCATCTCCTTGAACTGTTTACTTCTTCCAGTTCCATTCAACCTCACCCTCCTTAGATACAATGTAACCTAATCACCCAATTAATTTCCATGAAAACATAAAAAACAATAAGTGAAATAACTTGATACTCTTATTTCTGAAAAGTTGCTAATACCTTTTGAGATCAAAAGCAGCTTGTATTAAGTCTTCCCAGGTGGCGCTAGAGGTTGAGAACCCACCTGCCAATGTAGGAGACACAAGAGACTGGGGTTCAATCCCTGGGTTGGGAAAATGGCTGGGGAACACAATGGCAACCCGCTCCTGTATTCTTGCCTGGAAAATCCCATGGATAGAGCCTGAAGGGCTACAATCCATGGGGTCACAGAGTCAGACAGGACTGACTCTATACAGAAAGGGTTCAATTAGATACTATATGCTACTTCTGAGACACAAACGTGGGATATGCAAGCACAGCAAGAAGGTGTTTAGCAAAACTATCCTGTTAACCAAAACAGCAGTATAACTCCCATCACTTGAATCTCTCCTCCCAAGCCAAAAAAAATTAAAATGCTACAATTAACTTTTAGCATTTTCAACAATTCGCTTATTTTCAAAGTGTTAAAAAGAATCCTTCCTTAATAAAGTTCTCTGGCTTGAATTTCAATCCTAACTTTACTTTTGGGGACAACAAAATTCCACTACTTAACAGTACCTAGGACAAAAGAAATGTACTTACCTGATCTAAGAATTCTTGGGGCAGGCTTCTCACATTATTTCACAATATAAATTGTAAAAACAGGTTGGCACACTACACATACAGGAAAATAAAAACTTCAGTTGATTTAACTTAGTCAGGAACCTATGCAATACCCACTATCTCTTGGAAAGCTCATTCACTATAGGAATGTAAGACAAACCACATTGCAACAGAATAGAGTGCATGATAGTTCATGCAATCTTCATTCAAAAGGCCACATTTAGGCAAGGGTGGGAATTGTTTCTTGAGAACCATTACTGGAAAACTCAATTAAGTCATCAGAAAACCTAATCTCTAGTCCCAGTTCTATACCCATCTATTAATAATTGTGGGACAAATTATCCTCTGGACCTCAGCCTTCTCATATTTAAAATAGGGTTAGAATTAGTCTTTACATCTTTCCAGCTCCAATACTCTATTTATTGGTTCTGTTTTCTTTCCCTATACATTTGAATTTAAAAACTGTAGTGATCTGCATATTTAATTGCTATAAGAATGTATATATATAGGTAAAAATGTTTTCTGTCATTTAAGATCCTTAAATAAGGAACAAAAACTCTATTTTAGGTTAGGGAGTATTTACCATGAGACAAAATGAAGATTAGAATGGTGAAGTGTGATACATCAGCAGAGTCAGCAAAATCAGAATTTTTTTCCTAGCTTTGTGTACTAATCAACTCTGCCTCAGGTAGTGGTTACAGAAAAGAATACTTACAGAGTAAACCCACAACACTATGACCCAATTTTTTGCTAGTAAAAGTTGCGTACTTGGAACTGACTAAACTTTCTGAATGGAGGCTGAGGCATTCCTTGCTAGTCATTTATATAACTTTGTTATTCTTTGTTTTGCATTAGTCTGTCAGAAATGCAAAGCAGCTTTATTTCTTCCTTAAAATGTTACTTTTAGCAGGCCTATTCAGGTCATGTTTTCCTCTAAACTTCAACTTTCTATTTAATATTCCTCAGAATAAAGAAAACAGCTCATTTTAAACAAGAAGTTTATTTAAACAACAAGACGCTTGACTTGAAGGGAAAACTATCTAGGATTCATTTCTTTTAGAGTAATTTATCCCTACTTAAAGACAGATTGCCCTACATGTAACAGCTACGTACAAAAAAGTTATAAAATTGTCCTTGGTTTTACAATGATAAATGAAAAACATTAAAATTCTCCAATCGAACAAGGTATGCAAGAATTTTTATGTTGTTCTTTTTTTTGTTAAACAGTGAGAGCAAAATAACTTACTGGAATATAAAGATAGAGAGCTGATGAGCATGCCACTAATGGAGAAAAGGGGGTATTTTCACAGAATCAGTATTTTTCCCCATCCCATCTCCATTTGATGTTGATCAAAACATACCATTGGCCATTTAGTTAAAAAAAAATGCAATATGCTTGTGCACATACACCAGTTACTTTATGTACAATAAAGGAATGGGGAAGGGGAAAATGAAAGAATAGAGAAACTATACTGTAGTAGTCAGGATGCGGTGGAACCAAATTGCGGTTTTCTAATTGAGAATGTCTTCTTGGTCTGGAGCAACAGAATTCTGGAGTAAAGTAGCAGGTTCCCTTTTTAGTAGACACCTCCTGTCTGCTGCTGGAATACATCAATTGTATCTTCATCTTCCATCTCCAACTAGCACAAATGAGAAAAAATAACCCACCATTGGTTACTCAGTTCTTAAAATGTTTTAACTATCAGACTTAAATATCCTGAATGAGTTCTACCCCTTCCAGTGTCATTTCCGATGTCCCACAGCTTAAAGTAGCATTAGACTTAGGTTTGAATAATTTTTCACTTGGTCTTTTTATTAACATTATAGAAAACTGAGTTTTAAGTTAAAAAATGAGTATGACCATGAGTTAAATAATCTCATCTTTCATTACTTAAAATAAAAGTGATGTGTATGAAGGCTCTCAATGCAATGTTTAGATGAGCAAAAACCTGGAAACAACCAAATTATCAAAAACCCAAAGAAATATGGTACATGCATACATGAAACACCATGTAGCTATTATTAAAGAATAAGTAAGATTTACACATGCAGAAAAGAAAATATCCCTTAGAGACAGTATTAGGCTAAAAAACAAATTTAAAAACCAGGCATCACATACAATATAGTATTACATTTGTATACATATTTTTAATTTTGTGTAAATGTGTGTACAACAGGAATATATCTTTGCCTATACACAAAACAGTGGTTACCACTATGAAGTAAGGAAAGGCATATGGGAAAAACAGACTTGTTGAAATCAAAAGGGAACTGTTGCTAATGAAGTTGAATCATAGTACAAGTAGGGCTAAAGTATTAAAATATTAAGTCTCAATTCTCTATTTGTAAAATGGAGATCATTCAGTTATAAGAATTCAATGAGTCAAAGAAAGTATCTAAGAAAATGGTTAAGTGCATTAACAATTATACTGCTGTTAAAACTGGCTGCTAAGATGTTCTAATTTATACAACTCTGCTACTTAATACTGGAAGAACAATTCTAAAATGAGTCAGTTTTATTCTAAAACAAATTCAATTCCAAATACTGAAATGGTCAATTCCAAATTCAATTTGAAGATTTTATAAATGCAGTTGTGAACAAACCTTCCCTAGGTTTAATTATTTGCAGTTAGCATAACAGACAAGTTCCACAACTTTTTGGTGGTGGGTGAGAGTTTCAAAAAACAGAAAATACATTATCAGAGCCCAGCATAATGGTTTAATTCTTTTAAAACCATCAAAACTGGTCTTCAGCCTATCTACTAAAATGAAACTACTGAAATGTTTTTAAATTTTATAGTGAAAGTTTAAATGCTTTTGAAGGATACAGGAGAGCTTTTTCTCTCATTCAAGAGAATTCAGCTCCTCCTTGTGGCTACACACTATAATTGCTTCTTAGAGACTCACCAACAGAAAATAGACATGTGAAATTTTTGAAGATTATCAACAAAATCTGGATGTTCTGTTTCACTCATATTTATAACTTCCTACTTTTTATGGGGGTGATAAATTCAAAAGTACAAGGGGTCCAATTTAAATTTCTGCTGTCAATTTCCCCCCCCACCAAAACTGGAAGTCTTAAATTGAATTTCAGAAGGTAAAAAGAAACAAAGACAAAAAATGTCTGCTACAGAAGGTAGCCCAGTCGATTCCTTACAAACTGACAGATTAATTGAGGTTATATGTAGAGATTAAGGGATCAAACAACTAAGGGTTTGGGAACAGACCTACTATCAACAGCCTTATGAAACATAAGCTATCAAGAGACTTGCAGTTACAACCACTAGATTCCCTTCAGTTCAGAAATATATGTAATCAAGACTTCAGGAGGAGCTAAAATGGCTACAATAGCCAATCAATCACTTGTGAGAAACCCTGAGTATGATTTAGAGTTGCAGCAATGAAAACAGAAGGAAAACAACAATCTGAAGTAAGACAGGAATTTTAATTATTTTCTTCCAAATGATGCTTGCAAGAGGAAAACTTTGATTAAAATAAAATGACCTACTAGCTTTACTAAGTGATAAGTAGATATTAAAAAACCATTGACACTTCGTGAATTTATTCCTGTTTTTTCTTTTTATTCCCCTTTGGCCGTATTTTACGTAGCTTTGAACTCTGGTAAAGAACTATACTCCAATGACTATAAGTTCACAAGTTAACAAAGCTGCTCAGAAAATTATGGACACATTTGTTCTCAAGTTAGCACAAAGAGATTTTTACCTGTGCAGGTGTGTCTGTTTCATTGATTGGCTGCCCGTCAAATCGGAATCTGATCTGCCTCATTGACAAACCCTGGACAAAGCGTTTAAACGCAATAAGAATGCAAAGAAACAGTTAGGATTATGTTAAGATTTCCATACTGGTTAAGTGATTTGGGGTGATTTTTACTTTCTCTAAACTCTAGTGTTTTTCATTCTATTACTAGAGCTTAACTAATAAATTCTATTACTAGAGTTTAACTTCAAGAAATTTTTATGTGCATTTAAGGAGATAAATGAGCCGAAACATGCAACTTTCTGCAAAGCGGACTCCAATGTTTAACTTATTCAAGAATTACCTACCTGTCACAGGGGTGGGAAAGGAGCAAAACAGTGAAGCTGTTGGTAACTGCAGCCACATGAGAACAAGATAGAAAATAAAGTATCTTTGGAGGTATGCTGTGAATATATTAACTAGAAAAATAGCTTTCTTGGAAGTGTCTTACACAAAATCATTCCTGTATCATGCACAAATTATAAACTATAACTCTTGTTACACAAACTCTTTGCTTTAGTATTTAAGAGAAAATTAAACTGAGTTCCTAGGACTAAAAATATTGAGATCAAGTATTCTACAAACACTCGGTTAACATCTGTATTCACTTATTCAACAAGGATTCACTGAATTGGTCTTTAAAACTACATGTAACATACTGCTTCCTTTAAAACTCTAGTCTTGACACATACCACCCACTTCCAGACTAGCCCTTGTCTTGAGGAACACAAGCAATCCCCCACTAGGTAGAGGAACACAAGCAATCCCCCACTAGGTAGGTGACAGCCATAACCTAATTCATTCCTCATGACTTTCAAATTTAGTTTGTGATTACACAAAGCAACCAAGAATCCAATGCCAAGCCATTACTATTATTACATATTTACAAACACTAGATTGGAGACGATTGCTTCAACAAAACACTAAGCACCTTTTATATGCCGTGTTCTTCCCTCACTACATCGACTGATAAGGACATAAGGTCAACGGTGTGACCATTCAAATTAAGGAGGGGGGAGGGGAAAGGCAGGGCCAGGAGAACACAAGCAAATTGTACTCCTTTATTGCCACCTTTTTATGCTTTTCCTTATCAATAAAAGCTCTTTTATTTTGCTAGAGATCAAAAGTCCAAAATTCAGGAAATTGGCTTTTAAGATTCCATAAACTATGTAAAATTAAACAATGAATTTATACTAAACCAGTACTTGGTTTTCTCTTATGTATAAATCTCAACATTGAGCTTTAATTGTGCCCCAGAAGAGCTGTGTGAGGCTATCTCTACATGTTCCCACTTCTTCATTTGACAAAAATGAACTGGACTAAACCAATTATTCTGGGCTCTCTGAAACCATTTGACACCCTAGAAAACAACTAGGGTTGGGGTAAATTTATACTAAAATGGAATACTATGCTCTCAGTCATTTAGCTGAAGGACCTGTGGCTGATATAAAGTGGGCAAACTAATTCTACATGTGAATGAAAAACTTATTTAGAAACCAACCTCTAAAGATACTAGTCTGAATCTCTATCATTTTATAAACATTTGAAGACATTCTGTAAGCCAGTATTGGTCCAGGATCTATCTAGACAAACAGTGAACAAAACAGCCCTATGCTCATGGAGCTTACATTTTAGTGCAGAGACAGGTAAATACAATAATCAATGAAAAAAACATCAAAACAAACAAAAGAGAACTGAGTGAACAAGGGCACTTGAAATCAGAGAAGTCCCTGAGGTAGTAATCAAGCGTAGACTAAAAATGATTGAGAGCTCAGCACTATCAAATAGAAATACAGTGTGAGCCATACATGTAATTTTAAGTTTTCTAGCTGCCACACTAGAAAGTTACAAGTAAGTAAAAGCTTAATAAAAATGTTTTAACTCAGCATAATTAAAATACTATCACTTCGACATACAATCAACATTTTAACAACTGAACCTTCTGTCATGCCGAGTCTCCAAAATCTGGCATTTATTTTACACTTTGCAGCACATCTCAATTTGGACTAGCCACATCTCAAGTGGTAATCGGTCACATACGGCTTGTGGCTACTGTACCGGGCCAAGTTTAGACAGAGAACACAATTGGGTGATGGATTTTGAGTTATGTTACATCATCAATGAAGATCCTAAGGTTTCGGCAACTAGATGTAAAATGATGCTATTTACTGAGTGGGGACACTACAGAAGAATCAAGGGTCCTCTTTTGCATGTTTAGTCTGAGATGCCTAGTAGGCATTCACTTGGACTCCTCCAGAGATCCAATGCCAAATGAGTGCATAAGAAAGTAAATATGAGCATTCAATTAAAACCTTGATAGGAAATTCTTGGTCTTCTTCCTCACCTGCCAAAAAACTTAAGCTCTGCAAATTAGATGGGATAAATACTGAGTTTTTTTTGAAATAACATGTACCACACTTAAAAAGCAGGGACTCAGTCCTCTTCCTTAGAACCAGAGAAATCACTTGCAAAGTAAACAGGGACCTTCTGTCACTCAAACCTTTGAGGTTTCCCCCATTTAAGAGGAAAATGGGAATAAACATCTTTCCAAACTCTTCCTGGATACTATCTTCAAATCCTATTTGCATTCCAACGGATATACAGAATTATATTCTTTATGGATTGCCAATGTTTTTTCCTCTAGTGCAAAGAAAGAATGGCCTCAATACCCCATCTTATGCCTAATAACTGAGAAAAATCAAAGAAAACTTTAATCTGGGCAGTACAGATTTATTTTAACACAGAAGGAAAACTAAAAAATCCTTGATTGACCCACTAACTGACCTTATATTACAATTCCCTATAAAAGGAAAATCTGGAATACAGAGGATGCGCTTTACTTTTTCTGGGACACAGTATAATGCCCCAGTTTATATGCATCTTGCAAAAAAAAATACGTAAACTTAATCTAGGGGTAGACTCATGGGTATTCAATGTATCTTTCTCTAAGTTCAAAAATTTTCAGTCCAGTTTTAAATGAAAGCTAAAATTTAATAGTAATCAGAGAAGAGTTAGGCATGATACGCAAAGGATTTTGTTAAAAGTTACCAAATCTAAGCATGAGTTTCTATTTTGTATAAGGTTGTGCTACATAAAAGTTCCACCTTTTAAAATTCCCCTGTAACCTGAAGGGGTATTATTGCTGAAATACTGTATTCTTTAGCATAATTAGTAAGTATGTATTTACTGTTACAGGATTTAACCAAAATGCTTCAAATAAAAGTACACTGAAGGGCGTATCTTTGTAAAGAATTATGAAAAAGCTTACCTATATAAAAAATTATAATCACAGTATTATTATATAAGTAAATTAGGCATAAAATATTCAAACTTGAAGTCTTCGGTTTCTTTAAGAAGCCTTTCAATGTCATAAAGGAGACCCAAGTATCAATTCGAATTCAATCTCCCAACTTGTAGAGGCACCCCTCGAAACTTGTAGATTCTAACTTTATTTTGAACCTATTTTTAGGAGGTCAATGTGCAATGTAGATAAATTGTTTTAATCTAACAGAATAATTTTCCAAACTTTTATATGTTATTCACCCAGGGTAAAGTAAGAAAAATACTTATTGTTGGATTAACTGATCTACTAGTTTCTGCTATACTTGCAAAAGTCAACTTTAAAGTTGCCTTGTAGTATTATAGACTCAACATCACAAAAGGAAGCTTCTTTGTCTTAAAGCTTACGTTTACCTCCTAGCATCTGTTGATTTCTACTTCCTCTTCTTGATGTAAAAAATTTACTATTTTCTGAGTAAAATTCAAATGTCTTTAATATAGCAGTGTTTACGCCTGACCTCTACTATTAGTGTAAAAAGAAAATATTACAATTTTACATGCTTCAGAAAACTTGCAATGTCCTTAAATGTACATTTAGTTTTATTTCCAAGTTGGTTAAAATACTCGAAATAAACTGTTTCAACACAAGACAAATTTTAAATTGTCAAAAAAGAGCCTGACAAGAATGCATTATGGCACAGAACCAGAATCATGTATATTAACCATCTTAAGGGGTTTCATGAAAAATCAACAAAGCAAGTGTATGATAAAACTCTGACATGTCAAGTATGTAAGTGTATATATATATATTCTACCAAAAACAATCTATTGTCATATCATGCTGGTTTCTATTTCTCAAGAAAATGTTTGTGTTTTTTAAAATCTGTTTTATTCAGAGGAAGTACACATGTCAGCTCCTCACCTGTCGTTCACAATAGGCTTTCATTAGTTTACTAAGTGGTGTATGCCTCTTAATCTTAAACTGCACCACAGAACCATCCTGCCCCGCCACCTTCAAATTAATATGATCGTTGTTCTCAGTCTTGACTCCTTCCTGTTGAAGAAAAAAAAAAAATTTAAGTATAATTTGGAAAATGTGAAAGACAAACACCTTTTAAAGCAACAGCCCGAGTCACTTCAGAAATCAACAGGTTTCTCATTCTGTATGACAACAGAGCATACAGCTGTTTTCAGCTGCTGAAATCAATCTGAAAGATGAGAAATCCTGAAGCAACAATATTAAATAGCTGTCGCAGAAACAGAAAAGCAGCCTACCTCCAATACTATCAGTATCAACGATCGATTTTTAAAGATGTACCCTCTTCGATTTACTGCAATGCCCTTTTGATTCTGAGTTTTAAAAAATGACATCTCCCAAAATATATCTTTGCTCTAAAACGATTAAAAACAAGCATCCTTTCTCCTTTTAAAGCGCTTTGAGTACACAATACAAGAAACAAAAATCTAGAGCTTGCAATTCAAAACTCATCACAAATCTCGTTAAAAGTTAGCAAATTAACTTCACCAACAAATCTCAAACTACATTAAACAAACAAACACACACCTAACTGAGGAATATCCTTTGATTCTCTCGGAAGCAACAGTAATAACTCAGAACCACTATTATTGTTCGCCTCTATGAGCAGCTTCATTTTTGTTTATTTTTAGTTAAGAGCTTTTTCTCCACTCCCCTCTGTTGTCATGAGTCAAATGCACAGTTTTATTCCGAGTCTTCCTTGTAGATTTCGACAAAATCTGAAGTTCACCAAAATCAAGTGCAGAAAGAATTCTGTAGTCCCTAAACCACTTCAGAAGGGAAGGGGATGGCGGGAGGTGGGGGTCACAAAACAAACCAAAAGAAAAGTCCCGTGTGCCAGGAAGAAGTGTGCGCCCCAGTCCTCCAGGGAAAAGCCTGGTGCCTCAAAACTCACGTTAAAAAAGTTAAGCCCTGCAAAGTCTCTCTGCTCGTACATTTGCCTCCAACTTCTCCAAACCACATGGTCTCGGCAAGCTAAGGGTTACTTGGCACCCAGGGAAAAGCCCCTGCCCATTCTGACAAAAAATGTGGGAAATACTCCCCGGGAATCCCCCAACCCCTGCCCCTGAAGACGGCCCGACAGGCATCCGGCTTCCAGCCCATCGGCAGCCCATTGATTCACCCCGAGCCCTCAGCCGGCCAGTGCGGCCAGGGGCAGGGGTCCCCAAATGCTTGCGGCCCCCACCCCCGAGCGGGGAAGCCCTGGGCCGAGGGAACTCCTCGCCACCGCAGAGGCGGCAACACCCGCCCCGGCGCGGGTTCCGCCGAGGGTGGGGACACCGCGCGCCCTAACGCCCCTCGTTACGCGCGCCCGGCCAACCGGGCCCGAGAAGCCCCGCTCGCGGCCGGTGGGCCCGCGGGTGTCCGCGATTCGCCCGCCCAACTCGCGCCCGGCGCGCACTCCGAGGCGGCCGGGGGCGGGGGAGGGCGGCGGGGCCTCCTCCCGCGCGGGCGGGAGGAAGAGGGGAGGGAGGAAAATGGCGCGGAGCGCCGGGGCCTGAGCCGCGGCCGCCCCGT
>NW_011494943.1:7074158-7075881 GCF_000754665.1 Bison bison bison
AACCACCCCCAACCCCCGCCCCGCGCCGCCCCGGCCTGGCCCCGGCGCCCGCCAGGCCGGCGGGAAGAGGCGCGGACACGCGCACGCGGCCCGCCGCGGGGGCGCGCCTGACTCTGGGCGGGGCTGTATTGTCCTCCTTCTGTGGTGGAGCTTAATCAAAATGGCTTCCAGCTGGTCCTCGGTGGGGACAAGGAGGCTCGAGGCCTAGACGTGAGAGACAAGCTGGGGAAGGCAAATTGACTAGACGAGGCAGAGGGACCCAAAATCAAAGCCCCAGCACGAGGTTCGGGGAAAAGAACCTCTCATTTTGTGGCCCAAATGCAGCTTTCCTCTGGATGAGAGGAACATCACACTTCCTCTCAGTCAGCCTCTCATCCCTCGAATTTTAAAGCTTCAGCCTCAGCCCACTTCCCACTAGGCTCGTGCTTTAGTGCTTTGACTACTTCTGTCCTGCTGGAAACCTCCTACTTTGACTAGCTGAGGAAAAAAGGTTCAGCCTACAAACTCCTTACTCATGGCCTGGCTCCCAACTTCCCAGAGGATAAACAACATCTATCAAAGAAAAGTACCAGATATCTATCTTCCAAATCAGTCGATCATTTTGTCCGTCAGTTTCACGAATGGAAGTAGGTCCTTCGCATCTTAAGAACAACCCTGACATCTGTGCCCTGCTTCTCTCCATAGGGTTTATTGATTATTTCTTTTGTCCTGTATTTTCCTCCACTCCCTGGTTAGCGTAGAAAAAGATTTTCATTTCTAGTTCCATCTAAAGTTAACACTGTATCTCTGTCTGTTCTTGGCCCAACATCTTGAAAAACATGTCCATGCCAGCTGTCTCCACTCCCTCACCTCCCACTCACTCCTCAATCCACTGCAATCTGGTGCTGTCCCCATGGCTCCACTGAAACTGCTCTCTCCAAGGTCACCAACGACTTTCCTGCTGAATCCAGGATGCTTCCCGGTTCCTCACTCTTTGAACTCCCTCCCTGTGACTTTGGGTTGTGACTCTGGCCTGGCCTTGATCCCTTTGCACTTTTTTTTTCTTTCTCAGCCCTTCCCTTAAATGTTCCTTGGATTTTGTTCTGAACCCATTCCTTTCCCCATTCTGTTAACTCTTCTGGGATGATTTCATACCACTTCTATTACCATCTATTTGCTAATGATTCCCAACTCTAGATTCTAATCCAAATCTTTCTCCAAACTTCCAGCCTATAAATCCAACTGACTTCTGAACATCTCCACTTGAATGTCCAGTTCAGTTCAGTTCAGTCACGCAGTCGTGTCCGACTCTTTGCAACCCCGTGAATCGCAGCACGCCAGGCCTCCCTGTCCATCACCAACTCCTGGAGTTCACCCAGACTCAAGTCCATCAAGTCAGTGATGCCATCCAGCCATCTCATCCTCTGTCATCCCCTTCTCCTCCTGCCCCCAATCCCTCCCAGCATCAGAGTCTTTTCCAATGAGTCCACTCTTCGCATGAGGTGGCCAAAGTACTGGAGTTTCAGCTTTAGCATCAGTCCTTCCAAAGAAATCCCAGGGCTGATCTCCTTCAGAATGGACTGGTTGGATCTCCTTGCAGTCCAAGGGACTCTCAAGAGTCTACTCCAACACCACAGTTCAAAAGCATCAATTCTTTGGCACTCAGCCTTCTTCACACTCCAACTCTCACATCCATACACGACCACAGGAAAAACCATAGCCTTAACTAGACAAACCTTTGTTG
>NW_011494943.1:7075981-7076439 GCF_000754665.1 Bison bison bison
ATAGCCTTAACTAGACAAACCTTTGTTGGCAGAGTAATGTCTCTGCTTTTCAATATGCTATATAGGTTGGTCATAACTTTCCTTCCAAGGAGTAAGCGTCTTTTAATTTCATGGCTGCAGTCACCATCTGCAGTGATTTTGGAGCCCCAAAAAGTAAAGTCTGACACTGTTTCCACTGTTTCTCCATCTATTTCCCATGAAGTGATGGGACCGGATGTCATGATCTTCGTTTTCTGAATGTTGAGCTTTAAGCCAACTTTTTCACTCTCCACTTTCACTTTGATCAAGAGGCTACTGAGTTCGTCTTCACTTTCTGCCATAAGGGTGGTGTCATCTGCATGTCTGAGGTTAGTGATATTTCTCCCGGCAATCTTGATTCCAGCTTGTGTTTCTTCCAGTCCAGCGTTTCTCATGATGTACTCTGCATAGAAGTTAAACAAGCAGGGTGACAATATACA
>NW_011494943.1:7076539-7090281 GCF_000754665.1 Bison bison bison
TTCTGGAACTCTCTTGCTTTTTCCATGATCCAGCGGATGTTGACAATTTGATCTCTGGTTCCTCTGCCTTTTCTAAAACCAGCTTGAACATCAGGAAGTTCCCAGTTCACATATTGCTGAAGCGTGGCTTGGAGAATTTTGAGCATTACTAGAGTGTGAGATGAGTGCAACTGTGCGGTAGTTTGAGCATTCTTTGGCATTGCCTTTCTTTGGGATTGGAATAAAAACTGACCTTTTCCAGTCCTGTGGCCACTGCTGAGATTTCCAAATTTGCTGGCATATTGAGTGCAGCACTTTCACAGCATCATCTTTCAGGATTTGAAAGAGCTCAACTGGAATTCCATCACCTCCACTAGCTTTGTTTGTAGTGATGCTTTCTAAGGCCCACTTGACTTCACATTCCAGGATGTCTGGTTCTAGGTGAGTGATCACACCATCGTGATTATCTGGGTCGTGAAGATCTTTTTTGTACAGTTCTTCTGTGTATTCTTGCCATCTCTTCTTAATATCTTCTGCTTCTGTTAGGTCCATACCATTTCTGTTCTTTATTGAGCCCATCTTTGCATGAGATATTCCCTTGGTATCTCTAATTTTCTTGAAGAGATCTCTAGTCTAGAGGCACCTCTAACTCAGCCAGTCTCAACTAAAATTCCTCAATTTACTTTTCAGACCGGCTTCTGTCTTTCAAGTTCTCAGGTCACTGTATGATGCGCCATTACAACCATAACATTGCTTTAAGCCAAAAAGCCAGGGGGCATCCTTGACCCCTTCACACACTTCCCATACAGTCAATCCCCAAGTCTTGTCTATTCCCCCTTTCAAATACCTGTCAAATCTACCTACTTCTTGCCTATTCTACCTACCTACTTCTTTTCAGCCTCTGTCCAATCTTTGCTTCCCTGGTGGCTCACGCAGTAAAGCATCTGCCTGCAGTGCACGAGACCCAAGTTCAAACCTTGGATTGGGAAGATCCACTGGAGAAGGGAATGGCAACCCATCCAGTATTCTTGCCTGTCCAGTCTTTGGGGTCTATTCCATTTGCTGAGCTTTCCAGCTGGTCCTCCAAGGTGAAGAGGAGGCTTGAGGCCTTAGATGTAGGACAGGCCAAGAAAAGCAGATTGATTCCGGGCAGGCGGTGAAAGCCTAAGTTCAACTCAAATCTCTCCAGGGCCACTGATCTTTTGGTTTTAAGTTGTGTCCCAACTGCGTTTGAATAGTTAAGTAAATCAGAATCATCTAAGGTGCTGCGTTTTTTGTTGTTTTGGTTTTTGGCCACAGCATCTAGGGGTATGCAGCATCTCGTTCCGGACCAGAGGTTGAATTCAAGCCCCCTGCAGTGGAAGTCTGGGAGTCTTAGCCACTAGAGAGACCACCAGGGAAGTCCCTAAGGCGCTAGTTTAAATGCATATTTTCAGGCAGTATGGCTCTGGGAACCCTCTTTCTTAAGCATTTTCCCCCCTTAATTTTTGGCTGTGCCATACAGCATGTGGGTTCTCAGTTCCCTGACCAAAGATCAAACTTGTGCCCCCTGCAGTGGAAGCGAGGTGTCTTAACCACTGGCCGGCCAAGGAAGTCCCAAGGGATCCCTCTTTCTTAACACGCTTCCCTGGTGATTCTTAAGCACACTAAAGCCCCAGAACCCCAAACCATTCTAAAAATAAAAACAAAATCAAAAAAAGTTTCTGCCACTCCTTGGTTCAGTGGTAATCTTCTGCCTTATGGGATACAGTTCAAAACTCATATAAGACCTACAAAGCCCTTTGAGAGCTAATCCAGGCTCATCATTTCCTCCTCAAAATCTCTGCTTCAGTCATAATCAATTACTTGGGGTGTCCTGAATGTACCTGCTCTCTCTCAACTCTAAGCTTATGTGCATTTTTGATGTGTAAAGATACACTGAATGACTGACTAATTGAAACCATCACTGTGCATAAGATCCTGTGCTAGGATAATTTTGTCTGGGGGTGTGGGGGCATCAGACTGCAGTAGGGAGGGGAGGCAATATACAAGCAGTGAAAGGAGAAGAGAAGCAACTGCACTGTGTCAGGCAGTGAGTAGGGCTTTACTAGTATTAGTTCTTTTCCTCCTTTTACAAACCTATCCAAGTGTATTAGTATTTATTTACTCCTGAGGCTCAAAAAGAGCTAATAATTTGCCCATTATCACACATCTGACAAGTAGTGTTGACTGAGCTCCTATTATATGCCAGGGAATGAAGGAGTTAGGTACTGTGCCAGTTACTGTAGAGAAAGAAAAAGAGGTGCTATCCTTGCTCTCCTGAACCAAGGACTTTTTGTTGTTGTTCAGTGGCCAAGTCATGTCCAGCTCTTTGCAACCCCATGGACTTCAGCACACCTATCCTTCACTACTTCCCACAGTTTGCTCAAACTCTTGTCCGTTGAGTTGATGATGCCATCCAACCATCTCATCCTCTGCCACTCCCTTCTCCTTTTGCCTTCAATCTTTCCCAGTATCAGGGTCTTTTCCAGTGAGTCAGCTCTTTGCATCAGGTGGCCAATGTATTGGAGCTTCAACTTTAGCATCAGTCTTTCCAATGAATATTCAGGGTTGATTTCCTTTTGATTGACTGGTTTGATCTTGCAGTTCAAGGAACTCTCAAGAGTCTTCTCTGGGACCACAATTCAAAAGCATCAATTCTTCGGCACTCAGCCTTCTTTATGGTTCAGTTCTCATATCCATACATGACTAACACGACTACAGGAAAAACCATAGCTTTGACTACACAAACCTCTGTCGGCAGTTATGTCTCTGCTTTTTAATATGCTGTCTAGGTTTGTCATAGCTTTCCTTTCAAGGAGCAAGCATCTTTTAATATTTTTAAAAATATTTATTTATTTGGCTACACCAGGTCTTCCCTGGTGGCCCAGCTGGTAAAGAATCCGCCTGCGATGTGGGAGACCTGGGTTCAATCCCTGAGTTGTGAAGATCCCCAGGAGAAGGGAAAGGCTACCCACTCCAGTATTGTGGCCTGGAGAATTCCATGGACTATATAGTCCATGGGGTTGCAAAGAGTCAGACATGACTGAGGACTTTCACTTCACATTGTTGGGCTTTCCTTGTAGCTCAGTCAATAAAGAATCTGTCTGCAATGCAGGAGACCTGGGTTCAATTCCTGGGTCAGGAAGATCCCCTGGAGAAGATGGCAACCCACTTCAGTATTCTTGCCTGGAGAATTCCATGGACAGAGGAGACCGGCAGGCTACAGTCTATGGAATTGCAATATTCAAACACAACTTAGCAACTAAAACCAAACACCAGGTCTTAGTTGCAGCATGTGGGAACCTGCATCGTAAGTGTGCAGTCTTAGCCACCGGACCACCAGAGAAGTCCCTGATCCCAGGTCTTCTATTGCCATCACACATCTTCCCAGGCTTATAGGATGGCAGAACCATCAAAGAGGAACATGTCATGTCAAACTTAGACTCAGTAAAATGTGGGGGACTCCAATAATCAAATGGTTGTTTAGTTGTTAGCTTCGAGGTAACAGGGGGGTCCTACAATATCATCCCCCCTTCTAAAGTTCTGCTAAATTACAAAAATCACCTTCAGGCAAAGGAGCTCTATAGAAAGTCATTACGTGTATTCAAACGTGAACAACACATGTTCCAATGACAAACTGGAGTTCTGTGAGCTGAGCCTAGGCAATCTACTAAAACTGAATACTGAGAGTCTCTGCAACTGCCAGGGGAAACAAACTGTGAAAAATATAAATTTCCTAACATTTTTTCCCTCTATCTTTTCCATAGGAGTGGGAAGTTTGTGGGGAGGCTGTGCACTGGAAAAGGGTGTTTTGGGGAGAGAAAGTACATGGAGTAATTTACATCGAAAAACTGGCAAACGTTAATTGAGTGATTACTATGTGGGGATTCTGTGCTAAGCCTTTAATCCTCACAAAGCCTGTATTATTATTATTCCCATTTTGCAGGCGAAGAAACTGAGACGAAGAAAGTTCAGGTAACTTGGTCACCCAGCTTGAAGTGGTAGATTCAGTAGACCTGAGACTTCTGACTCAGAGCCGAGTTTGATTACTGCAGGATTGCATCCAGGCCGCAGTGGAAGGCCTCAGAGAGATGAAAATGTGCAGGAAAAAAGTCCCAGAATAGTAGTGGGAGCACAAGTTGTTTTGACTTATTTTTATATATAAAGTTTTATTTATTTTTGGCTGTGCTGGGTCTTTGCTGCTGCACGAGCTTTCCTCTAGTTGCAGAGAGCAGGGGCTACTCTCTAGTTGCAGAGAGCACAGGCTTCTCCTTGCAGTACCTTCTCTTGTGGAGCACAAACTCTAGGGTGCTCTAGAGTTTGTGCTACATGGGCTTCAGTAGCTACAGCATGTGGCTCAGTAGTCGTGGCACACGGGCTCAGTTGCTTCGCAGCATGTGGGATCTCCCTGACCTAGGGATTGAAACTGTATCTCCTACATTGGCAAGATTCTTTCCACTGAGCCACCTGGGAAGCCCCAGGAATAATGAGTATTCAATTCCTGAATACTGCAGGAAATCTGAAGACAGCATCACAGAATCTCTCATGGAAACCTTCCAACTTTCTACCCTTGGATCATGGCAAAGAAGATGGGACCCAAGCTTGCACCAGCAGTCAAAGCCAAGAAGCTGGTACATTTCACTTTAAATGTATCAGCTGGAGTATTAAATGTAGGGAAATATTGTTCCATTTCACAGTACAATCGCTGAAATTTTTCTATTATAGTATAGTTAATTTACAATGTTATGTTAGTTTCAAGTGAACAGCAAAAGTGATTCAGTTATATATGTGTATCTTTTTTAGATTCTTTTCTGTTATAGGTTATTACAAGGTATTGAGTATAGTTCTCTGTGCTATATAGTAGGTCCTTAATTGCTTACCTATTTTATACATATTAGTGTGTATGCATGCATTAGTGTATATATGCTAATTCAAAACTCCTGGTTTGTTCCCCCTCCTTGCTATTCCCTTTGTTAACCATAAATTTGTTTTCTATGTCTTTGAGTCTATTTCTGTTTTGTAAGTTCAATTTGTATCAGTTTTTTAGATTCCACATGTAAGTGACAGGCTTCCTTGGTGACTCGGACAGTAAAGAATATGCCTGATATATTTGTCTTTCTCTGACTTAATATGATAATCTCTAGATATATCCATATTGCTGCAAATGGCATTATTTCACTATTTTTTTAATAGCTGAGTAATATTCCATTTTGAGAATTATGGCTCAAAATTCTCCAAGCCAGGCTTCAGCAATACGTGAACCGTGAACTTCCTGATGTTCAAGCTGGTTTTAGAAAAGGCAGAGGAACCAGAGATCAAATTGCCAACATCCACTGGATCATGGAAAAAGCAAGAGAGTTCCAGAAAAGCATCTATTTCTGCTTTATTGACTATGCCAAAGCCTTTGACTGTGTGGATCACAATAAACTGTGGAACATTCTGAAAGAGATGGGAATACCAGACCACCTGACCTGCCTCTTGAGAAATTTGTATGCAGGTCAGGAAGCAAGAGTTAGAACTGGACATGGAACAACAGACTGGTTCCAAACAGGAAAAGGAGTACGTCAAGGCTGTATATTGTCACCCTGCTTGTTTAACTTCTATGCAGAGTACATCATGAGAAACGCTAGACTGGAAAAAGCACAAGCTGGAATCAAGATTGCCGGGAGAAATATCACTAACCTCAGACATGCAGATGACACCACCCTTATGGCAGAAAGTGAAGACGAACTCAATAGCCTCTTGATCAAAGTGAAAGTGGAGAGTGAAAAAGTTGGCTTAAAGCTCAACATTCAGAAAACGAAGATCATGGCATCTGGTCTCACCACTTCATGGGAAATAGATGGAGAAACAGTGGAAACAGTGTCAGACTTTATTTTTGGGGGCTCCAAAATCACTGCAGATGGTGACTGCAGCCATGAAATTAAAAGACGCTTACTCCCTGGAAGGAAAGTTATGACCAACCTAGATAGCATATTGAAAAGCAGAGATATTACTTTGCCAACAAAGGTTCATCTAGTTAAGGCTATGGTTTTTCCTGTGGTCATGTATGGATGTGAGAGTTGGAGTGTGAAGAAGGCTGAGTGCCAAAGAATTGATGCTTTTGAACTGTGGTGTTGGAGTAGACTCTTGAGAGTCCCTTGGACTGCAAGGAGATCCAACCAGTCCATTCTGAAGGAGATCAGCCCTGGGATTTTTTTGGAAGGAATGATGCTAAAGCTGAAACTCCAGTACTTTGGCCACCTCATGCGAAGAGTGGACTAATTGGAAAAGACTCTGATGCTGGGGGGGATTGGGGGCAGGAGGAGAAGGGGACGACAGAGGATAAGATGGCTGGATGGCATCACTGACTTGATGGACATGAGTCTGGGTGAACTCCGGGAGTTGGTGATGGACAGGGAGGCCTGGCGTGCTGCGATTCATGGGGTCGCAGAGTCGGACACGACTGCGTGACCAAACTGAACTGAACTGAACTGAATATTCCATCACTGAACATTAATATTTACATTGCACAAACATAACTTAATGAATGGTCCTGTAAGCTTTTTGAGGGCAAGTATTGTCACTTTTCAGTTTCATAGTCTCTGCAAATAACAAGTTCCTGAGAGCAAGCGTTGGATAAACGTTCACTGACTGACCTTCGCAATAGTAACATAGTACCTGGCGTGAGAATACCAGAAACGCTTGATTTAGGGTTCCTGCAAGGTGTTGTATCAGGAATGCAATCTCTACACTGGTACGACAATTGCAAGTTCTTCTATCCTGTGAAACGCTCCGGTCCTACTCCTTTGTCCATTACTGGATTCAGGAAGGATCTGTTGTGTTTCTAAGATGAACAGAAACAAACTGAACAAAGTTTATATTTTGCAATTGTGCCAAATAGAGATAATAGCTGTACTCTTCAAGCTCCTCTCTGTGACTGGTTACTCTCACCCTAAGGTAGGGAAGGCAGAGTTGGAAGGATGGTTCTCAAAGGATGGTCCCTTGGGCAACATCACTTGGGAACTTGTTAGAAGTACAAATTAGAATAGATTCAGGCCCTAGCTCAGACTTACTGAGTTAGAAGTTCTGGGGAAAGAGTCCAAGAATCAGTGGCTTAGAAAGCCCTCTAGATAATTCTGAAGTTTACTAAAGTTTGAGAACCACAGGGCTAGAGCAGCTTTAACTCCATTTCTCAACTGAAGTCTTATGTACATTAGTATGGCTATAAAGATGCTTGCTCCTTGGAAGAAACGTTATGATGAACCTAGACAGGATATTAAAAAGCAGAGATGTTACTTTGCCAACAAAAGTCCATCTAGTCAAAGCTATGGTTTTTCCAGTAGTCATGTATAGATATATACATGAATTATATACATCACCCAGGAATTGATGCTTTTGAACTGTGGTGTTGGAGAAGACTTTTGAGAGTCCCTTGGACTGCAAGGAGATCCAACCAGTCCATCCTAAAGGAAATCAGTCCTGATTATTTGTTGGAAGGACTGATGCTAAAGCTGAAACTCCCAACACTTTGGCCACCTGATGCAAAGAACTGACTCAGGAAAAGACCCTGATGCTGGAAAAGATTGAAGGCAGAAGGGGATGACAGAGGATGAGATGGTTGGATGGCATCACCAACTCGATGGACATGAGTCTGAGTAAACACCGGGAGCTGGCGATGGACAGGAGGCCTGGTGTGCTGCAGTCCATGGGTTTGCAAAGAGTCAGACACAACTGAGCAACTGAACTGAAGTGATGGCTATAAAACAGGTTTTTTACAAAATGGCCTTATTCATGTATGTGTGCATATATATCTACATTTGTATTTAAAATATTTATCAGTAAAATATTTTTTAAAGAATAAAAAATTTTAATTCACATTCCCATAAGGCAACACTTAATTCCCAATCCTTATCCACATGTAAATTTCTTCATATAATTGTAGGAAGTTTAACTTGGTCTTAAATTTTTAAAAATTTTAAATTACGTGGTAAACATGCTAAAAGGTAACGTTTTCTTTTTTATTTTTTAAAAGCATTTATTTGGCTGTGTCCAATCTTAGTTGCAGCACACAGGATCTCTGATCTTCAGTCTTCACTGTGGCAGGCAGGTTCTTTTTTTTCAGTTGTGGCATGTGGGATCTAGTTCCCTGACCAGGGATCAAACCCCAGCCACCAGCATTAGGTTAGGGCTACCTGGACCACCCTATTTATTATTAATGGTTGTCTGAGGAGGCCTTGCAAATAGCTGAGAAAGGCAAAAGAGAAGCAAAAGGCAAAGGAGAAAAGGAAAGTATACCCATCTGAATGCAGAATTCCAAAGAAAAGCAAGGAGAGATGAGAAAGCCTTCCTAAGTGAACAATGCAAAGAAATAGAGGAAAACAATAGAATGGGAAAGACTAGAGATCTCTTCAAGAAAATTAGAGATACCAATGGAACATTTCATGCAAAGATGGACTCAAAAAAGGACAGAAACGGTATGAACCTAACAGAAGCAGAAGATATTAAGAGGTGGCAAGAATACACAGAAAGTGAAAAGGGAAAGTGAAAGTTGCTCAGTTGTGTCCGACTCTCTGTGACCCCATGGACTGTAGTCCATGGAATTCTCCAGGCCAGAATACTGGAGTGGGTAGCCTTTCCCTTCTCCAGGGGATCTTCCCAACTCAGGGAGCCAACCCAGGTCTCCTGTATTGCAGGCGGATTCTATACCACTGAGCTACTTGGGAAGCAGAAGAAGTATACAAAAAAAAATCTTAATGACCCACATAACCATAATAGTGTGATCACTCACCTAGAGCCAGACATTTTGGAGTGTGAAGTCAAGTGGGCCTTAGGAAGTATCACTACGAACAAAGCTAGAGGTGATGGAATTCCAGCTGGGCTATTTCAAACCCTAAAAGATGATGTTGTGAAAGTGCTTCACTCAATATGCCAGCAAATTTGGAAAACAGCAGTGGCCACAGGACTGGAAAAGGTCAGGTTTCATCCCAATCCCAAAGAAAGGCAGTGCCAAAGAATGTAACTACGCGCAACTGCACTCAATTCACATGCTATTTATTATTAAATAGGCCCTATTTATTATTACTGATTTTTTTTCCAAAAAATTTAAAAACTCTTTACTGATTTTGTTACAATATTGATTCTGTTTTATCTTTTGGTCCTTTTGCCACGAGGCATGTGGGATCTTAGCTTCCCAGCCAGGAATCAAACCTGCACCCCCCGTATTGGAAGATGAAGTCTTAGCCACTTGACCACCAGGGAAACCCCCTATTTATTATTATTATCTTTTGGCTCCACTTAAGGGCTTGTGGGTTATTAGTTTCTTGACCAGGGATTGAACCTAGGCCCTAGGCAATAAAATTGCAGAGTCTTAACCACTGGACCACCAAAGAATTTCCAAGATAACTTTTTTCCAATTGTGAGAGTAATAATACACACTCTTGTCAATATATTTTTCTGCATAAATAGTGATAGCTTTTATTTTTTTTTTTTACAAAATTGAGAAAATTTTTAATTACACTTTATTGTGGACTTCCCTGTTGGTCCAGTGGTTAAGAATCAGCCTGCAGATGCAGAGGACAGGCGTTCCATCTTTGGTCAGGGAAGATACCACATGCTGAAGGGCAACTAAGCCCAGTTTCAGAAAGCTGAAACTACTGAGCCCACGAACCACAACTACTGAAGACTGGGGCGCTCCAGAGTCGGTGCTGTGCAACAAGAGAAACCACCACAAAGAGAGGTCTGTGCAGAACAACTGGAATAGAGTAGCCCCCACTTGCCACAAAAGACCTAGGGCAGCGAAAAATTAAATAAATAAAATTTAAAAATAAGACTTTACTGAATTTTATCTTTATAAACATTTGCTATAATTACCTTTTCCACGCGTGCATGTGCGCTCACTTGTGTCACACTCTCTGCGACCCCATGGACTGTAGCAAGCCAGGCTCCTCTGTCCATGGGATTCTCCAGGCAAGCATACTAGAGTGGGTTGCCATTTCCTTCTCCAAGGGATCTTCCCGACCCCGGGAATGAATCGGAGTCTACCTGCATTGGCAGGCAGATTCTTTACCACCAAGCCACCTGGGAAGTCTTATCTTCTTTCTTTTAATTACCTCTTGCTATTGCTGTTGCTATTTGCTAAGTCACTTCAGCCGTGTCCGACTCTGTGCGACCTCATAGACGGCAGCCCACCAGGCTTCCCCATCCCTGGGATTCTCCAGGCAAGAACACTGGAGTGGGTTGCCATTTCCTTCTCCAATACTTGTCTTAACTCCTCTATTTCTTTTAGCTACTCAATTTTGTGTTGCACCTGTTCAATTCAATCATAGTGCCTACAACTGGGTACAAATCAAATTTCATTTACAAAATATACATGATAATGCCTCTCTGGATGTACATTTACTGCAAAAAGGAAATCTTTAAAACTTTTAATTACCTCTTAATGACTACATAATCCTTCTCTAACTGTGAGACGTTTCTTACTTCCCTTTTTTTGGCAACTATTCAAATGTCTCTTGATTATTTCCTGGAAGTGAATTTATGTGAGGAAAAAGAAGGACTTCCGTGGCGTTCCAGCTGTTAACGCTTCGCCTTCCAATGCAGGGGGTGCAGGTTTGATCCCTGATCAGGGAGCTGTGATTCTGCATGCCTTGGGGGCCAAAACACCAAAACATAAAACAAAAGCAACGTTGTAACAAATTCAGTGAAGAATTTTAAAATGGTTCACATAAAAACATGTTAAAAAAAATTTCTTGACTTTTCCATGCTCTTATGTCTTTGTAATTCTTCTGAATAGGTGAATATTTCATTGATATTAACTATACTAACTAAGCTGTTCCTCTCTTCCTGTGGTTGAATATCTATGCCAGTAGCTCTTAAAAGAGGTGACTTTGCCCCCGAGGGGACACTAGGAATATCTAGAGACTTTTTTTCCCCTTCCAGTTTTAATGAGATATAATTGACACAACGGAACTATACAGAATAATGACTTACATGTATCATGAAATGAGGACCCCCGTAGGTTTACTGAACATGTCATAAACATACAAAATTAAAGAAATAGAAATTGTTTTCCTTGTGATGAGAACTCAGGATTTATTCTCATAACAACTTTCGTATGTAAAAACATACAGCAGTGTTAATTACATTTGTCATGTTAATTACATTTGTCATGTTGTATATTACATCCCTATACTTACTTTGGAGAAGGCAATGGCACCGCACTCCAGTACTCTTGCCTGGAAAATCCCATGGATGGAGCCTGGTAGACTGCAGTCCGTGGGTCACTAAGTCAGACACGACTGAGTGACTTCACTTTCACTTTTCGCTTTCATGTACTGGAGAAGGAAATGGCAACCCACTCCAGTGTTCTTGCCTGGAGAATCCCAGGGACAGGGGAGCCCGGTGGGCTGCTGTCTATGGGGTCACACAGAGTCAGACACAACTGAAGTGACTTAGCAACTTAGCAAGTACTTACTTATAACTGGAATTTTGTATCTTTCGACAGTCTTCATCCAGTCCTCACACCTACATCTTCTAGAGACTTGGTTGTCACAACTGTCAAGGGTATTATTGGCATCTACTGAACAGAGGTTAGATTCTGTTCAACAGCCTTCAGTGAACAGGACAGCTCTGTTTTGTCACTCAAGTTACTTTTTTTCTCAGGTCTTCTTCTGAGGATGTTTTTTCCTTCTGGTCTTTCATGTTTACCAGAATATTTTTTTTTTTTTGGTCTTATATTGGAGTACAATAGATTAATGGCCTTCCCCTGGTGGCTCATTGGTAAAGACTCCACCTGCAATGCAGGAGATGCAAAAGATGCGGATTCGACCTTGGGTTGGGAAGATTCCCCTGAAGAAGGAAATGGCAACCCCTCCAGTATTCTCTTCCGGGAACTCCCTTGGACAGGGGTGCCTGGCGGGCTACAGTCCAGAGGGTCACAAAGAGTTGGATATGACTGAGCAACTGTACACACACAGTTGATTAGCAATGTGTTACTTTCAGGTGTACAAAGTGATTCAGTAGCAAAGTGATTCAGTTATATGTATACATGTATCTATTCCTTTTCAAATTCTTTTCAGAATAATTTTTTTTCTGGAGGAAATTAGACATTTCTATCAATGTCTTATTAAGCTTGGGATTTCTTTGGAAGGAATGATGCTAAAGCTGAAACTCCAGTACTTTGGCCACCTCATGCTAAGAGTTGACTCATTGGAAAAGACTCTGATGCTGGGAGGGATTGGGGGCAGGAGGAGAAGGGGACAACAGAGGATGAGATGGCTGGATGGCATCACTGACTCGATGGACGTGAGTCTCAGTGAACTTCGGGAGTTGGTGATGGACAGGGAGGCCTGGGGTGCTGCGATTCACGGGGTTGCAAAGAGTCGGACACGACTGAGCGACTGATCTGATCTGATCTAACTTCACTTCTGATGCTTTAAAAACTTTCAATAGAGCAGCTATAATAGCCAGTTTTTAAAAACTCATTTATCTGCTACTAAGAGTTTATTTTACATTTGGAAACTATCAGGCTTCTTTTCACCCACTAAAAAATGGATATGACTGTAATTTCTCATAGCCACACCAATGGTGTCAAAAATGCTCAGATCAGAGAAACTTTGTGAAACATTTGGAAAATGCAACAAGACATAGATGGTAGAACAGCGTGGAATTTTGTGTGAAACTACATTAAATTTCATCCTATGGATGGCTGACTTCAGAGATACAGATTTGAGTAAAATTGTGATAACCACAGGATTTTTCTCTCTCTACTAAAAAATGTATATCTCAAAAGAACAAACTATTGGGGTCACAGGGTTTTCCTAACATTCCAAGTCATCTTATTTCTACTATTCAAATAGGTCGTTGAGAATCATCTCAGTGAAGGAAGTGCTTCCCCAAGTAAATTACTGAAAATTTGTCTTATTTTCATATCGAATTTCTTTTCTAAATAATAAGAGCTGCTACATTTTCAGGCACCATTTCCAAAGGTTTAAGATATCGAATTAGCTCCAGCTTGTTAAAAAACAAACAAAAATGCTCTTATTTGGGAATTCAGAACCAATAATATTCTCTTCTTTGTATGTCTATGCATTTGTAAATATGGCACTCACAAAATAAATAACTCCTTTAGGTCACCGAAGCATTTTTGAAGTTTTCCATAACAAGACCTGGGATTCGAATTCCCTGATTTTTTTTCCTCCTGCTTTTGTTTGGTGAGATAACAAATCAGTTGTTCAGTCGCTAAGCCGCGTTCGACTCTTGCGACTCCATAAACTGTAGTCCGCCAGGCTCCTCTGTCCATGGGATTTTCCCAGCCAAGAGTATGAGAGGGTTGCCATTTTCCTCTGTAGGGGATCTTTCCCACCCAGGGATCGAACCCGCGTCTCGGAATTCTTGACCACTGAGCCACCTAGGAAGCCCATAACAAATCAGTATTTGTGTTCAACTGAGCCCAGGGTCTCCATTTCCCAGCTGTTTCATCTGCATCAATCTCGTCCCCTTCGTGCCTCTGGAGCCTTTTGGGGTACACAAGCCCGATGGACCAAAGGGGCTCCTGCCATGGAAAAAGCAGCGGCGCCGACGACGCGAGCCTGCAGACCAAGGCGCGGGGAGGAAACCCAGGCTCGGCAGAGGTGGTGAGCTCGCTCCCGCCGGGGCCAAACCGAGCGCTCGCCTTCGGCCGCGCACGCGCAGCCGCCTCCCCGCCGCTCCCGCCGTCCCCGGGGGGCCTTCTCTCCGCCCGGCTCAGGGGTGTCCGCGGC
>NW_011494943.1:7090728-7094057 GCF_000754665.1 Bison bison bison
CGCATTAATTCGCTCCCCGCGTGTGGGTCGCGGTGGTCGCTGGGTTTCTGCTCCCTTCTATATTCTGAGGAGTACCTGGCCCTGGAGACCGCCCTCCTAAGTCTGTTCCTTTCCATCCCTTGCCTCCCCGACCTCCCTGCTTCTCTGGCTTTTCCTCTTGGGCTTAAGCTTTAATGAGCGGGTTGGAGCCAGGCGGAGGTATTGTACGGCTTTTTTTCTCCCAGCATGGCAACCCACTCCAGTATTCCTGCCTGGAGAATCCCAGGGACAGAGGAGCCTGGTGGGCTGCTGTCTATGGGGTCGCACAGAGTCGGACACGACTGAAATGACTTAACAACAGCAGCAAAGCTTCATGTCGCAGCCCCGTGAGCTTGGCTTCTGCTTGACCTCGCCCAAGGTTTACCAGGTATAGTTCTCTTGAGAGACTGCTATTGTTCAGTCGCCCGGTCGTGTCCGACTCTTTGGGACCCCATGGACTGCGGCATGCCAGGCCTCCCTGTCCCTCACCACCTCCCAGAGTTTGCTTAAGTTCAGGTTCATTCTATCCGTGATGTTGTCCTGTCATCTCATCCTCTGACGCCCTCTGCTCCTGCCCTCGATCTTTCCCAGCATCAGGGACTTTGCCAAATGAGTCGTCTGTTCTCATCAGATGACCAATACTGGAGCTTCAGCTTCAGCAACAGTCCCTCGAGTGAGTATTCAGGGTTGACCTCTTAAGATTGACTGGTTTAATCTCCTTGCTGTCCAAGGGATTTTCAGGAGTCTTCTCTAGCACCACAGTTCAAAGGCATCAATTCTTTGGCGGTCTTCCCTTTACAGTCCAGCTCTCACAACTGTCCATGACCACTGGGAAGACCACAGCGTTGACCACATGAACCTTTGTCGGCAGTGTCTCTGCTTCTCAACTCACTGCCTAGGATTGTCATCACTTTCCTGTCAAGAAGCAATTGTCTTCTGATTTCATGGCTGCAGTCACCATCTGCAGTGATTTTGGAGCTCAAGAGGAAATCTGTCATTACTTCCACCTTTTCCCCTTCTATTTGCCATGCAGTAATGGGGCCAGATGCCATGATCTTTTTTTTTTTTTTTTTAATATTTAGCCTTAAGCCGACTCTTTCACTCTCCTCCTTCACACTCATCAAGAGGCTCTTTAGTTCCTCTTCACTTTCTGCCATTAGGGTGGTATCATCCGCATATCTAAGTCTGTTGATGTTTCTCCTGCTTCTCCTGATTCTGGCTTGTAACTCACCCAACCCAGCGTTTCTCATGATGTACTCAGCCTATAGATTAAACAGTAACAGCAGACAGCCCTGTCATACTCCTTTCTTGATCTTGAACTGATCAGTTTTTCTATACAGGGTTCTAACTTTGCTTCTTTGCCATTTAGCAGGGCTTACAGGTTACCAAGAGCTAAGAGGTGTAGAATAAGCCTAAGTAGACAGACAGAAATATTTGCCAGTCAGGGAGTATTTCTCAGGAGACAAATGAGATGGTCTGGTATTCCCATCGCTCTAAGAGCTTTCCACAGTTTGTCATGATCCACACAGTCACAGGCTTTAGGGTAGTCCACGAAGCAGAGATAGATGTTTTTCTGAAATTCCCTTGCTTTCTGTATCATCCAGCAAATGTTGGCAATTTGATCTCTAGTTCCTCTTTCTTTTCTAAGCCCAGCTTGGACATCTGGAAGTTCTTGGTGTGCATAATGCTTCAGCCTAGCATGCAAAATTTTAAGCATGATCTTACTAGCATGTGAGATGAGTGCAATTGTCCGATGGTTAGCACAGTCTTTGGTACTACCTTTCTTGGGAATTGGGATGAAGATTGACCTTTTCCAGTCCTGTGGCCACTGCTGGGTCTTCCAGACTTGCTGACATAATGAATGCAAAACCTTGATGGTATCCTCCTTTAGGGATTTGAGTAGTTCTGCTGGAATTTCATCACATCCACTAGCTTTAACGGCAGTGCTGCTTTTAAGGCCCACTTGACTTTGCACTCCAGAATGTCTGACTCTGGGTGACTAACCGCACCACTGTAGCAATCCGGTTCATTAAGATATTTTTTATACAGTTCTTCCATGTATTCTTTCAATCTCTTCTTGGTCTTTTCAGCATCTACTAGGTCTTGGGAGAATATCCTGCTTTTTCATTGCTCTGTTTGCTTTCACGTCTGTTTGAACTCTCAGGAAAGTATGTCAGATGTGGATGATATATGATGCTTAGAAGGAGATTCATGGCTGTTAGAAGAGGGATACCTATCCTTCCCCCATCTGGGATGCTCTTCTCTCTCGGGTTTCTATCCCACACATTTTTTTACGTACAAGCTCCAGCAGCCTCTTTGTCAGAAAAGCTTTCCCTGACTAGGAAATATTTCCATCTGTCTATTTAGGCTTGTTTTGCATCTGTTAGCTCTTGGTAACCTGTAAGCCCTGCTAAACAGCAAGCTGCTTGACCTTATATTTTTGCTTTTTAGAAAGTTGAAATGCCTTCAGCTTTCTGCTGAAGCCATCAAATTGCAAAGCAGTATGTCACAAAACCAAAAACTGAAAATAGAAGTCAATTCAAAGCTAACTAGACAAGAGACATGAGATCTCAAACAGCAGTGAATGTGGGATGTTACTGTCTATAAAGTTTACTGCTATATCCTATAGAAAGTTAACTTTTAATGCATATGTGAAGTAGTTTAAATGCTAAATATCCATCAAGGACTGTGTCACTGTTTTGGGGGAGGAAAAATAGACTATTGGAATCACTGGGACTTTTTCAGACTACATGTTATCTTGCTTTTCCCTCCTTTACTTATGTCAGAATCTTTGGATGGGGAAACTTTCCCAGTACTCTGTGCGACCCTGGAGAGCTACTTGCTATTGAACCATGACAATTAGGCATGCATTTACAAATGGAATGAAAACAGTCTAAGCTGAGTTTTGCCCCCAGTAGTGATGACTGACTTGTGACAACCCAGCTTTACACTGGTGTTGGGGAGACCAGGTAGGAAGACCAGGTTGGCCTTGTGGACACAGCCTCTCAGAAGGGCATCATCCATAGTCTAGAATCTGAACCTCAACAATGAAAGTTTGAATTCAGTCATGTCTGTATTTGAGAGTTAGTCTGCTCTTTAAGCTTGCTCTATGTGGTGTTGGAGAAGACTCTTGAGAGTCCCTTGGACTGCAAGGAGATCCAGCCAGTCCATTCTAAAGGAGATCAGCCCTGGTGTTCTTTGGAAGGAATGATGCTAAAGCTGAAACTCCAGTACTTTGGCCACCTCATGCGAAGAGTTGACTCATTGGAAAAGACTCTGATGCTGGGAGGGATTGGGGGCAGGAGGAAAAG
>NW_011494943.1:7094157-7099440 GCF_000754665.1 Bison bison bison
CTCATTGGAAAAGACTCTGATGCTGGGAGGGATTGGGGGCAGGAGGAAAAGGGAATGACAGAGGATGAGATGGCTGGATGGCATCACTGACTCCATGGACGTGAGTTTGAGTGAACTCCGGGAGATGGTGATGGACAGGGAGGCCTGGCGTGCTGCGATTCATGGAGTCACAAAGAGTCGGACACAACGGAGCGACTGAACTGAACTGATACACACTCTCAAGAGGCTGATGAATAACCTTGAAAACTATCGTCGCTTTTTGTAGCAGGGTGAATATATCAAGGCTCGTGAAGGCCAGTTAGTAACTAGCAGATTCAGGAATGTTTCAGTGTGGATCCAAAGAGATTAATCTTGAGTAGTTTTTCTAGACCAGTGGTATTATCTTTTTAGGTCAAGGACTCTTAACAAATGTGAGTTATAGTTCTTATCTTTTTTTTTTTCTAAGGGCTTCCCTGGTGGCTCAGCTGGTAAAGAATCTGCCTGCAATGTGGGAGACCTGGGTTGGGAAGATCCCCTGGAGAAGGGAGCAGCTATCCACTCCAGTATTCTGGCCTGGAGAATTCCATGGACTGTATAGTCCATGGGGTCACAAAGAGTCGGACATGACGAGTAACTTTCACTTCACTTCACTTCACTTCACTTTTTGGTTCTTTCCAGATAAATACCTAGAAGTGGAATTGCTGGGGTATAGGAGAGATGCATGTACTCAGTTGTGCCTGACTCTTTGTGACCCAGTGGACTGTAGCCCTCCATGCTCCTCTGTCCATGGGATTTTCCAGGAAAGAATAATGGAGGGGGTTGCCATTTCCTTCTCCAGGGAATCTTCCCCACCTAGGGATCAAACCTGTGTCTCCTGCATTGGCAGGTGGATTCTTTACCCCTAGCGTGACCTCAGTGAGTCATGAGGGAACACAGAGGATTACAAGGGTTGCTCCTAACAGTTGGGGAAGGCTTTGTCCTACTGCGGGAGTGGAATGAGGTTTGGGAATGAGCATCAGAAGTCCCTGTTTTGGGACTTCCCTGGTGGTTCAGTGGATAAGAATCCACCTGCCAATGCGGGGGACACGGGCTCAGTCCTTGTTCCAGGCAGATTTCACATGCCTCAGGACAGCTAAGCCCATGCACTCTAGAGCCTGTGCGCCACAACTGGAGAAGCCACCACAGTGAGAAGCCCGAGCACCACAACTACAGAAGGCCCGTGTTCAGCCATAGATTAAGTTCCTGTTTTGGCTCTTGATTTTATGGATATAGTTCTGGAGGTTAGATAACTCAAAAAGGGTGGATTATGCAGTTGGATTTATGAAGCTGAGACTCAGAGGAATTGGTGTGACTGAGTTGGAGAAAAAAATAAAGCACCATTAAGATGTGACATAGAGGCCAGGGGATTGGAGGTCTTTTTAGTGAGTAACAGCGGTTCAATTCCTGTTTAATTTTTTTAACTGCCCTTTTTCTGAACTACAGATCACTAAATTACCATATAATAATTGATTAGGGGGTAGCTTTCCTTTTTATCAGCACTTGAGAAGTGGCAGGCTGGGTCAAGGTGCCTAACAACTCTCTTGCTCATTTAGGGTCTAACAGACTGGGCTCATCTCAGCCACACTCAGTTGTATTTATAGATTTATAGATTAATAACTTCTACTACCACTGATTACTAGAATTATACTTGCAAGTCAATTGAAAGCAAAGCCTTTAGGAAGAATAACAATTTCTGTGCCTTATTTTTTTTTACTAGTGGATTCCAGGAGTGAATTCCCAGAAGAAGCAAATGTGTTTTGACTGGGGTCCAGGGGAGATGCTGGTGTGTGAAACCTCTTTCAATAAAAAAGGTAGGTTTTTTTGTTTCTCTTGTAGATTATCTGTGTTGGTACAATTGTTTTTTTTTTTTTTCTTTATTCTCTCAGATTTGACTACCTGAGATATGAAAACAATTGAACTTATTTTGTACCATTTTCATTTTTGAAACTTTTTAGCTGTTTAAGATTTTCATTGATTTGTGAGACTTGGCAGATGTTGAGTCCAGGGGAAAAAAGTTAACGATGATCTTCCCAATGTTAAAGAAGGTTTTCTTTATACTTAAAAGCTTGAAGCTTTTTGTTTCCCTTTTTGTCCTGAGTGACTAAATTCTCTTTGTAGTGGTCCCCTCACTATGAATGTTGTCAGATGTCATGGCCCTTACCTTCATTTTTTCATTGTGAACAAAATAACTTGTCCTCTAAGCTCCATCAGGTGTCAGACATGGCTCTTAACCTTTCCGATTGAGACTCCCTATAGGAGCAAGGTAAAATCAACATCTTGATACTTGATTTTGCTTTCTCCTTTTCAAGAGAGAAATCTCAGGAAATGTTGAAAGGATTATTTTGTGAATCTTTGTCATGTTCTTTATCTAAATATAGAGGTTTTCCTCTTTTGTTGGGAGCACATTGAGCTAATGAAGGTCATACAATTAAGGTAGTATGCAATTTGTGTGATTTTTTTTTTTTAATTAAATTTTTTTGCCACTTGGCATGGCATGTGGGATGTAAGTTCCCTCACTAGGGATTGAACCCATGACCCCTGCATTGGAAGCATGGAGTTGCAACCACTAGACCACCGATGCTCAGTAGTGTCTGACTCTTTGCAATCCTGTGGACTGTAGCCCTCTAGCCTCCGCTGTCCATGGGATTCCCCAGGCAAGGATACTGGAGTGGGATGCCATTTCCTTCTCCAGGGAATCTTTCTGACCCAGGGATCGAACTCTCATCTCTTGTGTCTTCTGCATTGGCGGGCGTGTTCTTTACCACTGTGCCACCTGTGAAGCCCCTCATGTAACTTTTAAGCAGAGTAGTTTTTCTTTATTTTATAGTTTGAAATGATCCCTGATGTTGCCAAATATCTATGGGATATCTTGGTATTGAGAATCTCAAGTTTGGTAGAGTGGTAGAAGTTGCTCAGAAGAGAAACTTCTGTGACTGTGTCTGAACAGCTTCTTTCCCTGCTTAATGGGAAAGCTTATCAGCGTTTCTAGCTTGTCCTTGATTGTTGGAAACTCAGGATTTTCTTTCTTTTTTTATTTATTGAAATCACATTCACAACAAGCCATTGAACATTATCACAACTTATTTGAGAAGCTGCTGTATGTGAAATTTCCATAAGTTGGTGGTTTATAATTTATCATTACAGAGCCTTTTCATCACTGTTGCAAAATAGTTTAGTCCTTGATTCTTTGTTTTAGGAGTAATGGCAATAAAAAGTAATATAAAAAGAATATTTATTTCGACATTTTGTAAAACTTCAGCTGTAGGTTTATTTATTGAGTTTACATAGGGTAATATTAAGTGGTTTCCTTTTTTTTCCTAGTATATTTCAATGGATAGAGGTGAAATGTCTTTACAGAGTATGCTAGTGAGTTGAAGGATGAAGTCTAAGAGTAAACATTTGCGTATAAAAATTCACGTATGTCATAAATCAAAGCAAGATCCTTTATGACCTACTTCCTGCTGCTGCTGCTAAGTCACTTCTGCTACTGTTAAGTCGCTTCAGTCGTGTCTGACTCTGTTCGACCCCATAGATGGCAGCCCATCAGGCTCCCCCGTCCCTGGGATTCTCAAGACAAGAACACTGGAGTCGGTTGCCATTTCCTTCTCCAATGTGTGAAAGTGAAAAGTGAAAGTGAAGTCACTCGGTCATGTCCGACTCTTAGCGACCCCATGGACTGCAGCCTACCAGGCTCCTCCGTCCATGGGATTTTCCAGGCAACAGTACTGGAGTGGGTTGCCATTGCCTTCTCCGTGACCCACCTTCTAGAGTAATGGAAATAAAAACAAAGTAAATAAGTGGGACCTGATTAAGCTTAAAAGCTTTTGCACAGCAAAGGAAACTATAAGCAAGGTGAAAAGAAAACCCTCAGAATGGGAGAAAATAATAGCAGATGAAGCAACTGACAAAGGATTAATTTCCAAAATATACAATCAGCTCATACAACTCAACACCAGAAAAACAACCCAATCAAAAAGTGGGGAAAAGACCTAAACAGACATTTCTCCAAAGAAGACATACAGATGGCTAGCAACCACATGAAAAAATGTTCAACATCGCTCATTATTAGAGAAATACAAATAAAAACTACAATGAGATATCACCTCACACCGGTCAGAATGGCCCTCATCAAAAAGTCTACAGACAATAAATGCTGGAGAGGGTGTGGAGAAAAGGGAACACTCTTGCATTGTTGGTGGGAATGAAAATTGATGTCGCCACTATGGAAGACGGCATGGAGATTCCTTAAAAAAAAACTAGGAATAAAACCACCATATGACCCAGCAATTCCACTCCTCAACATACACCCTGAGGAAACCAAAATTGAAAGAGACACATGTATCCCATTGTTTGCAGCACTATTTACAATAGCTAGAGCATGGAAGCAACCTAGATGTCCATCAACGGATGAATGGATAAAGAAATTGTGGTATATATACACAATGGAATATTTAGTTCAGTTGCTCAGTTGTGTCCGACTCTTCGTGACCCCATGAATGGAAGCACGCCAGGCCTCCCTGTCCATCACCAACTCCCGAAGTTCACTGAGACTCAAGTCCATCAAGTCAGTGATGCCATCCAGCCATCTCATCCTCTGTCGTCCCCTTCTCCTCCTGCCCCCAATCCCTCCCAGCATCAGAGTCTTTTCCAATGAGTCAACTCTTCGCATGAGGTGGCCAAAGTACTGGAGTTTCAGCTTTAGCATCAGTCCTTCCAAAGAAATCCCAGGGCTGATCTCCTTCAGAATGGACTGGTTGGATCTCCTTGCAGTCCAAGGGACTCTCAAGAGTCTTCTCCAACACCACAGTTCAAAATCATCAATTCTTCAGCGCTCAGCCTTCTTCACAGTCCAACTCTCACATCCATACATGACCACAGGAAAAACCATAGCCTTGACTGGACGGACCTTTGTTGGCAAAGTAATGTCTCTGCTTTTGAATATGCTATCTAGGTTGGACATATCTTTCCTTCCACGGAGTAAGCATCTTTTAATTTCATGGCTGCAGTCACCATCTGCAGTGATTTTGGAGCCCAAAAAATAAAGTCTGACACTGTTTCCACTGTTTCCCCATCTATTTCCCATGAAGTGATGGGACCGGATGCCATGATCTTCGTTTTCTGAATGTTGAGCTTTAAGCTAACTTTTTTACTCTCCACTTTCACTTTCATCAAGAGGCTTTTGAGTTGCTCTTCACTTTCTGCCATAAGGGTGGTGTCATCCGCATATCTGAGGTTATTGATATTTCTCCCAACAATCTTGATTCC
>NW_011494943.1:7099540-7105075 GCF_000754665.1 Bison bison bison
TATAAAGTTATTGATATTTCTCCCAACAATCTTGATTCCAGCCTGTGTTTCTTCCAGCGTTTCTCATGATGTACTCTGCATAGAAGTTAAACAAGCAGGGTGACAATATACAGCCTTGATGTACTCCTTTTCCTATTTGGAACCAGTTTGTTATTCCATGTCCAGTTCTAACTCTTGCTTCCTGACCTGCATACAAATTTCTCAAGAGGTAGATCAGGTGGTCTGGTATTCCCATCTCTTTCAGAATGTTCCACAGTTTATTGTGATCCACACAGTCAAAGGCTTTGGCATAGTCAATAAAGCAGAAATGGATGTTTTTTAGGAACTCTCTTGCTTTTTCCATGATCCAGTGGATGTTGGCAATTTGATCTCTGGTTCCTCTGCCTTTTCTAAAACCAGCTTGAACATCAGGAAGTTCATCGTTCATGTATTGCTGAAGCCTGGCTTGGAGAATTTTGAGCATTACTTTACTAGCGTGTGAGATGAGTGCAATTGTGTGGTAGTTTAGCATTCTTTGGCATTATCTTTCTTTGGGATTGGAATGAAAACTGACCTTTTCCAGTCCTGTGGCCACTGCTGAGTTTTCCAAATTTGCTGGCATATTGAGTGCAGCACTTGCATAGCATCATCTTTCAGGATTTGAAAGAGCTCAACTGGAATTCCATCACCTCCACTAGCTTTGTTTGTAGTGATGCTTTCTAAGGCCCACTTGACTTCACATTCTAGGATGTTTGGCTTTAGATGAGTGATCATATCATCTCAGCCATAAAAAGGAACGCATTTGAGTCAGTTCTAATGAGGTGGATGAACCTAGAACCTATTATACAGAGTGAAGTGAGAGAGAAAGATAAATACCATATTTTAACATGTATATACGAAGAATTTATTTGCAGGGCAACAGTGGAGAAACAGACATAGAGAATAGACTTAATGGCCATGGGGAGAGGGGAGGGGAGGGTGAGATGTATGGAAAGAGTAACATGGAAACTTACATTACCATATGTAAAATAGAGAGCCAACAGGAATTTGCTTTATGGCTGAGAAACTCAAACTGGGGCTCTGTATCAACCTAGAGGGGTGGGACGGAGAGGGAGATGGGAGCGGGGTTCAAAAGGGAGGGGACATATGTATACCTATGGCTGATTAATGTTGAGGCTTGACAGAAAACAGTAAAATTCTGTAAAGCAATTATATTTCAATAAAGAATTAAAAAAACATAAAAAAAAATTCACATATGGGGGCTTCCCAGGTGGCTGAGTGATAAAGAGTCCACCCGCCAATTCAGGAGACATGGGTTCGATCCCTGGTCCAGGAAGATCCCATATGCCATGGAGCAACTAATCCAGTGTGCCACAACTCGAACCTGTGCTCTAGAGCCCAGGAACTGCAACTGCTAAGCCAGTGAGCCACAACTACTGAAATGCATGCCCTAGAGCCCGTGCTCCACAATAGGAGAAGCCACGCAAAGAGAAGCCCGGGCACCGCAACTAGAGAGTAGGCCCCGCTCCCTGCAACTAGAGAAAAGTCCAAGCAGCAACGAAGACCCAGCACAGCCAAAATAAATAAAAACTTAAAAATTCATATATGAGGAATTTCTCCTGCTATCCAGTGATTAGGACTCTGCTCCCACTGCAGGGGTATGGTTTCAAGCCCTGGTTGGGAAACTAAGATCCTACATGCTGCATGGCCAAAAAAAGTAAAAATAAAAATTCATGTGTGGATAAATAATATATCATGAAATCAGTAGCAAAGAAGCTGAAGCTTTTGTAATTAGCTACTCAATTAAAATTTTTAGAGTGCTTTGATGACGATGATGGTGATAGATGTTAATTTTTTTTTTTTCCTGTTTCAGAAAAATCAGAGATGGTGGCAAGTTGCCCGTTTATCCATATCATCCGAAAGGATATAGATGTTTACTCCAAAATCCTGAGAAAACTCTTCAATGAATCCCATGGAATCTTCGTGGGCCTCCAAAGAATTGAAGAAGAGTTGACTGGAAAATCCAGAAAAGCTCAGTAAGTTGGCTGCTGATAGGTGCTGCCTCCCACAACTAAATTTTGAAAAACCAAGTGAAATGCATCCTTTTCCTTTTGCACAATGGATGGACCTCCTAGAGAAATATGGGACTCTGTGTTTGATTTTCTGGCCTCTGCTGGGCAGTATAAGTCCTTATGGTCACGGATGGAGAAGTCCTACAGAGAATGTTTGAATGGCTGCCAATTGACTTGCTGGCTGCTTGATGAGCTTTCTTTGTTTCTATTCCTACTTCATTTACCCTCCAAAGAATAAAATTTAGGCCAGATAAGCACCTGAGAATCATTGAATGAGGTCCCCCTGTTGAGAGTTTTGTTTTGTCTTTAAAGAATTATTTTCAAGGCATTTTTTTGGGAAGAGACCAGAAAACTTGCATTGTTCATAGACTAGAATTGGTCGAAGTATGGTTTGTGAGGCCTCACCTCATATCTCCAAAATTTCTAGGGGTGGATCCTAAAGTCTCTAGGTGAGGCTTAAGTACAAGTGGAGTTTGAGAGCCCCTGTGTTAGGTTTTTCTTAGTGTCCATTCATATGTCTAGGGAATAGATAACGTTGATATTTGTGTTGGAAAAACAAAACGTTTTTCCTGTGTTTCACTCATAACCCTTCTGACATCAAATGTATGGGAGTTTTCATGCACCAACCAGTTCTCTGACCCCAGCCGGGTGTCCTACAAGTCACCTGTATTCTGACACCGCCTACCTGGAGATAGCAACAGATTCCGTCAATTAGGGGCTCTATCGCGCAAAACTGCCTCCCATTCAGATGCCAGTCATAAATAGTGGGTCCCCAGGTTACGTACAGCTGCTCTTCAGCTTAGCTATAAATCAGAGGTTCCCATGGTAACCTCAGGTTTGATAAATTTGCTGGAGGAGCTCACAGAACTCAAGGAAACAAGTTTAGCAGTTCATTAAAGGATATGAGAAAGGACCCAGATGGACAGCCAAGTGAAGATGAACGTGGGGCCTGGTCTGGAAGAGTCCCAAGTGCAGGAACCCCGTCCCTGTGGAGCTGGGGTGTGTCACCATCCTGGTACACGGATGTGTTCACCCACCTGGAAGCTCTCCAAACCCCTTGCCTTTGAGATTTTATGGAATCGTCCTCATGTAGGCATGATCAATTATTATCTCCATTTATGGCCCTTTCCCCTCTCCAGGGAAGTCAGGGACAGGGCTGATAATTTCAATTTCTAATATGGCTTGGGCTTTCTGGTGATCAGTCCTCATCCAGGAGCTACCTAGAGTTGAAACAAAAGATGCTGCTGGTGCTCTTGTCATCTAGGAATTTACAAAGTCTTTAGGAACTGTGAGTCAGGGATTAGGGATGAAGATTAGTGTTTTATTTCTTCTTATAAACCACAGTGTCACAGTATTTTACTTCCTTGATAAGCATTTCATAGATGAATCACCCCAGAGGATACCCTGGTCAGCATGTGTGTGTGCCTGTGTGTTTATGAAAGATCACTGCTGACAAGAGGCTCTGGTACAGGGTAGTGGTAACTCAGAGGAATCTATATTGACATAGCGTGTCAGAAGTCCTGTAGTTCCCTGAAGGCAGGGACCCTGGCTTGCTTATGTGGGCCTTCTGTTCCCAGATACCCTCATCCATCTATATAGTAGGTGCCTTTAAGTATTTGCTGAATTAAATAAATTAGTGATCTTGTGAATGTCCTTCTAATGGTGGGATGGTAGCTCTTGTTTTGTGCGTGGGGGTCAGCATATCATCTTGTTTTTGGGCCAGGTGAGTTACGTATTCGGGACTGAGTCTTGACTGAAAAATTAAGTGAGAGTGTGTGCAAGTTGCTTCAACTGCTGCTGGCCCCATTGTGCCTTCTGTTCATCTTTAAAGGGAGCTAGAAAATAAAAGTAAATGGAGCCAGTAGGCAGCATTTAGGTCTCTTCATTTAGAACTAATGCTTCTTTCTAAGGATCTATATCTTGGTAACTAATAGCCAGTTCCTTTTTTGTTTGTTTTGTTCTGCTCTTTGCTTTTTTAAGAACTCTGTTTTGAGATAATTTTAAACATACAGAAAAAGTTCAAAAATAATAGACTTCTGTACATCCGTCATCCAGCTTCTCTGATGTTAGTATCTTGTATAACCACATTACTGGTATTTAAACCGGGAAACTTAAATGTTGATGCAGTATGATTAACCTGAAGGCCTTATTTCAGTTCCACCATTTTTTCCACTAATGTCCTTTTTTTTCTTCTGCAACCAAATGAGGTTGCATTTAGTTTTTTTCTCCCTAATCTGATTCATGGCCTTATGACTTTTGAAAAAAGTAATTGATAATTGACCAATTATCTTGGAAACCGTCCCTCAGAACTGTCCTGGGTTTTCTCATGACTGAGCAGAGATTATGCATTTTTAGCAAGAATACCACAGAAGTGGTGTGATATGTCCTTCCTCACACATCATCACATCATGAGGTTCATGACGCTGATGTTTTATTATGTTTATATTGACCTTGATCACTTGGTTAATGTGGTTTCTACTGGGTTTCTGTACTATAAAGTTATCATCTTTCCCTTTTGTAACTAGTAAGTATTTGAGGGAAAAACTCTGAGACTATGAAAATCCCATTTCTCCTCAAATTTCAACCACTAATTTTAGGATCCATTAGTGGGTCTCATTTGAGACAGTTAATATCCTTGTGGACTCATGGATATTTCTTTTAGTCCCTAGGTTATATGGTATTTTGTTTATTTTGTGGCTCAAGTTGTTTTAGCTTTGGCCATGAGGAACTCCTTCAAGTTGCCTCCTGTCTGTCAGCAAGCTTATCTTTTTTTTTTTTTTTTGATAGTTTCTATCATCACAAGATGTTCCTTATTTTTTGTCACCACAAACTGTTCCAGGTTCATCTTGTATGCCATTTCATCTTTTGTAGATTAGTTCGAGTGAGTAAAAACTACCGATCAGTCATAAGAGCATGCATGGAGGAAATGCACCAATTTGCAGGTAAGTATTGTGTGTGTGTGTGTGTGTGTGTGAGTAATTGAAGTATTTATCTGGCTATAAGTACTACAAGGTAAAATCTGATTGACATTCTAGTTTAAAACTTAGTTTCCTATCTTACATAATCTGTAATTTTCTGGCAGTTGTCTTGAGTACATTTTAGAACAAATTAGAACATATTATGTTAGCAGGTATGAGGCTAAAGGGCCAAATTAAAGACCTTTGACAATTACATTCCAGTTCTTTGATCTTGGTGATTGAAAGTTATCATAACCCTGAGAGCCATATGACTCGTAGGTGCTGGATAGAATCTCGTATAGCATGGTGGTCTCTACGTTTGCCACATTGTAGTTGAAAGAGCCACTTGTCATTTCTGGGCCATGGTTTGAGATCATTGATGTACAACAGAGATATGAAGCATGTTTCAAAAAAATCTGCAGTGAAACGGGTGGTCATCAGAAGGCACAAGCCGTAGTGCCTGTCTGTGAAGCTCTAACAGTAAGACTCGAGTTACATTGCTCACTTGAAATGCTTTGTGTTTTGTC
>NW_011494943.1:7105175-7109932 GCF_000754665.1 Bison bison bison
AGAGTTCCATTGCTCACTTAAAATGTTTTGTGTTTTGTTAGTTGCTGATAAAGATTCAGCCATTGGCCGCCAGTTCAGCAGCCAGGTAAGGGGGTGGGGCCGCCTGTGTTGTACCAGCGCCATTTATGTCCTTCTGAGTCCTCAGTAGCCAGCGGGGGTGGCTTTGTAATCACTGATACTGCAGACGTCTGTTTTCTTGCCAGGTAGACAGGCGACTCCTTGGAGTGGTAAGAATCATCTTGAACCTCCTGGTGCCCTCTTCAAGGCTTAGCACTTTGGAACACAAGGATGTGCTTGATAAACACTTGTGCGAGTCTTCAGCTCTTATGGGGAATATAAATCCTGACCACAGTGTGTCACCTGAGATAGTGAGCTGAGGTTTAGAACCACTGGGTAGTCTCATAAACTACTCAGTGAGCCAGTGTTTATAAATGGCAGGGTGTTGCATTTTAATTGGAAAGTGACTTAAAGAATTCTCATTCTTTGGTTAGAATTTTGATATTATTCAAACTCAGTAGTCAGTAGGGACTGGTACACCCATCTCTGAAGTCATCAGACCATTTATTTTTCCTTATGGTTAAGGTATAAATTTCTGTGATTGTATAAGAAGGATGATAGGGGTATTGCATATTCCTAAGGTCAGGGTCCACAGCTGATTTATTTTGGAGTCTTACATTGGGTTTACTTTTTTAATAGACTGTTTCCTAAACATCAATCCCTTGAATATCAACATCGTTAATTTTTGCTGTACCTGTATATTATGATATTATTTGCTAAATATTTTTCTAAAAATCATTTCTCCCTTTTTACTAAGAGCTGTTTCCTAAACTATAATATTCATCAAGATCATGGGTGTAAAGAGCTACTTACATTTTTCTAACACGTGTTAAACTAAAACCACAACCATTAAAACAGAAACTATTATTGTGTGTCCCACCCCCTAAAATTCTCTGACTGTCTTGTGGGGAACCCTACCATAGGAACAGTCTATAAATGTTGAGTTAATGAACGACCATCCTGTGTTTCAAGCTCTGCTTTGTTTCTTAGCGCTAGGGAAAAAAAATCTTAGGAATGTTTTCAGTCAAAACTTGGCCTCTGTTCCTTCTTTAGGTCTCCATTCTGTCGGCAATGGAGCTCATTTGGAACCTTTGTGAGATTCTTTTTATCGAAGTAGCCCCAGGTGAGGTGGCAGAGGTGTCCCCCTACCCTGTCCTGTGCTGTGATGAGTGTTTTGTCGCCTAGAATGTGCTTTTTGTTGCTTTTCATCAATATAAGCATTGGGAAGTATTACAGGATGCCTGAAGAAGCCTGTGTTTTTGTTAAGATACTGCAAAGAGAGTCAGAGTATCCTCTGAAAACCTTAAGTTGTAGGCAGGTGACCCCTAAAAACTATGAAGTAACAGATATTAAACTAGCGTGCGAAAGGAGTGGTGCATATTTATATCATGGACTGGTGGAGCTTTACAGAGTTTTAGAAGCTCGGGAGAGGTGTGTGCAGGCTCTTCCCCAGCCTCCGAGGGAACCAGCCTTCCCAGCTCCACAGACTTTCAGCCTCCTAGAGCACGAGACAGTACGTTCCTGTTGTTTAAAAGTTTAAGAAGAAAAACGTTGTACAGATACGAGGCAGGATTAGGTGGTGGAAGGCAGAGTGCCTTAGAGAGTTCCTTTGTTGGTGATTGGGTCAGGGGCAACCCTACAGCTTCATGCGTCCACTCTGAATTATTCCCTTGATCTTGAATTTGATTGTGGTCAGTACAGTATCCTGGCTTGAGTGGGCTCTCTGTGGAGGGGCTGCAGACCTTTTTGCTTCTTCTAATGGTTTATATTTACTATTATCTGTAAGCGTGTATTAGTAGTCTCTGTGCAGTCACAGCTTTTTATTCATACTCCTGCTCAAGCACTGAGCAGCTTGAAATTGAATTGGTTGGTTGTCTGCTCGCCTCCTCCAGTAGATTCTGACTGTTGCTATCTTTTTATCATGGTTGTGTACCTGGCACCTAGTCAGTACCATCCCCTTATGGTCATTACTGATGTGGTCACTGAGTATTGTGTAGTTGTGAAGAAGCTGGGGGTGGTCAGGGTGGTGAGGTTTGGGTCTCATGTTCAGCCCCCCTGACGATTCAGTGAAAGGTTGAGCTGCCTGGCAGAAGTCCACAGAAGCCCACAAAAGTCCATTTGCTAGCTCAGCCCTGTGGTCAGGACCACACGCCCGCTCACTGAAGAGGGACAGACCACTTCTCCATAGTTGGCTCGCCTGCCCTACACTCTGTACTTCGGGCAAATGGAATTTACTGCTTGTGTGTTTCCTCCCAGCCGGCCCTCTCCTCCTGTACCTCCTTGACTGGGTCCGACTGCATGTGTGCGAGGTGGACAGTTTGTCGGCAGATGTTCTGGGCAGTGAGAATCCAAGCAAACACGAGAGCTTCTGGAACTTGGTAAGACCCTCGTGTGTGCTGGGCCTCCCTGCCTTCCGCCTCGTATCCTCTTTGGCCTGTGCTCCTGGGCTGGCCTGAGGGTTTCCCTGCTGAGCCCACGTGCGTGTGGTTCTTTGAGTCTGTGATCATGCAGACATGCTTAGGGAGGTGTCTGCTCCGTGGGAGAGTTTTGAACTAAGTTTTCATGTAAGAAAAATAATGCTTTGTAGACTTCACAGTGAGAAGGGAATTTTGATCTTTTTGTGGATCTAAGAATGAGACTTGGTGAAGACAACGCAAAGCTGATGGATAGGTGCTGGGGTAGGGGTTTGATGTCAGTGAGCCCAGGGCTGTTTTGAGGTGTTAGATGTGTTCTGAAGCTGAGTCGTGATGATAGTGCCCAACTCCGTAAACTTACTCCAGTTCACTGAATTAGACACTTAAACAGGTGAATGTTTATAAGATGTACATTGCAATCAGGAAAGCTATTAAAAACAAAGACATTGATGGTCCCAGTCATTTTGGACGGTCAGTTTGAAAGTCAGTGCGTGTGTGTGTATTCTGTGGGAGAGCAGTACTTTTCCATTCACCTGTACTGACCTATCACCCAGTTTGGAGCGACCAGGGAGGAGGTTGCTGATTGACTTGAATGTTGGAGACTTATAACATCTGAAATTCAGGTAAAGAGCTGCTGTCTTTGAGGCTGTTTCTGAGGCCTTCGGGTGCTCAGAGATCTGTGCAGGTGAGGGGAGAGGCTTTGTTCAGAAATGGGCGGGCCTAGGTTTTAAGTGTGTGATTCAGTCTCTGTGTATTTGGGTGGTGCTGTGTGCGGGCCCTGAGTGGACAACCAGGACCAGAGCAGGCAGTGATGCCTGCCCTTACGGAGCCTGCATTCTGGGTGGGGAGACAGAAACAAAGAAGCAAGGAAAATATATGTAAAAGTGAAGTGCTCCGCAGAGAAAGAGCAGGGGAGGGGAATTGGGAGTGTTAAAGTCGAGGAAGGGCACCCTCGTGAGGTGGCTTGTGAGTAGGAACCTGAGGAGGTGACGAGGGGGAAGGGCTCAGCTCCTAGAGAGGCAGCCTGGTGGTGGTGCTTAGTCACTCAGTCCTGTCTGACTCTTGGGACCCTGTGGACTACAGCCCACCAGGTTCCTCTGTCCATGGGGTTTTCCAGGCAAGGATACTGGAATGGGTTGCTGTTTCCTTCTCCAGGGGATCCTCCTGACCCAGAGATCAAACCTGCATATTCTGCATTAGCAGGAGGATTCTTTACCAATGAGCCACCAGGAAAGCCCCAGAGAGGCAGGGTAGTTGAATGCTAAGAACAGGGTCTGTGGTGCCAAGCTGCCCAGGTTAGCATCCCAGCTCTGCCTCTTACCAACTGTGAGCTCTAGTGAGTCACTTAACTGCCTTTAGTTTCTTCATCTGTAGCCTGGAGAGTGTAACACCTGTCCCACAGGGCTGTTGATTGGGTTAGTTGAAGGAGATAAAGGTATGACCTAGCTGGTGGACAGAGTAGAGCTCCCGTTTTACTCCTGAGTCAGCTGGGGTAAGGAGGACATTGGAGAGTCAAACACAGGAACATTGTGATCTGACTGAGATTTTCTTTTCCTTTTAAAAACATGTATCTATTTGGCTGTGCTGGGCCTTAGCTGTGGCACGCAGGCTCTTTAGTCGCAGCGTGTGAACTCTTCATTGTGGCGTGTGGGGTCTAGTTCCCTGACCAGGGATGGAACCCAGGCTCCCGGCATTGGGAGCACTGAGTCTTAGCCACTGGACCAGCAGGGAAGTCCCTGATTCAGGTTTTCAAAGGCTTTTCTGGCTGCACTGCTGAGAACAGAGCAAAAGCAGAGCAGAGAGACCAGTCTGGAGGCTCAGGTCCTAAATCAGGCAGCTGTGATGGTAACTCGGACGCGGGTGGGAGCTGAGCGGAGGAGGTGGTGAGGTGATTCGATTCTGGATGCAGTTTAAAGGTACAGTGATAGGCTTCGCTAAGAGTTGGACGTGTAAGAAGCAGAAGAATGTGGGTTGGTGGGCTGGCGCCGACTCGGCGCTCACGGTGAGGCAGGTTAAGGTGCCCAAGGGCCAGGTGGGGCCACTGGCCGTAGGATGTGCGTGTCCGGATCAGGGAGGGGTGGGACTCGCAGCACGTGTGTCCTTGGCTGCTTCTTCCTTTTCTTTTGCCGTGGCTTGCAGGATCTTAGTTCCCCAACCAGGTATTGAACCCAGGCCATAAAATAGCATGGAAAAACCTGAACCAAATTTGGCTAACCCAGTATTTGAACTAGAACTTTTTCTTTTAATTGAAACTTTTACGGATCAGTGCTTTATTTGATGCACTTT
>NW_011494943.1:7110032-7110567 GCF_000754665.1 Bison bison bison
AATTTTTATTTTCTATTTCATTTTTAAAAAGTCAGTCATACCTGCAGTGGGATACAACAACATGCAGTTCGAAAAGCTTGGGACAGGTTAAAACTAGAAGGTTGGATGAGGTAGATTACCTCTGAGGGAGGAGCCACCACGCTTCTCCGGGACGAGGAAGCCAGAGCGGGCTGCTGAGCCTCCGCCTGGATGCTGTATTCTTGCCGTCCCCCCAGGTGACCACCTTGGTGCTGCAGGGCCGGCTGGACGAGGCGCGACAGATGCTCTCCAAGGAAGCCGACAGCAACCCCACCTCTGCAGGCATGTGCCGAGTCCTGGGGGACCTGATGAGGACCATGCCCATTCTCAGCGTATGTGGAGCCACCCGGGCCGTGGAGAGGGGTTCATACAGGGAGCGTGAGGGGCTGGCATGGTGACCGCCCCGTCCTCGTCTCTCCCACAGCCTGGGAACACACAGACCCTGACGGAGCTGGAGCTGAGGTGGCAGCACTGGCACGAGGAATGCGAGCGGCACCTCCAGGACGGCACGTTCGCC
>NW_011494943.1:7110667-7123765 GCF_000754665.1 Bison bison bison
ACGTTCGCCTCCAACCCCCACCTTGAGTCCCTCTGCAAGGTCTGCGGGGAGCGGGTCCTGGCCAGGGGCCAAGCCAGCTCCTCCTGGGGCCCTGGGCGTCTAGGGCAGCAGCTCCTCCTCAGACGGGGCTCTGTATGGGCCCTGTTGGGGAAGAGTGAGCTTTTGACTCAGCTGCTCCAGCTGAGATGAGGAGCCTTACGGGGAAGTGTCCCCAGAGTTAAGGGACAGCGTCTCTTCTCAGGTCCTGCTGGGAGATGATGCTGCCCTGCTGGAGCACAAGGAGCTGCTGAGTAACTGGTATCACTTCCTGGTGACTCGGCTGCTGTACTCTCAGCCCACGGTCAAGCCCATGGATCTGCACCTCTACGCCCAGGTGCCTCGGCTCCTCCGGGAGGGGAGGGGAGGGGAGTCGGCATCCGGGGCTCTGCTCCCTGCCGGGTCACTTGTACCGTGTGGCCTGGTTGACTTGACCCTCCCTGGGGAACAGAGGGGGCTTTCCTTGGGCCCAATTTGAAGGACCCCATTGCCCTTCTCCAGGGTCCCCTACACAGCAGCCCTGCCTGCCCCCTTGAGTCTCTGCCACCATCTAGGGATTGAATGGGTCACCACCTTTCCACAGTCCAGCCTTGACCTGTTTCTGGGAGGTGAGAGCAGCCCGGAGCCCCTGGACAACATCTTGATGGCAGCCTTCGAGTTTGACATCCACCAAGTGATCAAGGAGTGCAGGTAGGACCCGCTGCACCACCACCACGCTGAGCACCTCAGGGCTTTAGCTCAGCGCCTAGTGCGCTCCCCGTGTTGTACGCCCATCACCTCCGTCCTTTTCTAGAGTGTCCTGCTCCTTCCTGTTGGTGTCTTAGCCTTCTTCCCACAGACCCTCGCCCCCCGCCACAGCCACGTTAGGTAGACAGTGTCTTCTCTCTGGACGAGCCTGGGGGCCTTCCTGAGGCTTGCAGGCTCCTGTATCTGTAACAGTTTCCACTTCAGGGATGTTTAAAGTAATATTGCAAGAAATAACTATGGTATTTAAAATCCAGAAATAGCCAGCCAGCTTATTTCTTGGAACCTGATGGACATGCAGCCACCTTACAGGACAGCACTTCTCTGGTGAGCCAGGAGCTACCACACCACCACATGAGGCTGGGTCTGTTCGGAGCAGAGATTCTACATCAGCCCCCTCCCCAGATCTCTCCCCAGACCTTCAGCAAGGCAGGAAAGGGAGGGTGAAACAATGAATCCAAAGCAGAGCTTTCCAGGATCCCCACCTGTGGTCAGAGAACTTCTCCCCCTCCCTCCTTGTGCAGAGGGAGAAGGCTGGGAACGGGCAGGTGGCCCTGCTCAGGCATCGAATTCACTGACCTCGACTGGATCTTTTCTTTGTTAGTGAATCTGGGCAGTGGGAATGTCTCCCCGCTTCCACCCTCCACCCCCACCCCACTCATGCTACCTGCTCTTCCTGTTTGGCCGAAAGAAAGCCAAGGTCCACCATTCAAAAAATGGTGGTAGACTTGGAGAAAGGAAGGTTTGTGTCCGTATTCTTTTCACAAACCTCTAAAATAGGGACTGGTTGGAACTGGAAGATAACTTACAGAACTCAGCTGGTTTTGGCGAGGGATCGTATCTGCAGTGAAGGATCAGTGGGTGTGGCTCCCAGAGGCACAGACACCAGTCTTTAGCTTTGTCAGTGTCTCTGTCTATAATTCAAAGCAATAGGCATTCCAGAATGTGTTGTCTGTTACAGGCAGTGGGTTATTTCCTCCAGGGCTTCCTTCATAAGCCACATCTGGGATTTTAGGATCAAGACAGATTTGAGCTAAAGGGGAAGGAAGGACAATAAAAAAGGTAAAGCACCTTGCTGCTTTCAGTGGTTGTAGAAGGAAAAGAGAAAGAAGTTTACGAAGAGGCATGGCGCTAATGAACGCCGCTGCAAAACGCATCACCCCTGCCAGTCTTGAAGGAGGAATGATCAGACTTGCAGCCCCTCAGTCTGGGCATCCGTCTGCCCTGGCAGGCAGGGAAAAAATCGAGGTATTTCCATTAGCTGGGAATCTAGGAGCTCGGGTTTTCCTGACCAGTAAGCTTCTTCCTGCCCTACTCTGGAAAGCAGATCCCGGGACCTCTGCCCATTAATTGAAAGAAGGGCTGAAGTATCCTGAGAGAGAGAGTGGCCTCCTGGACGAGGAAGGGTGGGATCTGGGTCTCCTGAGTACTTGCTTTCTCACGGGTTGTTCCGGTTAGGCCCCAGCTCGCTTCCCAGGGGAGAGTGGCACCTCTGTCTGGGGTGGGCCGGGGGGGCTGGTGCTGTGGAGGAGCCTTGAGCTTCAGGTGTGGTGTCAGCTGTTCACTCCTCTTGGGGGGAATGAGGGAACCCTTCCTCAGCCAGAAGGGAGCTTTCTATGGGGGTACCTGATGACCCCCATGTCAACCATGCCAGGCCATGGGGCAGACGGCTCCTGAGGCAGAGCAGAGAGACCCTGAAAGTGAAAGTGTAGTCACTCAGTCGTCTCCGGCTCTTTGTGATCCTACTGACTGTATATAGCCGCCAGGCTCCTCAGTCCAAGGGATTTTCCAGGCAAGAATGCTGGAGTGGGTTGCCATTTCCTTCTCCAGGGGATCTTGCTGACACAGGGATTGAACTCACGCCGCCCGCATGGTGGGCAGGCTCTTTACTGTCTGAGCCATGAGGGAATCCCAGGGAGGCCCTGGGAGACCACAGTTTACCAGCTCCTGCTGAAGGGCCACGTGTTTGTCTGGCGTATCCACAGCTGGAGGAAAAATTGGATTTCTTCCCTTGTGGGTTGCAGTTGCCAATTCTTGCCATCCAGCAAAAGGAAAAGGGGAGCTGGCATGTACTTCACAGGAAGACAGCAGCCCCAGGGCAGGGCAGACAGCCCATTCAGTCAGTCATTCAGTGTAAACCAATCCCTACTCTCTTTATATCCTGAGAGCAGGATTTTTCACCCTAGCAGCATTGAAGGTGCTTTTCCCTCTCCCAAGACTTAAAAAATACTCAAGCATTATATACAGATACAGAAAGGCCTATGCCAAGTAATAAATTAAAAATGTAACTCAAAATGGTGTATTCACACTGCAGTGAGTGCATTAGTATATTCTATACAAAATGCTAGTGAGTTTACAAAATTTGGTGATGTAAAAAAACTTAACATCTGGAACATTTAGAGGGTCCTAGAAAATGTCATTTTTAATAAGGGCTAGAGATGATTTTGGGTTTTGATTAAATGTGGTTTGGGGACGGACTTTTAGACCTTCGTTATGTGTCAGATTACATATCCAATAAAATCAATCATGTAATCAAGCAAAAATAATTTTTATACAAAGTATTAATAGACAGTACAAGGTGGTTTTAAAGTGCTGTCATGTATATATAATTGTGTTCATAAAATATGCTAATCAAAACTATGCAGCAGTGAGAGATGTTAATAGAACATAAACAGCAATCCAAATGCACACAGATACAGTTCTTTGAATTCCATGTCTCATCAAGAATCAAATCCCATCGATTTTTTCGTCCTTTGCTTACCCCTTACCCTGTATCTGCATTCTCTATATCTCATTGGGTCCCTGGATTTTATTTTTCTGTGTGACATTCTCCAATGAAACGTCTCGCTGGCTGCTGTTTTGGGGTTGAATGTCCTTCTCAGTGTGTTATTAGTCCCCACCTAGCGGGCAGACAGAGCCCAGCTTGCCACTGTCCCTCCCCTCCTTTTACAGCAAAGGAGGTGTGGGGCTCCTGCTTATGCTCCACACCTGCGGGCTGTGGCAGCTCATCCTGACATTGCTTCTTGCCTTGGTATCTGAACCCGTAGCATCGCCCTGAGCAACTGGTGGTTCGTGGCCCATCTGACAGACCTGCTGGATCACTGCAAGCTCCTGCAGTCGCACAACCTCTAGTAAGGACGCCGTGGCCATGCCCGCCTTCTGCTTGCTGCCACCCAGGCCCTTGAGGGTGGGGTGACCAGAATGCCTCGGAGGGAGGTTGGGCTGCTGAAGGGGGCCCTGAAGAGCAGCCTGGGAGCCTTGGTCTCGTGGTCTGTTCTCTGCCAGCTTTGGATCCAACATGAGAGAGTTCCTCCTGCTGGAATATGCCTCAGGACTCTTTGCTCATCACAGGTAGGAAGGCCGCAGGGCTGAGGGGCAGCAGGGTGCTCTCCAGCAGGCACTGCCTGTGCCAGATGGGGTTCTATCTCGTCTGGTTCCTTGACAGCACAGGGTCTGGGGAGGAGCTGCCTTGGAGGCTAGTTCTTGGCCCCAGGGCAGCCTCTGGGCTCGCCAGGCCCTCATGTCTGTCCCCCTCGGACCCATGCAGCCTGTGGCAGTTGGGTGTGGACTACTGTGACCACTGTCCTGAGCTGGGCCGGGTCTCTCTCGAGCTGCATATTGAGCGGATTCCTTTGACCACGGAGCAGAAAGCCCTCAAGGTACTACGGGTCTGTGAGCAGCGGCAGATGACGGAGCAAGGTGAGTGGACTCTCCTCCCAGCCTTCAGAGAGTCTGGGCAGAAGCTGCCAGGAGGTGAGCCAGAGCGCTGGAGAATCCCTGGGGCAGGGGGAGGAAGAGCTAGGGACCCACTGGGACCTAGAAGCAGTCGGGCACGCTGCCTGTTAAGGTCCTGACCACGTCTATGCTCATGCTTCCAACCAGAGGTTGGGCTGGGGCAGCCGTGGTTTGTCCTGTCCCGGGGGGTTGCCGTTGCTGGCTCAGGCTGGCTTTGGGGGATGCAGGATGGAGGTGACTCAGGAAGAGCACGGGGAGATGCTGATGAAGTTTGCCCCGTCTCTTCCCCCTTCACTGTCAAGTGGTACAGGCCTAAATAGTTATTCTTCCCAGAGGCACTGCGTGTTCATGACCGTCCCTGAAAGCATACAGCACTCAGGACCCAAAGCCTGGTAGGATTTTCAGCATGTGGACAGATAATGACGTGTGATATGTGGGGAGCCTTGCAAATATTCTTGCTACCCCTGAAGTGAAACCTACTCAAAACCAAAGCCTACCAGGGTGGGTCGTACGGTTAACGAGGCTAGAAGACAATTTATAAACCTCACAGTTCCTAGTTGCTGCTGCCCAGCTGTACTTGGAGCCCACAGAGAAGCCACATAAAAGTCAGAGGCGGTGGGAAGGCTGCTCCTATCTCAGCAGGGTTTGGGAGTGGAGTGATTTGTAGGGTAAACGATTTGCCTCAGCAGGGTTTGGGAATGGAGTGATTTGTAGGGTAAACGATTTGCCTTTTCTCTTTTCCCTGCAAAGTCCGCAGCATCTGTAAGGTCTTGGCCATGAAGGCGGTCCGCAACAATCGTCTGGGCTCTGCGCTGTCTTGGAGCATTCGAGCCAAAGATGCTGCCTTTGCCACGCTGGTATCAGACAGGTGGGCTCCCCTTCTGTGTGCTTCCCGGGTGCTGCCTGCGAAGTTGCAGGGCTGAGGAGGGGGCATGGGGCTGCTGCTCTCATTTCTGGGCTGGCCTTGCAGGTTCCTCAGGGATTACTGTGAGCGAGGCTGCTTCTCTGACCTGGACCTCATTGACAACCTGGGGCCAGCCATGATGCTCAGTGATCGACTGACGTTCCTGGGTGAGTCTCTGAGTTGTCCCCTGGACCTTCAGCACAAGCGCACAGATATGGACTTGCACAGAAGTTCTAGACTTCTCCAGTCCAAAACACACAGAACTCTGAGCGACTTCCCTGGCAGTCCAGTGGTTGAGACTCCATGCTCTCTTCCGGCCTCTGGGCCCTCCGCGGGGGCTGCTTGCGGGCTGACTGCAGACCGTTTGCCCACGCGTCATGAACCTCAAACCAGGGGCGGATTCTGTCACAGGTTGTCACCAAACGGCAACGTTTTCCTGGAACTTGCTTGGGATTCTGTTTCAAATCTGTAAGATTGTCGCCAGATGGCAAAGTTTTCGGTAGATTTGCCCAGATATGGTACTTGTATAATATGGAGACGTACCATTGAGAAAGGTGGGGTTACTTCTCTGGGAATTCAAGGCTTCTCGTTATTCTGGTTGGTCTTACTCTGTTAGTCTTAGGTTTTGAAGAACTGATGTTTAAAGTCATCAGGATGTGACTTTTTAAGGGATAAGTTTGGTTTTTTTTCCCCTAGGAAAGTACCTATTTCATCTACATTTTCAAACAGTATAAAATTGTCTATGGTATTAAAATTTTTTGATCTCAAAAAAAAAAAAAGACTCCATGCTTCCACTTCAGGTTTGATCCCTGGTCGGTGAACCAAGAGCCCACATACTGTGCAGCATGACCAAAGGGGGGAAAAACAGATCAAAATACACAGGAGCCTGTGTGGTCTCTGCAAAGCGTATTTTTTGGTAACATTTTCTGGTAACTTGAAACTTAGAAATCGTGAAAGTAGTGTAAGGAATAAGAGACTGCCCTACACACTACCAAGTTAACCAGTTATGTTTTGCCTCATTTGTTTTATTCTGTCAGTCAGGTTTTTTGGGAATAGTTTGAAAGTATGTTGGAGACACTGTTTCCCTTCCTCCTTAAATATCTGAGCATGTATATCCTAAAGAATAAGAACATTCTCTTAACCAGTTACGAAAATCAGGAGGTTCAGCACTGATACAGTACTCTCACCTGGTCCATATGTTGTCCCAGTTCCTTTGTCATGAATTTAGTCTTCGAATCTCATTAATGCCTCTGCCTTTGTTGGTCTTCCTTAACCTTGACGTTTTTGCAGTCTGTTCAGCTCTCTTGTAGAATATTCTTACTTTAGGTTTATTCATGAACAGCCTCAGGTTATATACTTGGCAGGAAATCCACTGAGGGGATGTGTTAATAGGAACTCCCTTAGTGGAGTTCACCTTGATCACCTGGTTAAAGCAGCATCCACCAGGGGTCTCCTCTAAAATTTATTAAACAGGTTTATTAATCTATGGAGCTGTAGTTCGGTATTATTTAAATTTCCTCAGACTTTGACCCACTAGTGTTCGTAACTACTGGTGATTTCCTGACTGCTGATAAAACTGTGTTTTAGTTGGCATTCCCCTATATGGAATTCCCCCTCCTCCCGTTTATTCTTTCATTTATATCAGCCATGGCCTCAAGGGTTATTTTATTCAGTCTATTATCAACCATATCTCTCGTTCATTTTGATGCTTATATTCTCCCAGGTTTGGCTCTCTGGAGCCCCCTTTAAGCAAGGATTTTGAATCCTTTTGGTCTCGTTGGCTGATGAGCTTGGAGGCCGCTTTGGAAGAATTTCCTTGCTCTGGGGTCTCTTGTTGAGGGTCACAGGTGACCTAGTGCTCTCTCTTCCCAATAGGGAAGTACCGCGAGTTCCACCGCTTATACGGGGAGAAATGCTTTGTCGATGCCGCTTCTCTCCTCCTCTCATTGATGACGTCCCAGATTGCCCCCCGGTCTTTCTGGATGACGCTGCTGACAGACGCCCTGCCCCTTTTGGAACAGAAACAGGTACAGGTTGAGACCACAGTGTCTTCTCTTTTATCCCGTAGCTGTTGCAAATGTATATCCATCCATCATCTCCTTAGTAGGGGTGTGTGTTTGTACCCCCATAGCGCCCACTCTGGAAATCTAGTATCTCAAGTTATCAAGTTAAGTCTTTAACTTGAAATGAGGCAGCCGTCCACTGGCAGTGCTCAGCCCAGGGCCCTGACGAGAAGAGCTGGGAGTGAGTGGGGCCTCTCACCCGCCAGCACACTTGTCCACATGAGATACAGGAAAGGCTGCCTCAGCCGGAGCCCTTGCACAGACCACTGCAGGCTCTGGCTGGCGAGCAGCTCCGCGAAGCAGCCTCTCCCCGCAGGTGATCTTCTCCGCGGAGCAGACGTACGAACTCCTGAGGTGTCTGGAGGACCTGACCTCAGGAAGGCCGCTGTGTGGAGAGCCCGACGCCCAGCAGCTCCAGGTCAGTCTGATGGTTCCAGGATGGAGAAGAGAGAAGGCACCCTGCCCCACAAGATGTTGGCCCCTTACAAACTCACACGCCTCTCACGTTACCACTTGCGACTATGGCACACTAACTTTTTAGGAGGAAATGGGGTGACTCTAGTGTTCTGGGCTCTCGATTTTCTTTCCTGTCAGTTGTGGTGGTCCTCTGCGTGCAGCTTCGTCTCATATGAAGAACTTGCTAGAAGAGACTACTGAACGTTTTGCGCTGTTTATCTCCCTTTGGATTAGTCTTGGGAAAGAAGGAAAACTTCCTGCTGGTCTTCACACAGGCTCTCTTTCCTTTTAGGATGATGATATCGAGACCACCAAGGTGGAAATCCTGAGACTTGCTCTTGCGCGGAATCTTGCTCGGTCAATTATAAAAGAAGGCTCATTGGAAGGTTCCTGAAGTTGGTTCCAACATGGTATCTTTGTAAAGGCAATGTATATACACTTTTAAAAGAATAAATGTTTCTTTTTGCAAATACAGGCAAGTTCTTACAGAACTTATAGTTCTTACACTTGGGGAGGTTTTAAGCTGCCAGCACTGGAAACCTGAGGTAGCCACCTTGGAGAGAAGTTACAGGGAACACAGAGCCCTCCTGCCTGCAGGTCGAAACCTGAACAAGAGTGTTGAGTGGTTTGCTTGTGCATCTGAAACTTGGCTTCACCTCAGAATCATCTGTTAACTTTCTGGTTATTTTAATTCAGCTTTTTATCTTGTGCTGGAGTACTGCCGGTTAACATTGTTGTGACAGTTTCAGGTGAACAGCGGAGCAACTCAGCCATACACATACACGTGTCCATTCTCCCCCAAACTCCCCTCCCGTCCAGGCTGCCCTGTAACAGTGACATTGAGTAGAGTTCCCTGTGCTGTCTATACAGTAGGTTCTTTGTTGGTTATCTCGCTCAAATATAGCAGTGTGTACATGTCCATCCTGAACTCCTTAACTAGCCCTTCCCCTCATCTTTCCCCTTGGCTGGTTATCTTCTTTAAAAAAGGAAACAGTCTAGGAACTTATGTTTTAACAGAAACCTCAGGTGGCACCAGCATAGCTGCCTGCCTGCGTTTGGAATTCCCAAGTGGCACCTTTCCCCACACTGGGGTGACTGGTATCTGTATTAGAAAGATTCCAAATAGGGCAAAAATGGTTTTATTTAACATGCAGCAAAACAAGGGCAGCAGTTGATATATCCAGTACAGTTTTTTGTCACGAAGTGACCTCAATAGTTGATATATCCAGTACAGTTTTTTGTCACGAAGTGACCTCAATAGTAACGAGTAACACTCATAAATAACTCTAAAGTCTAAAGCTTATTGTAAAGGTACATTCCGTGTAGTAGTCCCACAGAGCTTCCCAGGGCTGCAGCAGCCCATCTCTGGAGCTCTTGGATTTACTCCTTAAGAAGTAAAATGGATTCACTTTCTTTCGTCTGTCCTAATGAAGCAGTGAAACCTGCTCGCTGATGAGGGGAGGGGAGGGGGCGATGGCCTCTTGATTAAGGAAGCCTGGCAAGAGCAGGGAGGGGTCAGGGCTGCCTCTCCCTGGAGCTGGCTCTGGCTCATCCAGCTGAGTGCAGGTGAGCCATGTGCTCATTCCCCAGCAGCTGGGTCTCACCTGCCTGTCGCCCCGTGAGGCCTGGACTCCCCGGCCTAGCTGTAGCCAGTGGATGGAGCACTGCTGAAGCAATAGGGTCTGGTGACTCGATTCAAGCAAGGCCCCTAATCTCACCACCTCCAGACCCAACATATCGCCGACAGTGCCCCTTGGCAGCTGGGGACTCGGGGTTTCTGGGCAGCAGGTAAGGACATAAGTTTAGTGCAACGCGCCTGATCCTGAGGCTTCCTGTTCCCAACAGCCAGCCACCCCGCAGGCCATCTGGTGGGAGGAGGTGGGCCAAAGCGGGACACAGGGTGCTGTCCTCCCCTTCAGAGGCAGCACAGCGGTTTGTTCCACGCTGAGCAAGAGGTAGTGAGTGAGTGAGATGGCCTATTCCCACGGCAGGAGGCACCCTTTTCCCAGAAAGTGCTGGGTACCTGCTTCCGGAGAAGGCACAACACTGCTCTCTCCCATTTCCTTTTCTGGGTGTAGTTTAGGCTGCCGCAAGGCCAAGTTCTAGCAGCTTGAGCTCCTCATCCTACCGTGATGTCCATGGGACACAGCCTGCTGCTGCCAGGGCCCAGCACAACTCCTCTGGTGCCCGTTCCAGGGTCGTGCTGCCCACAGAAGGCAGGGGTGGCGATCTGGCAGTACCAGCGCCCTGGGCCCAGGGCCATCCGGGAGCCGTGGGCTGTGTCCTCCTCCCAGGAGCCTGCCAAGGGGAAGCCTGGGTAGCAGGGGGACCGAGAACTGGGGATGTGAGGACGTGGTCCTGAAGGAGGGCCCTGAGTCTCTGCATCAGAGGATGCCAGCGCAAGGGGAAAACCCACTCCAGCCTTGGGGCCATGTCCCGGGGCGGCACCTGGGGCCACTCCCCACTCCTGATGTACGTGGCCACTTCAAGTCACACAGGTAGATAAAAAAACAGGTCCTTTTAGGGGCCAAAGGAAGAGACATCACAGCAGCGGCTCGGCTCCTGGCAGCAGCGGCCCGGGCCCCTGTTCCACGTCAAAGCTCTTAAGCACAGCGGTTAGGACATGAAGGAAGACCAGGCCTGGAGAGCCTCCCCTCTCGGGATAGCCTGCCTGGGCTCCAAAGTGCAGCTGACATGTGTCCTCTGGGGTCATAGGTTCCCCCACTGCTCCACAGGGGGGAACTGGTCCACCTCACCCACCTCGGTGCTCAGCTGCTCCCCCAAGGCGAAGGTCAGCCTGTACCGAAGCCTCGCCTTCTCCTGCAGCAGAGGGGCCGCGTGTCAGACACCCCTTCTCTGATACCCTTGAGGTGCTTTCGTGCAGGGGACATACCCTGCTCCTACCACCCCATCTTCACTCAGCCATTGGGCCAGGGTGGAAAAGGGACGCAGGAGAAGTGGTAACAGTCCAGGCTGGGAGGCGGTGGACGCAGGCATCTAACCTGGGGCAGCCAAGGCTTTCAGGTGGGGTCCCCAGCTCCAGCTCACCTTCAGTGGGTTGGCCAGCAGCATGACCTGCGTGATGGCTGCAGGTGGCTGGACGGGGCTGAAAGGAGAGAGTTCTGTCCCAGAGGGTGGCTGCAACTTCACTTTCATTGACTAAAGAGAGAGACAGGTTCCTTTGAAGAGGTGGCAGGTGCCCTTGAGGGGGAACGGGGTGTGGACACGTGGGTGCAGGAAGAGGCCCCAGGGAGCGGGGATACCTTGGGCACTGCGGCCTGCAGCACGATGCTCTTGATGGGCAAGGGAGCCGTGTTCAGCATGGACACCACCACCACCAGCACGTCAGGCCGTCCTGGAGGACACTCCTTGGCAAAATGGAAGAGGATGCGGAAGCCGTTTTTATCATAGGCCGTCACAGGAAGGGCGCTGCCTGTATGTAAGAACGGGGCAGGTGAGGGTGGGGGGAGAGGTGGGCCTGAGACAAAGCACCGCAGCCAAGCGAGAGGTCACGGTGGCCCCGGGACCAGGAAGCTCCTGAAGGAGCCTGGGAAGAACCTCCCAAGTGCACAGCGGGGACGAGCACAGACTGCGACACGGTACGGAAGGCCGCGTATGGCTCTAAGGGACCCTGGCGAGAAAGCCTGGACCCACCCATCCCTTGCCATGCAGCCCACACCTCTGCAGGCTGGGACCCCCGCCCCTCACCCCGAGCCTCCAACACCTACTAGGTTTGATAGACTCCAGGGGCACGTGGACACTGGCCAGGGAGAGCTCGGGCCCCTTCATGGGGCTGCCCTGGGCCTGGAAGAGAGGGCTGCTGGGCCCCGCGGAGAGGGGGAGGAGAGGCCGAGCAGAGGCGCCACTGGGGAGCAGAGGGGGGGCGGCAGCGCCAAGGAAGCAGCTGGAGGTGGCAGGTTTCACCAGGCCCGAGGTCCTGGGCAGCAGGAAGGAGGACAAGGCGTGTCGAAGGCCAGGCAGAGCTGCTGGCCGCCCCGCACGGGGGCCCCCGGATTAGAGCCAGCTCTCCCTGCATCCCGCTTCTAGATTCCAGCCGACCCACCAGACAGAGGGAACTCCCGCCAACCCCCTGGGGCTGCCTCCCCAGCGCCCCTCTCCCGCTCATTACGCTTTGGCCTCTTCCAGAAGCTGGTCGAGGGCATCCAGCTGGTGCAGGGTGCTGTCGCCCAAAGCGGAACCACGGTGCCCAGGGGCGATGGGCTCAGCCTTTGGGGCCAGAGCTGAGGCCAGGCCAGTGGAGAACAAGAAGGGGCTGGCTGTGGGGGCAGGAACGCCAGCTGGGGCCACCGGGGCCTGGGAACTGCCTATGAGGGCCACTGAAGGCTGGAGGAGAGGCCCGTCTGTGGGGCTACAGGCTCCCGGCCCGGGTTTGGGGCTGAAGAAGTCCAGGTCTGACCGCTCGCTCTGGGGAACAAAAGCAGGAGTGAGGGGGCCTGCAGGCGTCAGAGGCTGCAGGCTCTCCACCCCCACCCGCCCCCAACGCTGTTCCTGGGGGCTGGGCTGAGCCCCCTGCATGAGCAGCCATCCTGTGGATAGAGTGGGCAAAGCGCTATGTGCGGGACGGTGCCTGGAGCCAGGACGAGGCTGGGAAGTGGAGGCGACACAGCGCCCACCCCTACCTGGAGCAGGGGCCACTGGCTGTTCCCAGCCGCCTTGGCGGGAGGAGCACTGGGCGCCGGGTCGGTGAGGCCTGAGGACAGAGGAAATGGCTGTGGTGGAAGAGGCTCTGGGCTGGGGCGGCCCCAGCCCCACCTCACCTGAGGGAGGGTCACGTGACCACCAGGCCGCCCAAGGGTGGCAGGGCGTCCCCTATAGCTTCCAGAGGGGAATGGACCCTCTTCCGTCTTTATGCTGCCGGGGGCGCCTCCCGGGGAAGGGGGACCACAGCCAGACAGGATGTCCACCCGAGGACACTGCCCTGGGCCCTACTTCCCACCTTTGCTAAGCACCCGCGGTCCCCCTTTGGGCATCCCCAGCACCTCTCCTCACTGAGGCCCCGGAAGCCCCGAGCAGCCCCCTCCAATACGCACCCAAGCAGAGCAGCTCCTCGTCCAGCAGGCTGAGGGCGTTGCTCGTGCTGCTGGGCCCTGGGGGCCCTCGGGCTGGCCGGCCGAGTGGCTGCGCCCAGGGCCCGAGGCC
>NW_011494943.1:7123912-7133416 GCF_000754665.1 Bison bison bison
CAGGGGCCAGCGCTGGGGGCGGGCCGCTCGGCGCCTCCACCTCGGCAAGGTCGATGAGAGTGCCTTGGTTTCCTGGATGGAAACAGAAGGGGACAGGAATCACTGGGGGTCCCTCCAGGGCTGTGCGGGGGGAGAGGGACCCTGAGCACAGCCTCTGACCGCCTCCCAGAGCACCTGTCCGGGCAGCAGTGAAGAACTGGGGGAGGCAGTGGGTGAGGGAGACCCCGTGTGACCTCCCGGGAGGCGCTTAGCGGGGCTCAGGGTCCCCTCAGGCCTGTGGGCTGACATGGGGTCACCCTGCAGCGGGGCCCCAGGCTGCTCCGGAGGGAGCAGGAAACCAGAACACTTTACCTTCCGAGTCGGGAATGGCTGAGGTCACCACCTCACCGTTGACGACCTGCCCTTCAACGACTGTCTTGTAAGAGTTGATGACCCGGGAGAGGTTGTCACTGGCCTGTAAGATGTCCCCTAGTACCAGAAAGAAACCTGTCACTCCCAGCCTGACAATGCCCCCACCACACACATCCAAATCCCCGGGTCACCCCCTCAACCACCCTTCCCAGTCCGCTCACCTAAACTACTGTCATTGTCCTCGGTCTCGCTGGCGAGTTTGAATAACGTCCGCCTCTTGTTCTCACACCGATCAAACAGCTCCTAATAGAGACGCAGGCAGGAAAACTCAAGCTGCCAGATCACCCAACCCACCATCCATGCCACCAAGTTCCGGCTCCCTTGGTACATGGGTTAGGTGGTACCACACTTAACTCAGATCACCTAACCCAGCATCCACGCAGAGTCCCAGCTCCCCTGGCACCGTGGTCAGCTCTAGGAGATCACCCAACCCAGCGCCCACACCAGAGTCCAGGCTCCCCTAGTATCAGGTCAGCTCCTGGCAGAGTCAGGCTCTGCACACACATCTTCCTGCTGCCAGCCTCGGCCACTCTGCGTCATAAGACACCTGCTCAGGCGGAGAGGCCGCCAGGACAGCAGGTCCCTTCCCACTCCCAGCCTGGTACATGCCTCAGAATTCATAGTCTGTATGTGACCGAGGACGGAGGCGCACATCAGGGAACCAGGGTGGGCCTTTCTCTGCCCAAGCATCCCCAGGCAGAATGCGAGGTGGTGAGCAGGGGCACGCCCGAGGCGGGTCTGCAGAGTCACACAGACGGAGGGTGCGTGGAGTGAATCAGCCACAGCTCACGGGTGCTCGGGGGCACCACCGCTCTCGGCCTGGCTGCTGGTGGAGAAGGACTGCCAGGTGTGCAGCAGCGTCTCGGGGCAGAGACGCCCTCTCCTGGGGCCTACCTTCATGAGCTCCTTGTCTGCCTCTGCAGAGCCCTCCCTGCTGTAGTGACGCAGCATCTCACCGAGCAGCTTCACGCTGTTATCAACCTCCTCTAAGGTGTGCAGACGCTCGGTCACCTTCTGGACCCGCGCCTCATCCTGCACCAGAGAGGACCAAGGAGCGAGAGCTCAGCTGGACTTGGCCCACTGCCCCCAAACCCCGCCAGGGAGGGTGCACGCACACCTGCCCCGGGAACACGCAGGCCAAGGCCCGCCCCACGGAAGCTCCTTTCAACACGTGATTCTTGGGACCACTGGCCTCAGACTCAACCGACAGCTCTTCTTTCAAAGCAGCAGCCCGCCTGCCCCCAAGCCTGGCCCCACGGCTCCCGCTCCTCTCTCTTATCCGCCCCCTGCTCCCACACGCGGGTGAGCCCTGGGGACAGGGGAAGGGACTGCTGCTCTGGGGCCACGGGCTCCTCCTCCCCAGGGCTCAGGGCCCACCCACCTCCTTCACCATGGACTTGATGAGCTTGTTGGCCTCCTGCAGGTCGTCCGGGTTTTTGCTTTTCAACAGCCTGGCTAAAAGCTGGAAGAGGAGGGCATTAGAGGCGGAGGGACGGCAGCACCCCCTGGGAACACACAGGAGCCGAGTGCACCCCAGCGCTGAGCGAGCCCACGCCCCATCGAGGACTTTACCTTGGATTTCTCCTCGTCATCAAAAACGGGGTTTTTGGGACGAGGTGGTGGAGACGGGATCAGCGTCCTGTCCACAGAGATCAGCGGGTCGGAATGCACGATGCCTGAAAGGGGACAGAGCAGCGGTCGCACAGGCTGGGCCACCCTGGCACCCTTTCCCACACAGCAAGGGGGTGCCCCCGGGACCAGGCCTGCAGGCCGCACACACCTCAGCCCCTCAAAGCTCAGCCCAGTGCCCCCTGCTTGGGCAGACACCCGCGTACCCTGTCTCTTCAACATGTGGTAGGCATCCTTGATCTTTGATTCTTCCGGCAAGGCCAACGTCCAACTATAAAGCAGCTCAATAACCTTGGTCTTCACTTTCTCAGACACCCTGTCCCCCAGGTACTAAGGAGCAAAGGAAATGGGAAAGCTGAGTGCATGTGGCCTGGAGGAGAGACAGTGGGGAGGCTGTGCTCACAGCAATGAAACGGCTGCTAACTGGCTACAATCCCCAAGCTGCCTCCAGACCGTGGGTGTGAGCCAGCACGGGGGAGGGGAGCGGCATCCATGGGGCACAGACTCCGCTCAGGCAGGGGGCCGGAAGCTCGTCACTGTGTTCACGCACAACAGGCCAGACACACAACTGCACTTTCTCCGAAGGAGTGAACGAGAATGCCTTCGCTGTGAAGAAGTGTCCCCTCTGCCGTAAACAGGTGCCCGGAGCTGAAGCGACACTACTGTGTGGCCGTGGTCAAGAGACGAGGGCAGCCACGTGAGAGCAGTCAGCGGGCACAGTGAGGCCGGGAGGGCAGCAGAGACATCCCTGTGTGCACGTCTACCCTCAGCACAGCATCCTCTGAGCACAGGACCCGGGAACCCCAGCCCCGTGGAGACGCTGGTTCGCGTGGTGAAAGCCGGTAAGGCGGGAGGGGGAGGAACACAGAAGAAGTTCTGAGAAATGAAACTGCTACCGACTGACCTTCGGAGAGACGACCTTGATCAACTCATTCAAAAAGCGGAACTTCCCCACTTCGTTATGGAACCTCCTCCCGCAGTTCTTCATGCAGGCTTCCAGCACCTGGAGCACAGAGGCCAGGCGCTCAGGCCAGGACCTGGCACTTGGCCACCAACACTCGCCCGAGGAAGCACCTAACCAGGAGAGGCGGCCCTGGGGACATCAGGGCGGTGGGGTTACTCACAGAGAGTCCCTCCAGGTGCAAACCCCTCTGGGGAAGCTCAGCAGAAACTAAAGTAAAAAACCCTGAAGCCCAGATAACAAGACAGTGAGACGGTCAGCCCTGGAGGGGACCTGCCTGCAAATCCTGCCCTCGGGCTTCACAGGTAAGAAGATGGAGGCAGAGACCACATGCTCCTCTGATTCAGGGCTCTTTCCACAAGCTGATCAACATGTTGGGTAGGCCGGAGAGGATGTTTCAATTCTGTTTCTCCATCTTAGATGGACATGCTATTTTCCCGCCCTGAGCCCCATCGATCTTCCCTCTGGGGCCTCAAGTTCTCAGGTGCTGCTGTGGGGCCTGGCACCTGAGTTTATGCCAAGGAGTGCACCACCCAAGTGCTGCCCCCTGCCCCGGCTTCCATCTTTGTAAATCAGGAATTTTCAACCGCACTACTACGGATGTTCTGGGCCAGGTACTTGTTCTGGGAGCCTGTCCTGGGCACTACAGAATGCTCAGCAGCAGCCCAGGCTCCACCCACGTGGATGCCAGTAGCACCCCCCGACCTGTGACCACCAACAGTGTCTCCAGACACTGCCCTGGGTGCCCGGGAGACAGAGCCGCCCCCACTGGAGAACCTTCGCTCTGCGGAGGACACAGCACAGGCATGTGCATAGGCTAAGCGCCTTTCCCCAACACCTCCCTCCCGCCCTTCCAGGAGCTAAAGGGAGTCAGGAGAGAATCCGGGCATCCTGGCTCAGGGGAAAGCCCGGAGGCGCCCCAGCACCGCACTCGGCTCTGCGTCCTGAATCCCCCAAGTCTGAATAAACACTAAGATCTGCCCAATGGGGTGATGCCTTCACTAGCAATCCACATCATTTTTAGCTACAGAACAAATTACACTTGGCCAGCTCTTACCTGGCAAGACAGCTCTGTCAGCCTCTCTGAGCCCCACCCCAGGGCCCACGGCCACCATCCCTGTGCCCTGGCCTCTCTGCTTCTCCCATCAGACCTCGTGTCCACACTCGGTCATCCATGATGCTTGGGCCTGGCACAGGGGCACATGCGTCTGTGGAGCAACTGACTGTGCAGGTCCAGGTAAGTCTAGTTTGTATCCAGGATGCTCAGCTGGCAGAGGGCGTGAGCCCTGACCCCCTCAGAGACGTCAGCGGACTCGTGAAAATCCATCACCAGCACGAAAAACCTACCGTCAGGGCCTGGACTGCCTCCCATTCCTGTGGAGACTGGATCTTATGGGCCAGCAGTCGGACGGCGATCTGTGGCCTGGAGACCAGCAAAATCACACTTTCAGGACGCTGGCCCTCGGCCGCATGGCCAGCCCTCCTTTGCCAGTTTCTCACTTCCCCAGTCAACCATCCCTCACCTGCCCCCTAACAGTTTGAGACTCACCCTTCAAGCTCCTTGTTGATCTGATCACAAAAGCCAATTATGTATTCCCAGTCCTCCTGGCGGTTAGAAGGATTGGTGGCTTTATCTGGGGAGAGAAGACGACGAGTTGTTACAGAGAGCAAGGAGGACGCTGTGGAAGGTTTCCCTCACATTTTTAAGGCACTGATGTGATGATTTCTTCTCTAATGGAGAAGACTCAATAGTTCAGTCAGACAGCAACTCAAATACAAATACTCAAAAAAAACCTTTTTTTGGTTGTGCCACATGGCTTCTAGGATCTTAGTTCCCTGACCAGGGATTGAACCTGGGCCCTAAGCAGTGACAGAGCTGAGTCTTAACCCCTGGACCACTACGGAATTCCATACAAATATCGCTTTCTGTCCAGTATTCTGAAAGTTACAAACAAAAGAGAAAACAAATCTGAAGCTTCTCATTTTAAGGTAAGTTAACGACGTTTACTGAGCCCTCTAAGCACAAATTGTGCTGTCTGTCCCTGGGGTCACAGAAACAGAACCTAAGCTTGAGTAAGCAGCATCCCTGAGTTTAAATGGTCTTCCACGATCAAGGACAAAGACAAGCACTGAAGAGGGTCTCCCAGGGTTTAAACTCCAAGAGGTAATGCCCAGTCTCCTAGCACTTGGCATGTGTCCTCTATTCTCCGTCATGCCCAGATCCTGTGCTTAGAGAGGACAGCCCCAGCTGACGGTGGTTAAATGCGTTCCCATCTCTGATTCAGATCTTGGAGTCAGCCTCTTCCAGAAAGCACTCTCAAGCTGTTTGCTAAATTTAGGGCTTCAAGTTCAGAAGACGAACGGAAGACTGAAGGCGTGTATCCTTTTTTAAGTCCAGGCTCCTCCAGCAAATTTCCGCCAGGGCCAAAAGTAGAGTGAAAGCCTTGAAAAAGCCCTTCCCAACAAGGGGTGATGTTAGAGATTCCTGAATTCTGATTGCTCGTGACTGTTTCTTCACTTCCCTTTTCCTAATGTTAAAAATCACTAGCTCCACGCTCGAATCCTAACAGGGACTCCTAGCCAGCCGCATACCCCGCCCCACAACAAGCATCACAAGGCAGCAGGAGCCACCCAGCGGCAGAGGGGAGACCTGCAGTGTCCCGCGCGGTGCGTGCGGGGCAGCATTTCTGCTCTGGAGGCCAGAAAATTCTGGTGGTTTAGGATCATATTTGGGGGAAAAGAGAGACGTCAGTTCTCAGTCTTGAAAAGAGAATTAGCAAGCCCTTGGAAATGTCATGCTTGGAGGGAAGGGAAATTAATTCTATCAAGAGGGGCTATTTGTTGCCACAGGGACCTACTAGCTGTCACCCTCCAGAGAAGCCCTGAGTCTCCCCCCACCAGGTGCCTAAAATTTTCTCAGGTGTCAGCGTGACTTTGTTACTAATCCCTAGCATTTGAGATGCTTGGAGTTCTCATATGACATTAAGAGGGTGTGGGATACAAAAATAAGTTGGTTTGAGGAGCGTACTTGCCCCTGTCACTACAATCATTTTGGAGCAGTCACACGCTTTCCACTGTTTGCCACTGGAAAAGATGTCACAGACACAGGGGACATGCGCACAGCCCCTCCCCTCCCCACACACGGACACAAAGCCACGGGCGTTCAGCAAAAACGTGCCCTGCCCAGGGCTGCCACGACTCCATTTCTGCTTCCAGGAACGCTCCCACCTACTTCTCATTTTCATTTGACAGCTCGAGAATCCCACTTCCTGTCCCCCAATAGACTTTTCCACCGCAAACCTGCAGGGAGCTCTTGGCCTACACATGAACACACAGCCCCGGTTTCAGCCACGGTTCACCCCACTTCTGAGGATCTCCCCCCACTCTCCAGCCAGCTGAGACGGCAGACCTCAGTCACCCACAGGAACTACAAGAACCTCTGGAGATAACTTGGGGTGACTCAGGCGCCCCGCCTGCCCACCGCCTCCCGACAGATGCACACACCCACCACCCACTCAACGTTCTCCTTCACCTGCAACGGAGGTGACGCCAGGGCCTCCCCTGTGGATCCTGCCTTCCAGAACCGCCCCTGTGGCCTCCAGGTTTCTATTTTGGGGTCTCTGGTGACAGCCTTGTGCTAGTCCGTGTCTCTGCCTCTATACATCCTGCTCTCATTTTCAACTAGCCATGACTGTTGTGGGACCTCTGGTCCAGGAGGGAGGGGAATGGCAATGGCCACCCCACCCCAACACGGCTCAAACAGTCCAGTGACAAGTTCCACGGAGCAAGGATAAGGATGCAGGGGAAGTCAAGCGGCAAACTTTAGTGCGAAGGTCTTGAATCAAGGGAGACTTAGTCAACCACCAAGTCTTTTGTTAAACAGCCACAGAAAACTAAGCAGACAAGTTAGGCCCTGGAGGAACTACAGGAAAAGTACAAGATTCGGATGCTACCCTGAGGAGGTTAGGCAACACACGAGAAACAACCGGAGTAAAACAAGACAGAGTGTAATTATAAGTGCTCATTTGGTGCAGAAACGAGTCTAAAAACACTCATCGTTTCTCCTCCCTGACTTCCCTATTTCTATAAATGGTGCCACCATTCCAAAGCTCCCTTTGCCCCAACCCCAGGCACCCAGGTCTGAAGGCTCCTTCTTCCCTCTCCTCATCCGTTTTCACTAGTCAGTCCTGATCTCTTCCTTCTCCATGTCTTTACTATGTTTCTTCCCCTCGAGGCTTGTAGGGTCTTAGCTCCTTTACCAGGATTGAGCCCTGGCCCTCGGCACTGACCTGCCAGGGAATTCACCTCAATGTCTTTTTGTGTGCTGTGCTCACTCAGTCGTGTCTGACTCTTTGCAACCCCATGGACTGTAGCCCACCGGGCTCCTTTTTCCATGGAATTTTCCAGGCAAGAATACTGGAATTGGTTGCCATCTTGTACTCCAAGAGATCTTCCTGACCCAGGGATCAAACCGGAGTCTCTTACCTCTCCTGCAATGGTAGGCAGATTTTTTTTTTACCACTGAGCCATCTGGGAAACCCCAGTGTCTTTTTAAAATTGTTTTCTTACTCCTGCCCTGACCTCCTGATTTCTCACTTGCTTCCAGAACTTCTGCTCCAATCCATCCTATGCAGAACACCTATAGGAACCTTCCCAGAACACTGACTTAACAGGCACAGTATGAATGGGAACCTCTTAACTGGAGACACAGACTTCTTCGGGTGGAAGTAGAGCCGGTCCAGAGTTTGGCTCTTCCCAGCTTTCTCTCCCACATTCCCACAGGAACGCCCTGCTTGAATCAAACGTATGTTACTGCATGCCCCAAACACGGCCTGCTCCCTCCACACCACTGTCTGCTGTTTCCTTAGCCTATTTTCCCATTCTTTAAGGCCTAGCTCAAGTGCCATCTCCCCACTGGGAGAACCATCTCCCATTTCATTTATCCCCAATTTCCCAAAATAAACTGTCTGTATTTCAGCATTTATGGTTCCTGCTTTTTCACTTAAAAATGCTTTATCCACTCCAGTACCAGTACTGAAGGCAGACTTTGAACTTAGTTTTCGTTAACACCTCAAACAGCACGTACTCATCAAGCACTGATTAACTGCAGTAATGACAGGACTTTAGAGAAGGCTGGAGTCATTAAGAGATGGTTTGTGGGGAAGGAGATGCTGGGATGGGTTTCAAAGCATGTAAAGGAGAACAAGGCTCTCAGGAAAGGAGAGGAACGTGTGTTGCTGGCACAAGAACACCCAGCTGAAGAAGGTGAAGCAAGGAAGAATACCAGGAAGTCACAGCGAGGCAGAGGGGGCAGCAGTGCAGTGACCTGAGCAGAGGGTTCTGGGAGCAGAACTGGGGGAGAGGCGGGGAGACCTGAGACCTGCCCAAAACGTCAGTCTAAGTAACAGGAAAGGGCCAAAGGCCAGTCTGAGCTCTAGTCTCTACAGACACCCTCCCTCTCCCCCCAAAACAGGTCTAAACTCTAAACCTCGCCTATTAGACTCAGCTGAGGTCATTTATATCCAGCTGGGTGGCTCTGGGCAAGTGACCTGACTAGGGCCAAGGTGTCCTCCTTTGTGACACTGTGACACTAGTGCCTCCTTTGCTAGGATTCTCGGTAAATGAGTGTCTTTGGAGCACTCTGAGCTCCTGGGAGAACAGCTCCATACACACAGAAGGCTGTGACCTGCCCGCAACTGCAGACCTTGCAAATGTAACCTGCGTTCAACCACCTGAACAGGGTTTCTTATCAAGGGGAATCAGGCAATTGGAGGAAACGGGCATCACCCCTCAAGAGGCTGCAGGCTCCAGTAAATAACTGACAATGCACGAGACAGCGTCTAGGCTCCAGCCTGTCTTATCACCCTGCCCAATTTGTCTTCACTTAAACAGGCCTCCAGGAGCCTCCTCTAGCCCATACTTAGTAAACTCAACGTACTAACCCTTCGGCCAAATACAACCTGCTATGGTTAACCTGCATTTCCTCAATAGCAATATAAATGAGCAATCATAGCAATAGGCCGCTAGAACTACAGTATCAGGCTGCGTCTCTCAGCTTTGCTGAGTAGTTTACCAACGAATGACTCGTTAAGACATGCGGGGGGACGGGTGGGGAGAAGGGTCCCCCAACAGAGCTTTCATCATGTTTCGGTTACTGCAGGGAAAAGTACTCTTTTTTACCTCTCTCTCTCTGGATTATTTTCACCTCAAACATTCAGCCTGCGCGAAGCAGTCACTTCTGGAATACACGGTCAAAATTCTGAAGCTATGTGGGTATGCTCAGCACCACCCACCGCTCCCGGAGTTTCAGCCCCAGTTCGGAGCTTTCCCCTGGGTCGGAAGAGCGCAGGGGTCCCGGAGTCACGGCCTTGCGCGGCCCCACCACAGCTTCCCCAAAACGCCGATGCATGTCATCCCGAAGCACTTGGCTGTCGCTTTCGCGGAGCCCGCGGGGCCCGAGCTCACGGCGCAGCGCTCAGGAGCGAGAGGAGGCGCCGCGGCTC
>NW_011494943.1:7133645-7137674 GCF_000754665.1 Bison bison bison
GTGGATACTCACTCAGCCAGGACTCCAGACTCTCCCCTTCCGCCTCCGCCATATTGCAGCCGCCCGGGCCGGCCCAGAGGCCTCAAACCTCGCGAGAACCTGAGAGAGACGAGCCGGGGCGGGGCCTGCATAGGGACCTGAGAAGACGAAGCGCCGCCGCCTAGGATCTTGCTAGGCTGCGACGGATAATGCGAGGGTGAACGTTTCCTTTTTGACTCTCCGCCTTAGACCTCGGAGTGAGAGACTCTTCAGGCCCAGATTAACAGGGTGATGCGCAGAGCTAGGACCCTACTAGCTCCTTTCCCCCGTCTTTAGTCACTCGCTCAGGCACGCCGAGGGCAGTCTCCGTGGGGTCCTGCTGGCAGCCAAGATGGCTGCCCCCACGGTGAAGGTTTCGCGAGGGTGGTCCGGCTTGGCTCTCGGCGTGCGGATAGCTGTCCTGCGGCTTCCAGGGTGAGAGGGTGGCGGGCAGCTGGGAGTCCTCTTGGGTCTTCACGGAGAGACCTGCTGGGGAGGAAAAGAGGGGGCCACAGGCAAGACTCGCAGGGACCTGGAGAGAGCCAGGGAGGCCGGGATAACTGAGTTCAATCCTCTTTAACCCCCTCCGTGAGTTTGGGTCAATCTGAAAGCTTAGTAGTTGCTCCCTGCCTGAGGAATTCTCACTTGGAACTGAAAGTGCGAACTTGTTGAAAAACTCAGAACTGGGATTTTCTTTGCTGGGAGGTGGGGGGAGAGATGCATAGGCGGATTGTCTATTTTGAAGTTCAGGAGCCTGGCCTTACTGTTGGCACTTGAGGAGCAGACTTTCCTGGCCTCTTTAGGGGAGGTCCTCCTACCTCTTGGGACAAGAGCCAGAATCACTGCAGCTCAGCTCTGGCCGGCGGTCTCCCCGCTGCTCGCTTGGCGGCGGTTTGGCATACGTGCCTATTGTTAAGTCAGCCCTTTTCACTTGAGTCAGCTTTTGCCCTCTTCTTCCTCTTCCCCCCACCCCAGGCTAACCCAGGTGAGGTGGAGCCGCTATGGCCCTGAGTACCAGGATCCCCAGATTGACAAGGAATATTACCGCAAGCCCTTGGCCCAGCTGACTGAGGAGGAGACGTATGAGCGGGAGCTCAGGAAGACTCAGGTTATTAAAGCTGCCCCAGCCACGAAAACAAGCTCTGTGTTTGAAGACCCAGTGATCAGGTTAGCAGAAAACAAACTTGTTCCACAGAGTGGGACTATACGGGGGAAGGCGGAAGGATCTACAGTGACAGCCTTGGGAACCTAAACATCTTTTTCTTCTTAAAGTAAATTCACCAATATGATGATGAAAGGAGGAAACAAAATTCTGGCCAGATCACTCATGACACAGGTAAACAGTACCTCTCTCTGTCATCTTTGTTTTCCCCATAGCTTTGTGTTTGGCTTTTTTATCTTAACACAAAAAACAATGGATTCTGTACCTGTCATTAAAATGAGTTTCTCTGTATTTATATGTGGGCGTGGAGGCTTTAAGAAGTCCTACAGGAGTCAACCACTGCCGTCCCCCAGCCCCACATTACAAATGTTAGCTCATTCTTCTGTCCTGGTCCAGGGTTTTTGTTTCAGAAGTACTAAGGGAATAGTTGGGCAGCTATAAGAACAGGATGATGGGAATAAAGGGCAGGGTCCTAGCCCAGCTGGGTGAACCCTTTAGAGACCCTGGGCATCCTCTTCCACTGTATCCCTTTGCAGACCCTGGAAGCTGTGAAAAGGAAGCAGTTTGAGAAATACCATGCTGCTTCTGCAGAGGAACAAGCAACCATTGAACGCAACCCTTACACCATCTTCCATCAAGCACTGAAAAACTGTGAGCCTGTGATTGGGCTGGTACCCATCCTCAAGGGGGGCCACTTCTACCAGGTGCGTGGTCAGGATGGGAAAGCAGCACTGCTCGTGTGTCAAACGGTGGGGGTAGAGTGGGGGTATTTAGAGTTGGGCCAAGATTGATAGCTTTTTTGGGACTGCAGAGTGCCAAGGTCTTCTCATCCCAGTCCTATGGTATAAAGATTACAGGCAGAAGATGGAAGAGAGCCAAAAAAGTATCTACGTGACCTCTTTAGAAGGCCCACAGTACCTCCCCCATTGCCCCTTCTGTCCAGCATCCTGTGTCCAAGGTGTAAGTTTCTGATGGTGAGGAGCCATGTTTATGCCTCATCTTTATACATCAGTGTCTAACGTAGTGTTCGACTGATGCTTCATCACTGTTCAAATGAACTAGGTGAAGTGTTGGTCGCTCAGTTATGTCCAACTCTTTGCAACCCTGTGGACTGGGGCTTGCCCGGCTCTTCTGTCCAAGGGATTCTCCAGCCAAGGATTTTAGGAGTGGGTTGCCATTTCCTTCTCCAGATCTTCTTGACCCAGGGATTGAACTCAGGTCTTCTGCATTGCAGGCAGAAGGTGGCTTTACTGTGTGAGTCACCAGGGAAGCTAGCATTTAATTATACTTCGTTGTCATAAGTGGGTGTTCTTTCCTTTTTTTCCTTAATATATATATTTGTTTTGTCTTTCCTTTTTCAGTGTAAACCTCACAGAGTAGAGACTTTCTCAATGCCTGTGTCCCTAGGGTCTGGCGTAGCACCTGGCACATAGTAGGGGCCTGGCAAATGATTCTTGGGACAAGAGGGACCTGTTTCTAGGCGCTCATGATCTGTGTTGGCTAAGTCATGCCAGCTGACAGGGCTTTTCCCAGTGGTGCTTTTATCAACTTGGCTGAACTCCCTTTAGAGGTGAAAAAGGCCAGTGCTCAAGAAGTGTTTGATGAATGCCTGTGATGTCTGCTGCACTGAGGTCAGCCAGGGGTGAGAGGAGCTCAGAGAGGAGCAGTCAGGCCCTCCTCCTCAGCACCCTTGCCAGGGCTGGCCCTGAGTGGACATGTGCCTACTTAAGGAGGCTGCAGTCCTAGCAAGTTCTCAGACTAACCTGCCCTGTCCCGTCTTGCCCAGGTCCCCGTTCCGCTGGCTGAGCGGCGTCGCCGCTTCCTGGCCATGAAGTGGATGATCACTGAGTGCAGGGAGAAGAAGCCCCGGCGGATGCTGATGCCGGAGAAGCTGTCTCAGGAGCTGCTGGAGGCTTTCTGCAACCGCGGCCCTGTGATCAAGAGAAAGCATGACATGCACAAGATGGCCGAGGCCAACCGCGCACTGGCCCACTACCGCTGGTGGTAGTGTGCGCGAAGAGTCGGGAAGACAGCAGCACGCTCTGCTGCCAGAAACGGTGTGAGCCTGCGGGTTAAGGGAGCCGTTCTCTCTTAAGGCCAGGCGGGCCTCCTACCAGGGACTGAGCCACACGTTTACTGCCTGTTCATCATTTCTTTGGAGGCTGGAACTCGCTCTCTCTGTCCCATCTCCTTGGAAAGAGGGGGCATACGAAGTTGGATTTCCTAAGAAACCTAGGGCTCACCCAGCCTTCTTTTCCTTCAGCTTGGGGTGGACCTTTGGGTGATATGAGAAGAAGCAATTTTAGTATCAGAAAGAGTTTATTAGAAAATTCTCGTCCTTAGCTGGTGTAACACGTGATGTGGTATTACGATTCGTTAAAACCAACTGGAGGAAATATGCTCGGTTCTAAAATGGTCCTTTACAGAATGTATAAAAAGCAGTTTCTGGTGTGACTCTGCTTATCCCCTTTGATATCCCTAAGTGTCCCCACCAATGGCTCTGGGCACCCATTTTACAGATGGGGAATCTGAGGCACCAAGCTAGCTATTGCACCGGTGGTTCCACAGGGCAGTGCTTGTCAGGAGTTCCCAGGTCAGCGGTGAGGGGAGAGAAAGGCTGGTGGGACCGCAGGGCGGGTGTGCCTGTGTCTTCCCCAACCCTGGACTCGGAGGGAAGGTGCTCAGGGCAGGGCCACTGCATTAAGTGGGAAACATCTCGGGTGCTCCTGAAAGTCTGGAAGGGAAGAAGTCTTTGGCAGAGGTGAAGACTCCGCTGCCAAGTTGGAAGGTGGGCACAAGAAAGGCTGGCGCCGCTGGGGAGGAAGCCTGGAGGCCTAGTCAGAGACCTC
>NW_011494943.1:7137785-7140873 GCF_000754665.1 Bison bison bison
TGGTAATCCTGGTGGGCAGCTGGGGTGGTCTTCCAGCCGGCTGCCCGGAACTCGATGATCTCCAGCAGCAGCAGCTGGGCCAGGGAGCTGAGGCCGGCTGGGAGCAGGAAGCCATCCCGGATCAGGACAAAGAGCTCATCCATGCGCTGCCCATTCATCTTCTCCAGCTGCTCCCCGACCCGATGCAGCTGCAGCACCAGGCAGTCCACCTGCAGGGGCAGCGGGAGGTGACCCCAGGCACGGCTCCATCACACAGAGCAGCCATTTACTGAGAGCTCGCTGTGTGCCAGGCTCCAGGCTTGGCCTGTGCACACGTTTCCCCGCCTTCATCCTCACGCGACCTGGTGGGCACTGTCTCTGCCTCACGTGAAAGGAACAAGCTCAAAGACTTGCCTCAGATCTCTCACCTGGGCCAGGTGGAGGAAGGCTCCGTCCCCAAACTGCTTCTCAGGCCCACTCCCCTGCCCTCCCGCCCCCCACCCCAGTTTGGTTTCTGGGCCACCAGTATCCACAGTTGCTTTCCTACTGGGAACACAGCCTCTGAACCAGGAGGTTCTATCTGTGCTGTGTTCTGGATAAATCCCAGACCTAGCACCTGTCCTGTAACCCTAACAGGCCATGAACACCCCCACCAGGTTCCTGCCCCACAGGTGAAAGTCTCCATGGATGGGGGCAGGCATTACAAGTTGAGCCCATCTCCACAGTCTTCGGTGCCAGGGCCACTCACCTCCTCCTCCTTGCTCAGGCTGTCGGGCTGGGCCAGCCGGAAGAGGCAGTCGTAGACGGGGTTCACCAGGGCCATCATAGGCATGTTGTTCACCTGCGGGGGGAGAGCAGGAACAGAGCACTGGCTTAATGACGCAGGAGACAGGTGGGTCGCCTCTGCTGCACGGGGTGTGGCTGGCGGGGCCTCACCCTCAGGTAGTCAAAGATGTTGCAGATAAAGGTGACGTAGCAGACCCAGCCCTGCAGGGAGCGGGCTCGAAGCTGCTCCCGAGTCTGGTACTCTTGCTGCAGCCGGTTGAGGAGTCCACGGCGGAAGACACTCTGGCCCGCTTGCTTGCTCTCTGCCTGTGAGCCAGGGAAAGGGAAGGGCAGTCCCAGGGCCCAAGCTTCCCAGGCCGAGTTCCCTGCTGTCCTCCTCCTCTCTTGCCTCTGAGGCCAGCCCTTCACATCTCTGCCCTGCTGGCCTCTGCCCACTTCAGAAGCACCTTCCTCAAAGCATCTCCCCTTCTCTACCAGCCCCACCCAACCTGAATGATGGCGTAGCACATGCGTCCTGCTTCCTTGCTGAACACACTGTCCTGCAGAGAATGGTCCACAATCACATTGGCCACTTTCTCCAAGTCCACGGCACCTGGATCTAGAGTAAAGACAGGTGGGGAGTCTAGAGCTGCTTAGTTATATACGCCTCCACCTGCTTCTAAAGGATTTGAGGTGTTCACTGACGAGCACTCCCATTATATACTTCCACTGCTGGGAAAGATTGAGGGCAGGAGGAGAAGGGGACGACAGAGGATGAGATGGTTGGATGCCATCACCGACTCAATGGACATGAGTTCAGGTAAACTCCGGGAGTTGGTAATGGACAGGGAGGCCTGGCGTGCTGCAGTTCCTGGTGGCGTAGAGAGTTGGACATGACTGAACGACTGAACTGAACTGAAAGAGACCAGAAGGGGGTATTCCTCAGAGGTCCAGTGTTTAGGACTCTGCTCCCATTGCAGGAAGCGCAGGTTGGATCCCTGGTCAGGGAACTAATCCTGCAAGCCATGTAGTGTGGCCAAAAAAAAAAAAAAGAGATCAGAAAACAGAGGAAACATCACACAGGAGCAGCTGCAGCCATGAGCTCCTGGTGGCCCAATCAGAGAAAACAGGGTTGTGTGGCTGATAAAGAGTCAAAGAGCGCTCGTTTTTTTTAGGACATGTCTTTTCCTGGCACTAGGTTGAAGATGGAACACTGACAGCCATTTTACGGAAGAAAGTGTTCTTACAACACATACATGAATCCCTGACAAAAACAGGCCAGGGAGGGCCTCTCTGCAGGCTTAGCTTGGCACGCTACAGGCATTGCTAATCGTTCGCTGAGTCAAACTTCTGTCCTGAGTGCTGCGGGAGGGCCTTGGCCCAGGACAGTTAGTGGAGCTCCTCTGCCAAGCAGAACACTCCATCTTCTGTCCCACGTCAGGCAGCTCCGCATATTCAAGAGAGGGGCTGCAGCAATGCAGAAACCAGGTCCAGCGTAAGGACTTAAGGGGCAGGAACTGGGTTTTCTGTGCCTCACCCTCCTTTCCTGGGTACTTTAAAAACACTTTACAATCTGAGGGGTGACTATGATCTATGATTCATACTCCCAAATACTGGCATAAATGTCTTCCAGTTCCAGAATTATGTTGCGGACTCCTGCTCTCAGAAAGTGAAGGGAGAGGGTGGTGCATTCCCAGGGTCAGCCCAGTCCTCCGGTCCTATCCCTCTCTGGTGCTCTGGAGCCAGGCTCAGGGGGCTCCCCATGCTCACCTTTTAGAGCTGTCTTCAGCAGCTGCTGGGTCTCTGCATCAAAACACTGGATTTTATACTCCTCTTTACTGGGCTCCCCCATGACTATCCAGGTGCAGCAGCTCTTTACTGGGGTGGGACTAAGGACAGCACCTGGGTGGGGGGAGAGGCGAATGGAGAGGTCTTAGGTGTGGAACGCGGAGGCAGGGCTCTCAGCCCTATGGGCCCTGGATAGGGCTGGGCAGTCCATGGCATTCAGGGGTTGGCTGGGCGCCCACCAAGCTTGGCTTCTAGTGGAGACTGGGCACCAGCCAGGCACCTGCTGCTCAGTTAAAGAATCCTGATAGTCTCTGGGATTACACAAGAGTAAAGAGATGAAGGGTGAATGTGTCTGCCCTCTAGTCTGCCTCAGAGTTATTCTCAGCTGATACCAAAGCTGGGGTGGGATCGGGTGCACTGAGATGAGGGGGTGGATGCGTGGGTATCAGACATTTTCCTCGCCTGTATAAGACGACCCAGAAGCTACTGGTCCACCACGGCTCCCGGCGAGTGAGAGGGCCGGGGCTCCAGGCTGTGGGCATCTGTCCCCGCAGGG
>NW_011494943.1:7140973-7141148 GCF_000754665.1 Bison bison bison
GTTCGAAGCCCCTCTCCCCAACCCTCTCCCTTATGTCAGAGTCCTCACCCCAGAAAGCCCAGTCCCGGGCTGGGGCCGGCCAGAGAGCTGGGTGCCGCCTTGACTCCCCTTGTACCAGCCAGTTTCTCCCCGGGACGGACTGGTTAAACTGGCCTCCCGAGGGGCAAGAAACCTG
>NW_011494943.1:7141659-7169026 GCF_000754665.1 Bison bison bison
GACCCACCGCCCCCTTCCTCTCCTCACCTCGTTCTCCCCGGGCCTGTCCGGGACCACGCCGGCTCGCAGGCGCTGGGTCGGACCTGCTCCTCGACCTGCGTGAAGCCCTCGGTCTTGAGCAGTGGCACCCACCCTGCCCCGCCCCACGCCGGGGCTGAGGTTAAAACCGGGTCAGGAACCGGGCCGGCCAGCGGCGTAGGAGGAGCCTGCGGGGGGCGTGGTCCGCAGCCCGGGCGGCAGGCGCAGGGAGCAAGGTGGGAGCGCAGAGCAGACGGCAGGAGGGGCCGAACTCACAGGCGGTAGGCCCGGGCTCCGCGCCCCACCGCCCCTACCCGAGGTAGAGAAGGCGAGGAAGCCGTCAGGGCTAGATCGAGTTCCACGAAGCCCCACTCCAAGTACAAACGATATTGGTAAAATAAATTGACAATCAATGAATCAACCCGAGAGAAAGGGGTCCGTTGGCCAACTTTTGGTGCCCCAGGAGTTGGGAGTGTGACCCTGACATTGAGCTTCCCCGGGGGCTCAGACGGCAAAGGATCTGCGTGCAATGCAAGAGACCCAGGTTCAATCCCTGGGTGGGGAAAGATCCCCTGGAGAAGGAAAAGGCAGCCCACTCCAGTATTCTTGCCTGGAGAATCCCATGGACAGAGCCTGGCAGGCTACAGTCCACTGGGTCACAGAGTCAGACATGACTGAGTAAACACATCCACGTCCTGACTGATGGATGAGCAAGTGCCTGGCTCAGTCTGTCCTGGTCTGGGCTTGGGGAGAGGTGTGGGCTCAGCAGCCCACACAGGGCCAGGTCGGAGGTCAACCCTGCACCGCAGGAAGGCATACAGGAGAGGCTGGGAAAGAACTGCCTTTTCCTGTAGCTTGGACAAGAAAGATGTGTTGATGGTGATTTCTGTATCCAGGGCTCGCTTCTCCTGCTCACAGAGCTGCCAAAGTGGTCACCAGAAAATGGATCGAGGAAGAGAACCTCAGCTGCTGAGAAAGAAAACCAATGAGCAGAGAGCTGAAGAGAATAAAGTTTACTTCCATGGATATCAAAAAATACATTCGGACAGCGGCCCCCTTGGGCAGCCGCAAGCCTTGACTGCCAGACACCCTCTAGCCACACGTGGACCTTCATAATCAGCAACCAAGGGCATGGAGGTTCCAGGATTCCAGGTACCAGACCAGAAAGGACACGGTAATGGTGAGAACAGGCTCAGGACCCCGGGAGAGCCATGACGCTCACCCACAGCTGCTCCTCGCTGCCACCTTCCTCGGCTGTCAGTGCAAAGGCTGGAGCTAGAGCCGAGGTGAGGTCAGGGGAGCAGTCCTGCGCGGGGCTCCCCCTGCACAGCCAACCTCTAGGGCCATGCTTCCCAGGGAGTGGTTTTTCTGTGACTCTCTTCTCCTTTCGTACCACTGGCTGTGTCTAGACTGTGGGTTCCTGTGCCTGGCAACTGCCTGGGCACCGGGGGTCCCCACAGCAGGCGGCCTGCTCAACCCCTTCCTGCAGGCCATGCTGGACCCAGGAGCTCACAAGCGGGCAGCTGATGCCCATTGACCCAGCCTAAGCTCCCACCCACTCAGGAGGGCTAACCCAGCCTCCAGCAAGAGAGTGATCCTGGGAGACTGAGGCAGAGGGCTGCTGCCTTTACCCACACCCCCGCCCCGTCAGCACACCCCCACTGCCAGTGGCGCCGCTGGGATCAGCTTTCCCTAGAGGCCCACGGGCTGGGACCAGTCCCACCCAGGGAGAGAACAGCCTGAGCGGTGCCTTTATAGACATGGAGATCTGAGTATGGTGGAGTTTTTACATAAAGAGACCAATTCAGCTACTTCTAGGATTCTTCCCCTAGAACTAGAAACAGAGCTGCCTGAGGGACACAACTGCGGAGCAAAGTAGAATGCAGGGAAGGCAGGGCTCCCTTCCTCCAGCTTTGGGAGGAGGGATGTGATTTGGTAGGGAAGGTGGAGGGGAAAAACTGCTTTCAGCTTTAACGTCTATTAAATAGGTGGTGGGAGTAAGCGTGGGGACCCTGTACGGGGCCCAGTCCCAGCCTCACGCTCACCCTGCGGCCCCGCTCAGAGTCAGGAGGGCTCTCTGGGCAGCTGGGCTCAGCAGGTGGGCAGCTGCTGCCCCCGGTGTCTGCCAGACAGAGGACGAACGTCCAGCTCCTCCTGATGGGCCTCCCGGTGCCCTTCCAGTGGAATCCCAATGGCTCTTCGTGCCCGAGACAGCTGTCCTGGAGGGAAGGACCAGGCAGCGCCTCTCTGTGCAACAGGAGACCGTTGATCGAGCCTACTTCCAGGAGGGGAAGACCACAGGCCACCCTTCCTGCCCTCGAGGCTAGCTGTCTGCCTTCCTCATGTGATGGAAGAAGTTACAGAAGAGCTCGTACCAGAAGAACACCAAGCCAGTGGAGAGGGCGGCCTTCAGCAGGCTGGGGGACAGGCCTTTGAAGCAGCCCTGTGCACCCTCCTCTCGCAGCACCTGCCCGGCGCAGTCCAGGAGGCCCTTGTAGCTCCGCACCTGGGGAGAGGAAGGGTACCCTGGTTGAGGAGAGAGCAGGGGGTGGACACGTGGATGTGAGCTCTGTTCTTCTGTCAACACAGGGCCTGGCACATTCAAGCTCCCAGCAGATAGCTGCTGGAAGAAGGAATGAATGCCAAGAAGACGGAAGAAGTGAACCTCATTCTTTCTCTTCCAGCTGGGCTAATTCAGGCTTCACAGAGGAGGGGCGTGGAAATCAGCACTGGACAGAGCTCCTTTTTGCCGGGGAAGTTCCCACGGACTGAGGCTCTTAAGGACCCAGTGAGAGCTCTGGACCCTCTTCCCAGAGGTGCTCTGACCGTGTGCCCCATCACTCCCTGCCCACCTTGGGCAGTAGATCTGAATCTGGTCCTTGTGAGCTCTGAGCCTGACAGGTGTCACCAGGCTGGCCACCTCCACTTGACCACAGACAGCTGCTGTGTCCCTAAGACACAGCTCGGCTCAAGCCTTGCTCAACCCCCAAAGCTCCAGGAACTCCCGACGATGATGATGAAGAATCCAGTCCAAGCCACGTGGCCTGGTGTTCAGGGCCTTCCACCATTTGGCCTCAGCATCCCTCCCTGATCTGCCTTTATCGCCCACTGGTCCACTCACACGGCCCCCCTCCAGCCACGCCTGCTCACACTACATCTCCGTTGGGAGCAGGGCCTCCCTCCTGTGTCCTGGTCTCTCACCAGCTCTCCCTGTCCAAATTCAAACCATCTCTTCAAACCAAGTTGGTAAGTGGAAAGAGGAGGTTATAAAACCTTGTGTACAACCCCATTTTTGTTAAAATGTCCACGTTTTCTTCTGCAAAGAAACAAAACAGCAGCGTGGATGGACCCAGGGGGTGTTATGTTATGCTTAGTGAAATAAGTCAGAGAAAGGGAAATGGTGTGTGTTATCACCAATGTGTGGAATCTAAAAAAATAAACTACTGGTAACTAGAGGGACGCGGGGAGGAGCAGGCGAGGGGCAGGGGATTAAGAGGTACAAACAAACCCCTATAAAATAAATTACGTGGGACCTCCCTGGAGGTGCAGTGGTTAAGACCATGCTTCCACTGCAAGCGGTGCGGGTTTGATCCCTGGTTGGGAAACAGATTCCACGCAGAGCCAAGAAATAAATAAATAAGCAACAAGGATATACTGTGCAGCACAGGGAAATGTCGCCATTATTTTATAATTAAGTGGAATATAAACTATAAAAATGTTGAATCACTACACTATACACCTGAAACTAACTTAGTATTGCAAATTGAGTATACTTCAATAAGAGAAAGAGAGGGGGGAAAGGAAGGGAGACAGAGAAAGAGAGGAAGGAAGAGAGAGAACTACTACAGCTAAAGGTTCTGTGTGATCCTCTCGGGGTGGGTGGTGTTGGATTTACCTGGGATTTTATCTTCCTTTTTGTCTAACATCTCTGAAGTTTTCTACAAAGAAACTGTACCATAATTTGTAAACCCACTTCTTTCTCTCTCCCTGAGTAAGGCGTGCACTCTTCCCTTCCTGACTCCCATTCCATGCCCTCTCGCTCCTCTGCTGTCTGTCAGTCACGTTGTGCTGTGACATCTTCTTGCTGTGACATCCCAGGGTCCCAGGTTCCAGAGGGAGAAGCCCAGAAGTCACCCAGCCCTGCCTTCCACCCCGCACCGCCCCACTGCCTACCACCCTGGCCTTTCACAAAATCAGCGCGCCACAAGGAGCAGATGAAAACCCAGTATGTGAAAATCGAAGCAGATTAAGGAATGACTATTAACATTACAGAATTACCCACAACGGGGCTTCTCTGATGGCAAACCCTTCTAGTGCATTTAAAATATAATTTAGTTGGTCAGATTTAATTCACCCCTATCCTGGGACATCTACAGCATAAAGCAAAGAACCCCATACACCAGTGTGAACCTGCTTCTCTGTGTTCTTTATATCTTGGGGACCTTTCTTATGTGAGTACACTCTTGGTCCCCAAACGAACCGCACGCTTGTAAGACAGAGGCTGAGTGCGCCTTCCCCCACGTCTCTGCATGGCGCCCGACACACGCAGGGCTTTGCCCGGGGCTTCCATGTGCTCAGGGGTCCCCGGTGCGAGGTTAAATTAGACAAGACAAATCTAAACATAAAAATCCTTCTCCGCTCTTTGGCCACCCTCTCCCTGCACTGTGCATCACGTTATCTGTATTTTGTGTTGACCAGACCTTTCCCACCGGCGGGAATACCTGCCCAACCATAGACAGCAACATTCTCCCAGCATCGACAAGGCAACTCCTTAAAGACAACGTTCCTTCTTGATCTCGTAAGGGGTCACATGACCCGCTACGATGGTGCTTAGATCCGGATTATGTAAACTGTCAATAATATTTGATGCACAGCCCTCTGTCTCAAAAAAAACTTAACCTAAACTGTGTCTCAACATCCAGCAGGCAGGACAGTTCTCAGAGCTTTCTGAGATGCTCCTCCTGGGTTATAATCCTCAAATTTTCCAATTCTCTCTTAGATCGAATTTTTTTTTTTTAAATCCAGAGCACTGCATGAATTTGTGTGTCACCCTTGCTCAGGGGCCATGCTGATCTTCTCTGGATCCTTTCTCTGGATCCTTCCAATTTTAGTGCATGTGCTCCCCAAGGCGAGCACTGATTACATTTCCATGGACACCAGGGCCAGGCTGGGGGTGAGAGGGCTGGGGGAACTGACCCTTGCTCCTTCACATGCCCGGTGGGCAGCCAGGATCAGAGCTGTCTGCGGGGGTACGGCTCACCTGGCCAAAGGAGGCTCGGGCCTGCTCAAACCCTCCAACCTGCAGCCGTTTCTTAAAGAGGTCCAGCGGGTACGTGAGAGTCTTGCTGATGACGCCAGCTCCGCTGCCACAAAGCAGGTTTTTGAAGTTCCCTGGACCAGAGATGTAGGATGGAGTGGGGAGAAAGGAGAGAAATGCAATCTAAGGTAAACGTCAAGGTTATACCTTCTAATTCGGGGCCTTAAAACAAAACCCTACAGGCATCCTCGATCTCAGAATTTAACCCAGGAGAGAGAGAACCAGACGCGGTCCCTTTCATCAAGGATGGTGGGCGGTGGACTGCAGGCTGGACAGGCTGGTGGCAGAAGGGGCGTGAGCCCGGAACACACGTCGCCCCAGCGGGAGGCATTCGGGGCCTGCAGGCTCTGCCACGTGACCTGGGTCATGCTCGGGAGGGAACAGGATGCCTGTGCCCCTCCCTGGCTTCCCCAAATGAAAACCAAACCAAACACATAAACAAAACCAGGCTGTCTGCAAGTTGGACCTTGGACAAAAATGAAAACCATGACCGGTGGCCAGAGATAACAGTGGCGAGAGCCGAGAGAAACAAAGTAATCTGTGAGTGAACGGATTTGTTTTGCTGGCGGCACTAGAGCGGGGGGTTCAGAGGTCTGTGGTGTTCCTAGCTGCTGGAGGAAAGCCTTCCTTCCTACGTGACTCAGAAAGAGATGCTATGGCTGGGGAGTGGTGGTGGGGGAGTGAGACCCAGATCCCCTTTCCCGGGAGGGTGGTCTCACCGTTTTTCTTGCCTTCGGCCGGCAAGGCCCACTCGTAGGCGCGCTTCAAGGAGCTGTAGATGGAGAACTGGAACCCCGCGTAGGGGAAGATGGCGATCAAGGTGGGGTTCAGGCCTTTGTAGAAGACCAAGGGGCCTTCGGTCTTGTACATGGTCACCACGGCGTCTCGCAGGGTTTTATAGACCTGGACACCACACATGTGATGAACGAGGTTATTTCAGCCCAAAAACCCAGCCCGCCAGGTATATTTCCCCGAGCCTAGAAACCAGCTACCAGGGGTGTTACTTCTCCCGCCACGACGACAAAGAAAATGCTGGGCCAAAACTCCCAGGGTGGGATTGCCCAGCGGCTCCCCTTCCGGCTATTTACACCACGGGCTTCCCAAGGAGTGCAGAGAAACGTGCGGGACTGCGAAAGGTGTGAAATCCACCTTGGATGATTCACAGCGTGCGTGCCTGCAAGCTCAGTCCCACCTGACTCTTTTGTGGCCCCATGGACTCTAGCCCGCCAGGCTCCTCTGTTTATGGGATTTTCCAGGCAAGAATACAGAAGTGGGCAGCCATTTCCTCCTCCAGGGGATCTTCCTAACCCAAGGATTGAACCCGAGCCTCCTGCACTGGCAGGCGGATTTTGTACCACTGAGCAACCAGGGCAACCCATGCATATACTTAACCCTTCTTAAACTGTCAAAATGCAATCTTCATGCATGGAGATCACGGACGGTTTTTTTTTAAGTATACTTCTGTTCGACATATATTCTATATATTCTTTGCAGGGGTCCAGCGGGGCTGACTCTGCCTGCCTGTGGGGACCACAAGGCACTGCACTGACCAAGGGGGACTGATGGAAAAGTCTGCCCCAGGCAGGGAGGCCCTCTTCACACTTGCTCCCAGATGCTGGCAGCTATACTGAAGGCTTTCGCCTTCGGAACTTGCACGAAAGGGCTGGGCCTCAGAGGAAGGCCATTTGGTATTTGTTCTCTTTCCCCGCCAGGTTCTGCGTCCCCTCAGGAGGCCGTGAGTACCTTGTCTGGTGCTGAGAGCAGCCACAGTTTCGGGGACAGGCTGAAGGGCCTGAAGACCCCCGCTCCCCTCCCCGAGCTTTGTTCCGTCTAAGGAAAAGGGCCCCCACCCTGGCACACCCCCCATCCCTCGGGCACCCCTTTTCTGACCTGGCCACTCACCCTGGGCTCACCCTGAGCTGCAAAGCGGGTGCGTAGCACGTCCACGGGATGCACAGCGAGGGTGGCCACGCAGGCGGACAGGCCGCCGCACAAGAAATGCACGGAGAAGTCGCGGGCATCGCGCACGCTGGCCCTGTGCACCAGCTCAGTCAGCACTTCAAACGACAAAAACTGCAAGGGTGCGTGGCAGTGTCATGGACAAACAGCCCCGGACGCTTCCCCTCCACCCTTGACCAGGAGACGCTCTCCTTGAGCAGGGACAGAATTCAATAAACACGGAACCTGTGCCCTTTCGCTCTGAGCAGAGCCAGACACCCAAGGGCTAAAGAAATACGCGAGCGAGTTTTTATATCAGAAAACTCTACTCAGAAACTAGACTGTGAGTTGTCTAAAGTAACGGACAAGAGTTCACGATTTTAGACTTATCTCTGACATCCTTCAGCAGCTAAGAATTGGAGGGTATTTTTTAAGTGGCTGAACAATGAATTCTATATTCAGCTCCTGGCATCATTCTATCATCTTGGATGCAAGTTAAAATAAACAAGCACATAAGGGAGCAAAAAAAAAAAGAAAATTCTACTCAGGAATTCCCCGGAGGTCCAGTGGTTAGGACTCAGTGCTCTAGCTGCCATGGCCCTGGGTTCAATCCCTGGTTGGGGACCTAGGACCCTGCAAGCCACAGAGTGAGACCAAAAAAAGAAAGAAAAGAAAGGAAAGAAAATTCTATTCATCACTTAGTTTCCTGACAACTGAGAAAAGATGGCCATTGTCTGATTCTAGGCTGGGCACCCTTTCAGTGCAGCGAGCCGTGACCCTGGAGCTGAAATTCCATTGGGAGAATTCCATACATTACATATTCCATGGTGGAAGCCCCCCTTGGGCTCAGATGCTTCTCTATCCAACTCGCAGAAGCTCGGGGTGCTGAGAACACATGTCGCTGCATGAACCCACCAGCATGCAGCATCCGTGCGCTGGCTCAGGGCGAGAGCTGCAGAGCATGTGACCTGAGCGACCCCTGTGATGTCACAGGAAGAACAGGCAGGGCAGCTCTGCTGCTGGCCGCCGGGCTGGGAGTCCTGGCTCGGCCACTTTCCACCTAGCGACTTTGGCTGGGCTAATTACTTACGCTGTCTTGGCTTCTGTAAAATGGGGGTGACAACAGAGCCTACCGAAGGACTGCTGTGAGACAGCGGAAGTGACACGCTTTCCCAGGCCCCCAGTTAGCATGGTGCAGGGCTGGCTATCTCATCACCACCTCTGTACAACTACACACTACACGCTGAGGGTAAACCGGCACTCAGCTGAACAATGCGAACAGACGAGAAGCCTGGACCCGGAGCCTAGCCTCGCCACCTACGGGCTGTGTGGCCTCAGGCAGCTCGCTCAGCCTCTCTGTGAGCCACGAAATGCCTGCTGCACCTTCCTCACGGCGCTGCCGGGAAGTTCACAGGAAGCACAGACGTGAAAATGCTACTTTAAAAAATGAAAAGTGTTTGTACTGCCATCTGCCAAGCCCCTCTGGGCCTGGCATCAAGACAGTCTTCTGGACGCAATGCCTCATGTTCTGTGGGTGCCAAGTCCCCAGGCTTGGGAGACGTGGGGAAGGGGATGCTTCTGGTCTATGTCTTCCATTTGCTAGGTAGCTTCCCCACCAAGACAAGTGGGAAGTGTGTGACTACCTCCTGTTGCCTTACCCCGGGCGGCTCGGGTGCCCACCCTACCACCCCCGGTTCCCCCATTGTGCAACGTGACCCCAGAGGCCTGGCCGCTTCCCCTGCCACCTACTTGGACAGCTCCATAGCCTATGGAGAGAAGCTGGGCTGGGATGTGCCCTTTCCAGAACGCTGTTGGGCCCTCCTCTTGCAAAATCTGTCTCCCGGCCTGCAGGATTCCGTGGTATTTTGCATTGGGGTCACTGCGAGACAGGCGCTCAATCTGAAGCTAGGTATCAAAATGGAAATGGTCAGGATGATGGGGGTGGGTGGGGGTGGGCAGGAGGAATTTCAGAGATGGCAATAAAGTGCTTCTCCTTCACAAAACTCCAAGCCCCAGGAGCTGCTTTGGCAAAAGAGAGTGAATTGATCCTCTAGCCCATTACACGGATAACACAGGAAAGGGTACCTGGAAGCGGATTTTGATGACGTCCAAGGGGCTGATCAGCACCCGAGTGACAAGTCCGGACACAGACCCAGCCACGGCCACCTCAACATTGGAGATATCCCTGTCGTCTGCTTTGGGGTCATAGCCCACCATCCCTGCCTCTGGCCCATGCAACGTCCATCAGCTTCAAGCTAAACGGGAGAGATAAAGAATAAACACTAGAGCAAGTGCTTAGGGTCCCTGCTCACACTCCCCAGAGCAGCCCTCCTGAAACAACCCCCCAAAGCAGAGCCCACATCCTCTCCTTATCCTGCTTTATTCTTCTTTAGAGCATTTACATACTGAACATTGATCCTATCCATCTGTTTCTTGCCTCTCCTCCCCACTAGAATTCAAGCCACTCTTTTGCAGAAGAAAAACAGCAAGATATACACGCACTCAATTGGTAAAGAATCCGCCTGCGATGCAGAAGATCTGAGTTCGATCCCTGGGTTGGGAAGATCTCCTGGAGAAGGGAATGGCTACCCACTCCAGTATTCTGGCCTGGAGAATTCCATGGACTGTATAGCCCAGGGGTCACAAAGAGTCCGACACGACTGAGCGACTTTCACTGTACCAACGTATAAAGAATGGGGGAAAGTCTGCAAGGACACACACCCCGACAGGCTGGTGAGGTTACCTCTGGGGGAGAGCTGGCAAGGGAAGAGGGAGGCCAGGTCTCCCTTCTTCTATATGGACTGAATTCATTATGCCCCACCCCCAGCCTCCCAAGCCCCAGTTAAAACAAAATATAAAATGATTTCCAAAGAGACTTCAGGGCCTCCCTGGTGGCTCACTGGTAAAGAATCTACCTGCCAGTGCACGAGACATGGGTTCGATCCCTGATCCGGGAGGATCCCACATGCCGAGGAACAGCTAGGCTGGCGCACCACAACTTCCGAGTCTGTGCTCTAGAGCCTGGGAGCTGCAACTCCTGAGCCCATGGGACGCAATGGCTGAAGCCCCTCGCCCTAGAGCCCGCGCTCCACAAGAGAAGCCACTGCAGTGAGAAGCCCACACCCGGCACTGCTCACTGCAAGCAGATAAAGCCCACGTGTAGCAATAAAGACCCAGCACAGCCAAAAATTAAGTATATAAAATAAACAATTATTTAAAAAAGAGAGAGAGACTTCAGAATTAACCTAGTTCTTGAATACCTTGTGGCAAGGCTGGTAAAGAATCCGCCTGCAATGCGGGAGACCTGGGTTTCATCCCTGGGTTGGGAAGATCCCCTGGAGAAGGGAAAGGCTCCCCACTCTGAGCGACTCGCTTTCACTTTTGAATACTTTTAGGAACAGGAGAGTCAGGGTGCACAGTGACCCCCTCCACCCTGCTATTGTTTCTTTTTCTCCTTTCATCTTCCCAAGTCCTCACTTTTCTGAAACTACCAAAATAGCACTCCAATCCATCCTTAAAATTAACAAGGCACATCCATGGGGCTCGACTGGCAAGGTATTGTAAAATAATATCTTATTCAAGGTCTAATGCGGGACTTCCCCAGCAGTCCAGTGGTTAGGACTCGGCACTTTCACAGCTGGGGCCCAGGTCTGATCGCTGATTGGGAACTAAGATCCTGCAAGCCTTGCATCGTGGAAAAAAAAAAAAAAAAACCCAAAATACTAATGGTATGAAACCTCCCACCCCCTGCCAGAAATGTGCCTGCCCCTTGGTAACTTTTCCCCAGACCCTCAAAGGAGACCTCGGTTTTCCCATCAAGTACTCTTTGATGCTAACTCAAGCTGCGACTCCCAGGGCACCTGTGAGGAGCAGTTTAAATGTGAAGCAGGTGAATGAGAGACACAGTCTCTCCACAGGTCACCCAGAGACTGCTCGGGTCACACAGAACACTGTCAGTTCCCTGCTGTCAGGGAGGGAAGGTGCATTTCTATAAATAAGTAGCTCTGCATAGCTGGTCATAATCTTAAACCTCAGATCAAGAAGCCTGAGTTCAAATTTCTGATTCGCTCATGTACCGTGGGCAGGTTTATTTAACCTAGGCTCAGTTTTTCTTCTGGAAAATGGGAATGACAGTGGCCCCGCCTAACGAGATTCCTGGGAGGATCATGCAAGATACTATATATGATGCTGCTAAGCCTCTTCAGTCGTGTCTGACTCTGTGCGACCCCACAGAAGGCAGCCCCCCAGGCTCCCCCGTCCCTGGGATTCTCCAGGCAAGAACACTGGAGTGGGTTGCCATTTCCTTCTCCAATGCATGAAAGTGGAAAGTGAAAGTGAAGTCGCTCAGTCCTGTCCGACTCTTAGCGATCCCATGGACTGCAGCCTACCAGGCTCCTCAGCCCATGGAATTTTCCAGGCAGGAGTACTGGAGTGGGGTGCCATTGCCCTGACTATATATGATAAGCTCTATCAAAAAGGTAAAAGTCTTACACACGTGAAAGGGCTTGCTGAATACAATTCATTAGTGGCCTTACTTTTTCTGCTTGCTCAGAATTTCCTTCTTGTACCAAAAAGCCTTGATATTTATCTAGAGACAAAATAAACATGAAACATGATTATAAGCATGATATAATAAAGTATCAGATGGTGGGAGGGGTGCCTTGGAGTGAACAAAGGCAGGTGTGTGTGTGGGGTGGGTGTGTGTCTGCTTTCGCCACGCCGTTTTCACTGCGGGAGCCCCTGGGGTTCAGATATGCAGGAGCCCCGCGGTAAGCGCGTGTGCCCCTGAGCCCACGTGCTCAGTCGAGGGTCTCTACAGATGTCCCCGCGTATGGACACCGGTGTCCACATGTGCTCCAGGGCTTGTGTTTGTACCCCGGCTCCAAGAAAACGCCCGCGAGGCGTGCACCCGACTGTACAGACAGGTGCCCCGGGTGTGTCCAGGGTTAAGCTTCCTGCGTCCCTGAAGATGCTTCTCAGGTCAGACGCCTCACGTGTGGGCACGGCCCCCGCCCCCGCGTGAGTACCTGCGCGTGTGGTCGCCCCCAGGGAATGAGGGTGCAAGTCTCCAAGCGGACAGCGAGAGGGCGGAGGCAGAGGTCACTCACCGGGCTGAGAGGGCGCGGCTCCTGTCGCTCGTCTCTCCCACCTCGCGCAGTCTAACAGTAAAACTTAACTGAGCTTGGCGGTAACTGACGGGTTTCCAGGCCAATCACAGCACAGCTTCCGACAGACGCTAAACCAATGGTTGTACTGGCACCCCCCCAACCCCCCGATAAACGCCTATTGCAAGGAGTTGCTGGGTAGTGTAGTCCTCTGCGACCAAGGCCGGCCCTTGCGAGGCGCAGAGCCTATGGGAGATGTAGGCCCTCGGCGCGCGCGTGCGCAAACGTCTCCCTCGCGTTCGAGGAAGGCGGGTCCAGAAGCCCGGCTGCGCCTGAAGAGGTCGCCGTGCCGAGTCGGGCGTGTGCCTAGGGTCAGACTGCTGGCGGGCGGAAGTTTAGGGCGCGCTGGACTTGACCCGCATTCGTCAAAAGTATCTTATTTCCAGTTCCCGGATACTGTAAACTTGGAAAAGATGGCGGGAAGTTTAGCAAAAGCCTGGGGGAAAGAACAGATGAGTTTTTAAGACCGGGACGAGGACGGCAAGAATACAGAGATTTTGTTTTCCCCCTAGGGTTTATTATGAGTGAAAGGGTTAGTCGCTCAGCTCATTATGAAAATAATATAAAAATATATAGCCATAATACAGACAATGTAGAAATGAAGGAGGAAATGACTCACCCTACCACTCTCACCCAAGTAGCATCAGCATTTTGCAGGACAGTCTTTCTTCCCTATTTTCAAACGGTGTTTTTCACATTAGCGCAATAATTTTGATGCACAGTTAAAAAACATTTTTATTGCACAATGTAAAACTGTTGTGGGGAATTTCCCTGGCAGCCCAGTGGTTAAGACTCCACACGCTTCCAATGCAGGGGGCATGCGTGAACTAAGATCTGGCACCTGGGGAGGCAAGCGAGCAAGCAAATAAATTCATACATATACAAAAGTAGAGAGAACAGCCCGATGAACCATCATAGAGTCATTACTCAACTTCAACAATTAACCAATTCCTGGTCAGTCTCCTTTTCCTCTATATCTGCACCTAAGTGGTGCTGTTACTGAGTCTAAAAATTAATTGATTCCCTAATACCTTCCAAAGGTTATTAATCAATGAGTTTATTATTGTCATTATGAATACATATTTTATATCTATCATTATGAACACATAGATTTGTGTCTATCAGTCTGAACACTGTATTACTGTTGGTCCTTTTTCAATCCACTGTGATTTCCATCCACAGTAATTATTATCCTAGTTGATACTCATATTTTCCCATCGTTGGCCAGTGGGTGCCTATTTAAGTTGGAACCTGAATCTTTCTGACACACCGACTAGTTTCCTTGTTTTCTGGCATGACAAAGCATTCTAGGCTCCTCACAATTTTCTGCACAGCTTTATTGAGGTGTAACAGACATACAGTTGACACGTTTCCAAAGTGAACAATTTTATGTTTTGACCTGCAGTGTACATTACCATGAGAGAGTGAACATACATCCATTGCCTTCAACGATTCCTCATGCCTCTTTACGATCCCTCCCCCTTGCCCTCTTTTGTCAGTTCCCAAGCAATCTCTGATCTGCTTTCTGTTAGTTTGCCATTTTATAGACTTCCATATAAATGGAATTATACATGACATGACGTTCTTTTTGTCTGGCTCCTTTCCCTCAGTATAATTATCTAGAGATTCATCCATTAGTGTGTATTATTTTTTAATATTATTATTTTGGGTCGTTGTTGCTACACGAGGGCTTTCCCTAGCTGCGGCAAGCGATGGCCACTCTCTAGCTGTAGCTCGGGCTTCTCGTTGGAGTGGCTTCTCTTGGAAGCACCAGCTCTGAAGTGTGGGGGCTCCAGTAGTTGCTACACGTGAGCTCAGTAGTTGTTTTCACGGGCTTAGTTGCCCTGCAGTACGTGGGATTTTCTGGGACCAGGGATGGAACCAGTGTCCCCTGCATTGTAAGGTGGAGTCTTAATCACTGTATCAGTAGGGAAGCTGTGTGTGTTATTAATTGACCCCCTTTTATTGCTGAGTCATATTCTATTGTGTGGGTATACAATAATTTTTTTTTAATCCATTCACCAAGATGGACACTTGGGTTGCTTCCAGTTTTTGGCTCTTACAAATGAAGCCCTATTGATAGGGACAGAGTAAGAGAATGAAATAGTTTCAAAATCCTGCTAGGGGATAAAAGACAGAAAGGGAATTGGGGAGACTGTTGTAAGCTAATAACTACTCAGGAAAAGAATCGAGTAACCTAGCAAAAAAGAAATGCAAGTAGGCAAAGAGGTTGTCTGAGGAGGCTTTACAAATAGTTGAGAAAAGAAGAGAAGTGAAAGGCAAGGGAGAAAAGGAAAGATATACTTAATTGAGTGCAGAGTTCCAGAGAATAGCAAGGAGCAATAAGAAAGCCTTCTTAAATGAACAATGCAAAGAAATGGAGGAAAACAATAGAATAGTAAAGGTTAGAGATGTCTTCAAGAAAATTCGAGATATCAAGGGAACATTTCATGCAAAGATGGGCACAATAAAGGACAGAACTGGTAACAACCTAACCAAAGCAGAAGAGATTAAGAAGAGGTGGCAAGAATATGTGAAGAATTATACAAAAAAGATCTTAATGACCCGGATAACCATGATGATGTGGTCATTCACCTAGAGCCAGACATCCTGGAGTGTGAAGTCAAGTGGGCCTTAGGAAGCATCACTACAAACAAAGCTAGTGGAGGTGATGAAATTCCAGCTGAGCTACTTCAGATCCTAAAAGATGATGCTGTTAAAGTGCTGCACTCAATACGCCAGCAAATTTGGAAAACACAGCAGTGGCTACAGGACTGGAAAAGGTCAGTTTTCATTCCAATCCCAAAGAAGAGCAATGCCAAAGAATGCTCAAACTGCTGTACAGTTGCCCTCATTTCACTTGCTAGAAAAGTTATGCTCAAAATCCTTTAAGCTAGGCTTCAGCAGTAGGTAAACTGAGAACCACAAGCTGGGTTTAGAAAAGGCAGAAGAATCAGGGATCAAACTGCCAACATTTGTTGGATCATAGAGAAAGCAAGGGAACTCCAGAATATCTATTTCTGCTTCATTGACTACGCTAAAGTCTTTGTGTGGATCACAACAAACTGGAAAATTCTTAAAGAAGTGGGAATACCAGACGACTTTACCTACCTCCTGAGAAATCTGTATGCAGGTGAAGAAGCAACAGTTAGAACCAGAAATGGAACAATGGATTGTTGAAAATTGGGAAGGGAGTATGTCAAGGTTGTATATTGTCACATTGCTTATTTAACTTATATGCAGAGTATATCATGCAAAATGCGGGGCTCAGTGAATTGCAAACTGAATCAAGATTGCCCGGAGAAATATCAACAACCTCAGATATGCAAATGATACCACTCTAATGGCAGAAATTGAAGAGGAACTAGTCTCTGAATAAGGGTGAAAAAATAAAGTGAAAAAGTTGGCTTACAACTCAACATTCAGAAAACTAAGATCATGGCATCCGATCCCATCACTTCATGGCAAATAGAAAGGGAAAAAGTAGAAGCAGTGACATATTTTATTTACTTGAGCTCCAAAATCACTGCAGATGGTGAGTGCAGCCATGATATTAGAAGATGTTTGCTCCTTGGAAGAAAAGTCATGACAAAGTTAGACATCATATTAAAAAGCAGAGATATAACTTTGCCAACAAAGGTCCGTATAGTCAAAGCAATGGTTTTTCCAGTAGTCATGTATGGATGTGAGAGTTGGACCATAAAGAAGGCTGAGCGCCAAAGAATTAATGCTTTCGAATTGTGGTGCTAAAGACTTTTGAGATTCCCTTGGACTGCAAGGAGATCAAACCAGTCAATCCTGAAGGAAATCAACCCTGAATGTTCATTGGAACGACTGATGCTGAAGCTCCAATACTTTGGTCACCTGATGCGAAGAGCTGACTCATTGGAAAAGATCCTCATGCTGGGAAAGATTGAGGACAAGAGAAAGGGGCAGCAGAGGATGAGATGGTTGGATGGCATCACTGACTCAATGGACATGAATATGAGCAGACTCTGGGAAATAGTGAAAGACAGGGGAGCCTGGCGTGCTGCAGTCCATGGGGTCGCGAAGAGTCAGACATGACTTAGCGACTGAACAACAACAAACCCAGCAACAATCTACTCTGCCCTGAAGGAAGACTGGGCACATTGAAGCCCCAGACACACTCAACCACAAAGTCATGAGAGTTAAAACACAACACAGTCGGGACTTCCCTCGAGTTCCAGTGGCTGGGACGCCACGCTCCCAGTGCAGGGGGCCTGGGCTTGACCCCTGGTCAGGGATCTAGATCCTGCATGCCACAGCTAAGAGTTTGCATGTGGTAACTAAAGATCTGGCATGCCTCAAGGAAAATCGCAGATCCAAGTGCAGCAACTAAGACCTGGTACAGCCACATAAATAAATTAAAAAAACCCACAAACATGCAAGGCAATAGGCATGGGGTGTACATCTTGTTACATGAAGTCAGGGAGTTAGTAGTCCTTGAAGAGTAGCACTCTGCAGGTAGCCAAGACAGGAATGGAGGTGAAAGGGGAAAGAAAACTAGGTGAAAGAGGACATTATACCAACACCTGAGGTGATATTTTAGTACATGTTGTTGTGTGTGTGCTCAGTTGCTAAGTCATAGCCCACTCTTTGCAGCCGTATGGACCAACCTTTGGCTAATAGGCATATGATTTCAATAGTGCCATGGCAGTCCTTATTAGACCATATAGGGTTAAAGGAGGAACTAATGATGGAGGTCTTGACATCTACCCAAAAATGAGGAAGAAGTTGGTCTTTTCTCCTCCCTACAGTTTCTCTGATTATACAAACGTATCTGAGTGTATTCTGGGGGCTGTGCTCCCTTGCCTGCCTGCTTGTAGCTGTCACAAGCACTCTATGCTAATACACTCCCTCATTGCCTGCCACTTCACCTCTTAGCTCTCATCGGATTCGTTCTGCACTGAGACAGAAGAACTCTAACTTCAGGAAGTCCTCGGACCAGGTGTGCAGTTTCAATTAAAAGACAGTGGATTCGAGTCTCCTCCTCGGTCAAGGATTGTGGATTCAAGTCCCCATCTGAGGTGTGACTGGGTTCGAGTCCCACCTGAAGGAGTGTGGTTTAACTGTGCATATTCGTATATATCTCTGTATGGACAGCTGTGTTAATTTCTCTTGGGTACAGACTAGGAGTGAAATGTCTAGAGCATAAGGTCAATGTGAATTTAACCTTTGAAGATACGGCCAAACTGTTTCCCAAAGTGGTTGTGTATTTTACTTTCCCCGGGCAGTATGACCGTCCTAGTTCCTCCACATCCTTGGTAAGGTCATTTTTAAGAAATTTAACCATTTCCCGAAACACAGAGTGGTGTCTCATCATTTTTTTTTTAATCTTTTGGCCACACCCCAAGGCATGTAGGATCTTAGTTCCATTTGCCCTGTCAAAGCAGCGTGTGCTAACTATTGGATCAGCAGGGGAGTCTGCAGAATTTCTTAATTTTAATGAAGTCCAATTTATTGAGTTGTTTCCTTTTATGAATTTTTTTTTTTCCTGCACCACGTGGCATGCGGGATCTTCTCCTCCAGGGATGGAACCCCTGCCCCCTGCACTGGAAGCACCAGGAAAGTCCTGGGTCATGTTCTTGGAATCATACCTGAGAACTCCTTGCCTGTCCTAAGGATTTGAATTTTTCTCCTGTGTTTTCCAATAGAAATTTTACAGTTCTAGTTTTTTGTTTTTGTTTGTTTATTTAGCTGTGCCAGGTCCTAGTTGCAGCATGTGGGATCTTTAGTTGTGGCATGTGGGATCCAGCTCCCCAACCAGGAATCAAACTCTGGGCCCCCTGCATTGAGATCTCGGAGTCCTAGCCACTGGACCACCAGGGAAGTCCCTAGTTCTAGGTTTTACATCTAGGTCTCTGACGCATTCGGGGTTAATTTTGGTGTAAGGTGTGACATATGGGCTTCCTAGGTGGCACTAGTGGTAAAGAATCTCCCTGCCAATGCAGGAAACGCAAGAGACCTGGGTTTGATCCCTGGGTCGGAAAGATCCCCTGGAGAAGGGCATGGCAACGCACTGCAGGATTCTTGCCTGGGAAATCCCCTGGACAGAGGAGCTTGGCAGGCTCCATGGAGTCGCAAAGATCGGACATGACTGAGTAACTCAGCACGCATGCACACCTCCTTCATTTGGATATTATTCCAATACCTGGAACACTGGTTTTTGTTGAAAAGTCTATTTTTCCCCCCCACTGAATTGCCTTTTGCACCTTTGCTGAAAATGAGTTGATCATAGGGACACAAAATTTTTACTTCTGCTTTTTTCCTCTCAGCGTAAATGCTACAAGCATCGTCCTCATGGGAATAAAATATTAAGGTGGCCCACAGTAGGCAGAGCCTGGTACAGAAATGTGACTTCCTGTTCTTGAAAATGTCCCCCACTGTGTCCTCAGGGTCACCTTTGTCATCAGTCACTTCCTCTGTTTCCTTGCTTAGAGATTGCTTTATTTCCCCCATGAAAGCCCCGCCTGTGTTACATCTTCATTTTCCAGCAGTTTTGTGGACTGGCCATTAACTTTTCTCCAGATAAGGTTGTTGGCTATTGAGATCTTCAGTTCTACTTTGTTCTTCTGGATTAGAACAAGCCCACATTAAAAAAAATTTTTTTTTTCATTTATTTATCTTTGGCTGTGCTGGGTCTTTCTTCATTGCTGTGTGCGGGCTTTCTCTGGTTGCAGCGAGCAGGAGGCTGCTCTCTAGTTTCTAGTTGCAGCGTGTGGGTTTCTCTTCTGGCTTCCAGGCTCTAGAGCATGGTTTTCAGTAGTCGGGATGCACAGGCATGTGGGATCCTCCTAGACCAGGGACGGAACCCATGTCCCCTGCACTGGCAGGTAAATTCTTAACCACTTAACCACCAGGGAAGTCCCAAGCCCACATTTTAGAATAAGTTTCCCAATGGTCATTCAACAGATAAGCCAGCAGGACTTTTGGCCACAGGCTAATTGTAGAGTGAGTTAGATTGAGGGAACCACAGAGCATCAGAACTAAAAAGACTCAGAGCCAGGGGCCAGGGGCCAGAGGGACTAGGTGATTCACCCAAGGTCCCCCAAGGTCAGATGGCAAATTGGTGACCAAGCTGAGGTGAGATTAATGGCAGGTTCCGGTTTTCTCGGGCTTACACCCTGGTTCTAGTTTTTGCATATTGGAAATCTGGTCATTTCATTTTAAGTTTAAATATACTAAGTAAATCAAATCATGTGAAAAGAGAAACCGGAAAATAATGATTCCCGTCAACTTGGGGAAGTGAATCCTTCTGTGACTTCATCATCATTTACCCAAAGTAGACTATTAAAAGTTCCTTTGGACTTCCCCTGCCTCGGCGGAGGGAGTAAACACCTCCTTGACCTTGACCAAATAGAGCTGGTATTTATCAGCTCTCTAGATCTTTGTCAATGAAGATTAAGAGGTTGGGAACTTCCCTGGTGGTACAGGGGTTAAGAGTCTGCCCACCCATGCCAGGGGACATGGGTTCAATCCTTGGGCCAGGAAGATTCCACGTGCTGCGGGGCAACCAAGCCTGTGCCCACAGCTACTGAGCCTGTGCTCTTAAGCCCGGGATCCGCAACTGCTGAAACCTGCCGGCTCCAGAGCCCACGCTCTGCAGCAGGAGACGCCACCGCAATGAGAGGCCTGCGCACCGCAACGGAAGAGTAGCCCCCACTCACCGCAACGAGAGAAAGCCCCGACAGCAATGGAGACCCAGCGAGGCCATAAATAAAGAAATAATTTTTTAAAAGATTCATCTCTTATTTAAGGAAAAAAAAAAGATGAAGGGCTTGAACGACAGGGTGTTCCAACCCTTGCCTGTGCTGTCTCTCCACAGGTCTAAAATCATCTGCATTTTTAATAAGCCTCTCAAGTGTTCTTAACTTCAGCTGACACAAGCATCATCTGGGATGCTTAATAAAAAGGCAGATTACCCTATCCTTCAGGACATTTTGGGCTTCCCTGGTGGCTCAGCTGGTAAAGAATCCGCCTGCAATGTGGGAGACCAGGGTTCGAGCCCTGGGTTGGAAAGATCCCCTGGAGGAGGGAAAGGCTCCCCACTCCAGTATTCTGGCCTGGAGAATTCCATGGACCATATATGGGGTTGAAAAGAGTCGGACATGACTGAGCAACCTTCACTTCAGGACATTTGTCCTAATCAAGCAGATCTGCCGCGTGGTCTGAGCATATTGATCGGTGGCCCTCATTTGGAAAGAGACTGACTTCGGGATCTACTTCTCAGTTGATCATCCTAAGTAGCCCTTGTTTCTTCCTCCTTTCTGATGACTCAGAATGAGATGAAGGGACTCTCACCCATCATTTATTTTCCCCCATTACATATTTTTTCAGGGTCTACATGGGCAGAGCGGAGGATATAGCAATGAACAAGTCAGAATTTCTTCCTTCTTGGAGCTGACTTTTTCACTTAGTGATACATATCCAAGGTTCTCCCATATCTTGACAGCTCTTTTCCTGTTAGAGCTGAATAACAGTTCACTGGATGTCTGGATGTATCACATAGCTTGTTTATCCATTCATCTGTTGAAGGATATCTTGGCTGCTCCCATGTTTTAGCAATTATCAATAAAGCTGTTATAATTAAGTGTGGGTAGGTTTTTGTGTGGACATGAGTTTCCATTATCTGTTTACTTATGTACTTATTTTTCAAGCTGTAAGTTTGAGAAAATCAACTGTTGGAAGATTCTGGAAGATGTTCTCACAGGCTGCAGGGGCCAAAGATAGAGACGACTAATCCGGTTCCCTTTTTCATCCTTTCAGATTCACTCAGCAAATGATTAAAACACCAGTAAACGAACCAAGAGGAAAAAAAAAAAAAGAGGAGTCACTGTCCAGTAACTTTCAAGAGGTGATTTCTTATGCATTTCAACTTTCTTCTTTTGCTCTTCTCAGTAGAGCCAAAGGGCAAGAAGCTACGTGTGAGTGCTCAGTCCTGTCTAACTCTTTGTGACCCTATGGACTGTCGCCCATCAGGCTCCTCTGTCCATGGATTTTCCAGGCAAGAATACTGGAGTGGGTTGCCATTTCTTCCTCCTGGGGATCTTCCCGACCCAGGGATCAAGCCTGTGTCTCCTACATTGCAGGAAGATTCTTTACTGCTGAGCCATTGGGGAAGCCCAGCAAGAAGCTATAGGAAGTATTAATGTCAGTCTGAAGAGAAAGGTGTCCAAGTTTGCTGGAGGGTTTTCCAGGCTTCCAGCTGCCTGGTTTTCAGCATCTGGTTCTCTGTAACCAGATCACCCACCTTTGTGTCTGACAGCCCCTCACCTGTCACCCACTTCTGAGCTTCATTGAGAAGGTACTTCCTGTCTGTGCAGAGCCAGTCTTCACTCACCGCCAGATACACAGGAGGCAGTGTATGCAGCTCCATCACGAAGGCAGGGCTGGCGGGCCCTACGCTGACCTCAGACCACATCTTCTTCCTCTACAGCGTCTCATCCCAGCAGACTGAGGGGGTGACTACACCTGGGAATCTCAAATCTGAAGGTAAAGTTGACAATAAAAAGATGAACAACCCCATGAACAAATTAGATTTCAACAGACATTTCACAAAGAAAGATACAAATAGGTAATAAGCAATCGAAAAAGCGCTCAATATCATTAGTCAAAGCAAGTGCCAAGTAAAACCATGAAAAGATACCACCACCCACCCACCAGAATGGCTAAAATTAAAAAGGCTGACAACTCCAAATGCTAGCAGAACTGTGGAGCAACTGTGTAATTCTCAGGCATTGCCCAATCCCTCCCAGCATCAGGGTTTTTTCCAAGCCAGTAGGAGTGTAAAATGCTACAAACACGTGGAGAAAGGCCCGGAAGTTTCTTATTAAACCAAATGCCTTATACCTATGACCCAGCAGTTTTACCTCTGGGTGTTTATTCAAGAAAAAATGAAAACATGGTTACCATATAGTTTGCATAAAAATGTCCATCGCACCCAAAACTGTAAATAGTTTAGACATCCATCAATAGAGCACCGTACCGTGCAGCATATCTGTGCATGTGCGGAGTCGATTCACTCACGTCCGACTCTTTGCAACCCCATGGACGGTAGCCCGCCAGGCTCCTCTGTCCAGGGGATTCTCCAGGCAAGAATACTGGAGTGGGTTGCCATTTCCTCCTCCAAGGCATCTTCCTGACCCAGGGATCCAACCGGAATCTCTCCTGTCTCCTGCACGGGCAGGCGGGTTCTTACCACTAGCGCCACCTGGGAAGCCCAGTGTATCTACACAATGGACTATTCCGTGACAAAAAGGAAAGAACTCTGCAAATGCACCACAGCATGGATTCTCAAAAACGCCTGTGCCTTTGGCTGTGTTACATCCTGTTCTAGTCCTCCAGACCTCTGAGGGTAGAATTAGGTCATCGGGTGCTAGGGGTGGAAAAAGGTGAGGTGGTAGGATGGAAGCCACAGTAGAGACCAGAAGAGTGTCTGCACACCCTTGTCATGACTTGCTGTTGTCTGCTTCTCTGATGCCACGTGCTTGTGCGTATGCGATCTTCCCTTCTTTCCCCCAGTGTCTCTCTGAAGCCCTTCTTGACCCGTCTAAGTCTGCGGTCCCTCTCATCTCCTCGTCCCCTCCCCTGTCCTGGGACAGATCACTGTTTAGTATTCCCCGCAGGTCTGGAGCGGAGGTTGGTGTTTGATAACTTTCTTATTCTGTCTCTGTCTCCAGCACCTAGCACGGGTCCATGTTCAAAATGCTCAATAGATTCTGTGAGAGCAGCAAGGGAAGAAACGAGACTCGGCCGGGCTCCGACTTCCCCTTTCCACGTCTGCCTCCAGGCCTGGAAGGTATTTATAGACGGGCAATGTGGGCGTGCAGGAGGATTATATACGGGTGGGAGAGTCAAACAGAAAGACTGTGGGGGCATCTTTGGATGCCTTTCTTTGGCTCACTTTGGAGGGAGAGACACCTGCTTCTGAGGTACCTTAAATTCTGGAGAAAAAGAGATGTCAGGAAGCGTGGAGACTGGCCACTTGGTAGACAGTCCTGAACAACAGGGTACAGGATAATATTCAGAGGCTGGGAAAGTGACAGGGCTCCATGATAATTTTGCTTTAAATTCATCAAAGTCCTGCCCAGGTCTGGTCTGGCAGCTATCCCCACCAACTTCCCAGGGGCATGGACTCTTCCCAGTTCACCATGCCCCCCTTCTAGGGTGTGGTCCTCACTGTCTGACCCAGGCCAGTGGGTGGGATTCCAGCAAAAGGATGGGGGATGGATGGAAGGAGAAAGGGGTCCTGGGGAGTATGCCTGGAGCTGCTGGGGAGACTTTTATTTGGACCGTATTGGTCATAACTTAGTCACATGGCCACACCTAAATGCTAGAGTGGCGGGGACAAATACTCTGCATAACCAGGTATGGGCTAAAAATCGAGCATTCCTCTTGTATAGAAGGAAGAGGGGAAAACGGCTTACAGACAGCCTCTCTGCCACCGCTGGACAGATGAAGAGAAACATGTACTGAGTGGGACTACTGGCATTGCACATGGCATTTCATATATGAGTCACTTCTCCCCAAAACCTTAGGAGCAGACACTGTGTGCCATGCAGTCATACTCGTGAGGAAACAAGCTCAGAGGCGTTGGGTAAGTTGCCCAAAGTTATTATACAAGTAGGGTTGGAAGCTACGACTACAAACTTTGTCCCGGATTGCAGGTTGAGAGAAAGTCGTTCAGTTGTGTCCGACTCTTTGCGACCCCCTGGGCTATACAGTCCCTGGAATTCTCCAGGCCAGAATACCGGAGTAGGTAGCCTATCGCTTCTCCAGTGGATCTTCTGGACCCAGGAATCAACCGGGGTCTCCTGCATTGCAGACGGAGTCTTTACCAACTGAGTTATCAGGGAAGCCCAGGCTGAACGTTGGCGTTCCCCCAAATCATATGCTTAAGCCCTAATCCCCAAGGCGAGGGTATTAGGAGGTGGGGCCTTTGGGCTGGAATCAGCTGTAGATGAGGTCATGAGGGTGGGGTTCTCACGGTGAATTAGCGCCTTGATTTCCAGAGTGCTCTCTGTCTGTGTCTGTCTCACTTTCTCTCTCCCCTTGTGGGAGTCTCCACAAAGAACCGAATCTGTTGGCACCATGATCTTGGACTCCCTGGTCTCTGGCATTTTGTTATAGCAGCCAGAGCTGATTGAGACAGGCTTCAGAGCTTTTCGCCCGCTTTCTCCTGCCTCGGGAGTCTCAGAGCAGCAGAGGGTGGAAGGAGAAGGATGTTCAACCACCTTTTTCTTCTGTTCAGACCAGCTCCTCAGGCCAGGAAAGGGAGAAAAGGTTGGGAGGGAAAACAGTAACATAAAATAAGCATTTGGGGACTTCCCTGGCAGTTCAGTGGATAAAGACTCTGCCTGCGAATGCAGAGGTCACAGGTTTGATCCCTGGTCCGGGAGGATTCCACATGCCGTGGAACAGGTAAGCCTGTACAGCACAACCACTCTCTCTAGAGCCCGCAAGCTAAAACTATTGAAGACTCTGCACCCAGAACCCGTGCTCTGAAATAAGAGAAGCCACCGCAATGAGAAGCCCATTCACTACAGTGAAAAGTAGCCCCTGCTCCCACAATTAGAGAAAGCCCACATGCAGCCATGGAGACCCAGCACAACCAATAAATACATAATATATGTATGTAAAGAATCCCTCATTGCTTAACTAAGATCCTGTGTGCCCCAGGGCGCGGCCAAAAATAAAACATAAAATAAAATAAAATATTCATTTGTCTTCTCATTTTTAACTCTTAGGGTGAGGGGTGCAGATGGCGTGCAGGAGGGCAGTATTTTTGCTGGTCTGGTCCTCACCAGAGCTGAAACTGGGTGACTGTTCACTAGAGGGCTGAGATTCTAGGGGCTCTGGCAAGACCCTCATTACCGCCTCTGCTTGTCTGTTCCCCATGCATCCCAGCAGAGGAGGAGGGTGGGCCAGAGCAGGGCTCCTCGGGCACCAGAATCCTGGTGGAGGTTTGCAAAGATTATTTTTGTTTCTCTTCACACGGCTATTACCCACTTTCCCTCTCCCATGAGGTTCCAGAACCATCTATTACAGTGATCTTTCTATTTTTTAATTTTTAAAATTTTATTGTGGGAAGAACACTTAGCATGAGAGCTACCCTCTTAAACTTTCATGTGCGTAACACGTTACTGGACAACGTTGTACAGCAGAGCTCTAGGACTTCTTCATGTTGGTGACCTGAGACTCTGCCCATTGATCAATAACTCCCCGTTTCCCCCTCCCCCAGCCCCTGGTGACCGCCATTCCATTCTTTGATTCTATGAATTTGACTACTTTAGATTCCTCGTACAAGTGGGATTATCCTTCTGTGACTGGCTTATTTCACTAAGCATAGTGCCCTCAATGTTAATTGGTGCTGTTGCATGTTGCAGAATTTCCTTCTTGTTAAGGCTGAATAGTATTCCCGTGTGTGTGAGATACCTTCTTTATCCATTCATCTGTTTTTGTTTTTTCCTTGTATAATCTAACATTTTTGGGAGGATTTGATTTTCTGCTGTTGTTTTTGGTTGTGCTGGTTCTTCATTGCAGTACGCAGGCTTCTCTAGTCATGGTATGTGGGCTTACTTGCCCTGTGGTATATGGGATCTTAGTTCCCCAACCAGGGATCAAACCCATGTCCCCTGAATTAGAACATGGATTCTTGATCACTGGACCATCAGGGAAGTCCCATCCATTCATCTGTTGGCGGACATTTGGGTTTTCCTGCTGCTGCTGCTGCTTCAGTCATGTCCGACTCTGTGCGACCCCATAGACAGAAGCCCACCAGATTCCCCCATCCCTGGGATTCTCCAGGCAAGAACTGGAGTGGGTTGCCATTTCCTTCTCCAATGCATGAAAGTGAAAAGTGAAAGGGAAGTCACTCAGTCATGTCTGACTCTTCACGACCTCATGGACTGCAGCCCACCAGGCTCCTCCGTCCATGGGATTTTCCAGGCAAGAGAACTGGAGTGGGGTACCATTGCCTTCTCCGTGGGTTTTCCTACATCTTGGCTATTGTGAACAGTGTTGCAATAAACATCGGAATGCTAATATCCCTTTGAGATCTGGATTTCAGTTATTTGGAATAATCCCAAAGTGGGAGGGCTGGATCATCTGATTGTTCTATTTTTAATTTTTTTGTAAGCCAGAAAGAAAAACACCAATACAGTATACTAACGCATATGTATGGAATTTAGAAAGATGGTAACAATAACCCTGTATATGAGACAACAAAAGAGACACTGATGTATAGAACAGTCTTTTGGACTCTGTGGGAGAGGGAGAGGGTGGGATGATATGGGAGAATGGCATTGAAATAAATTAGAAAAAAAATTTTTTTTTACACACTGTCTTCAGTTCAGTCACTCAGTTGTGTCCGACTCTTTGTAACCCCATGAATTGCAGCATGCCAGGCCTCCCTGTCCATCACCAACTCCCGGAGTTCACCCAAATTCCTGTCCATCGAGTTGGTGATGCCATCCGGCCATCTCATCCTCTGTCATCCCCTTCTCCTCCCGCCCCCAATCCCTCCCAGCATCAGAGTCTTTTCCAATGAGTCAACTCTTCTCATGAGGTGACCAAAGTATTGGAATTTCAGCTTTAGCATCATTCCTTCCAAAGAAATCCCAGGGCTGATCTCCTTCAAAATGGATTGGTTGGATCTCCTTGCAGTCCAAGGGACTCTCAAGTCTTCTCCAACACCACAGTTCAAAAGCATCAATTCTTCAGCGCTCAGCTTTCTTCACAGTCTGACTTTCACATCCCTACATGACCACTGGAAAAACCATAGCCTTGACTAGACGGACCTTTGTTGGCAAAGTAATGTCTCTGCTTTTGAATATGCTATCTAGGTTGGTCATAACTTTCCTTCCAAGGAGTAAGCGTCTTTTAATTTCATGGCTGCACTCACCATCTG
>NW_011494943.1:7169156-7172705 GCF_000754665.1 Bison bison bison
AGGCCATAAGGGTGGTGTCATCTGCATATCTGAGGTTATTGATATTTCTCCCAGCAATCTTGATTCCAGCTTGTGCTTCTTCCAGCCCAGCGTTTCTCATGATGTACTCCGCATATAAGTTAAATAAGCAGGGTGACAATATACAGCCTTGACGAACTCCTTTTCCTGCTGGAACCAGTCTGTTGGGCTTCCCTTGTGGCTCAACTGGTAAAGAATCCGCCTGCAATGCAGGAGACCTGGGTTCAATCCCTGGGTTGGGAAGATCCCCTGGAGAAGGGAAAGGCTACCCACTGCAGTATTCTGGCCTGGAGAGTTCCATGGACTATACAGTCCATGGGGTCCCAAAGAGTCAGACCCAACTGAGCAACTTTCACATTGTCTTATTTTATTCAAATACCAGTCTGCTCCATGTGGTTCTGGAACACTCAAACAATAAAGCAGATATAGTCACATATTAAAGACTGGTCTTCAAACATCACAGTTGATGATGCCACTCTTGCCCAGGATCTTGCCAACATAAAACCACATCCACAGCTCAGTGGCCACCAAGCCGTTCAGCAGAGCTTCCTTAACTGTGGGCTGTTTGCAGTTACCAGTTCCAGCAATATGGACAGTTTGTTCCAAGCTCTGATTAGCTGTAGGGACCTCAGCAGGAGTTGGAGGAACCTGCTCAACTGTTTCAAAATATGGCCAGTTGGGGCTTTAAGTCACAGCAGCATCGACCAATGGCAGGGCTTCTCGGCAAGGTTATGGACAAACTGGGCTGTGGTTCTAGAATGGAGAGTCCATTGCCCTGAATGGCTGGCTGAATTTTACCTGCCCGGAAGGCTATTTTTAACTTCTTGAGGAACCTACATACTGTTTTCCAAAGCAGCCGCACCAATTTACGTTCCCACCAACAGTGTACAAGCTTCCTTTTCTCTGCCTTCTCATTGGTACTTGTTGTTTTTTGCATTTTTAATAGCCATCCTGACAAATGTGACATTTTGTCCCGAGAAACATAAACGCTCCCTGTGGGTTAGTTTTCTCAGGTTCCCAGAGTGTTGAAAAGAGCAACTTTATGGTCAGGAAGTGTTTACAAAAGGACTTATATCCTTTGTTCAGAACTAAATATTTTGAATTGTGTTCACACAAGATGTTTGAGCAGATTTAAACAAATTTCATTATAGGAGTCGTAAAGCATCTCATCTAAGAGAGCACCTTCAGCTCTTTTTTATGTTTTTTGTTTTAACATTTATTTATTTGACTGTGCCGAGTCTTAGCTGCAGCACATGGGATCTTCCATCTTCATTTTGGCACATGGTATCTTTAATTGTGGCTTTCAGGCTCTTACTTGTGGCATGTGGAGTCTAGTTCCCCGACCAGGAATCCAAACCCAGTCTCCCTGCATTGAGAATGCAGTCTTAGCCACCGGACCACCAGGGAAGTGAAGTGAAGTGAAAGTCGCTCAGTCGTATCTGACTCTTTGAGACCCCATGGACTATACAGTCCATGGAATTCTCCAGGCCAGAATACTGCAGTGGGTAGCCATTCCCTTCTCCAGGGGATCTTCCCAACCCAGGGATCAAACTCAGGTCTCCCGCACTGCAGGCAGATTCTTTACCAGCTGGGTCACAAGAGAAGGCCGCATGACCAGGGAAGTCCCCTCCAACTCTTAGCTTCAGTATTTGCTCCCTAAGCTAATTTTGTCTGCTTGGTTTTGGTGCAGGGAGCTCTGGAAGCAATGGAAAAGCCTTCTTGGAGCTTGCCTGCTTGAGGGGTTTAAATGGGAGATTTAAACACAGCACTGTGTGTGAGATCAACTGCCAAACAACTTCAGTTCAGTTCAGTTGCTCAGTCGTGTCCAACTCTTTGCGACCTCATGGACTGCAGCACGCCAGGCCTCCCTGTCCATCACCAGCCCCAGAGTTTACTCAAACTCGTCCATTGAGTCAGTGATGCCATCCAACCATCTCATTTTCTGTTGTCTCCTTCTTCTCCCACCTTCAATCTTTCCCAGCATCAGGGTCTTTTCAAATGAGTCAGTTCTTCACGTCAGGTGGCCAAAGTATTGGAGTTTCAGCTTCAGCAACAGTCCTTCTAAAGAACATTCAGGACTGATTTCCTTTAGGATAGAAACTTCAAACCAGCCAATAATTCAGTAGGGAAATGAGATCAACATTTGTCTAGAGAAATCGATACCTTCCCATATGTAAACAAACACCAGTGAGATGAAAAGACCAGGGAAAAGATGGCTGATTTAAAGTATCACTAAGGGACTTCCCCAGAGGTCCAGTGGCTAAGACTCTGTGCTCCCAATGCAAGGGGCCTGGGTTCCATCCTTGGTCAGGGAACTAGATTCCACATGCCACAACTGAAAGACCCTACGAGCCACCCCTAAGACCCAGCACAGTCCGAGAAATATATAAATATTAAAAAAAGAGAAAAAGAGAGCCTTTCTTGTGCTCTCTCCTGCTTCCTCATCTTAAAAAAAAAAAAAATCAATGAAACACAGGGAGTTCCCTGCTGGCCTAGGATTTGTTTTCACTGCAGAGACCCGAGTTCCAGCCCTGGTCAGGGAACTAATGAGCTCCTGCAAGCCATGCAGTGCAGCCAAAATAAAAACAAATAAAAAGTTAAAAAAAAAAAGACAGTAAAAAAATAAAATGGGCTTTCCAGGTGGCGCTAGTGGTAAAGAACCCACGTGGCAATGCAGGAGACATAAGAAATGCAGGTTCCATCCCTGGGTCAGAAGATCCCCTGGAGGAGGGCATGGCAACCCACTCCAGTATTCTTGCCTGGAGAATCCCGTGGACAGAGGAGCCTGGTGGGCTCCTCTCAGACATGACGGAAGCAACTTAGCACATGTAAAGACAAAAAAAAATTATCCACAAAACAGATGAAATATTAATATCTGGGAATAAATAGGACAAGAAATGTACAAAACCTCCAAGAGGAAAACTGAAACTTTCCCAGGGGACATGAAACTGGAGACACACTGTGTCCTTGGACAGGAAGGCTCAACGTCATAAAGATGTCAGTTCTTCCGAAGGCAGCTTACAAATCTAACAGGATCCAAATAAAGATACCCAGAGGCATCTTTTTTTCCCCTGGACCTAGACAAGCTGATTCTAAAGTTTACATTAAAAATGTAAACAAGCAAGAAGAGCTGGGACAAGGCGAGAAGGGAGAGCGACGTGGGAGGAGCAGCCCCATCAGGGGTCCTGACTGCTGGGGAGCCTCAGGGAAGCAGCCCCTCCAGGACCCTGCCACACAGAAACTCAGCACAAAACACATCCTCTCACTCTGCTGAAGGCTATGGGGCAGCCTGGAGGGGAGGGGAGTTTGGGGGAGAATGGATACATGTATATGTATGCCTTTGTCTCTTTGCTGTTCACCTGGAACGATCACAGCATTGTTAATGGGCTATGTTGCTGCTACTGCTAAGTCGATTCAGTCGTGTCCGACTCCGTGCAACCCCATAGACGGCAGCCCACCAGGCCCCACCATCCCTGGGATTCTCCAGGCAAGAACACTGGAGTGGGTTGCCATTTCCTTCTCCAATGCATG
>NW_011494943.1:7172805-7176699 GCF_000754665.1 Bison bison bison
CATGGACTGCAGCCTACTAGGCTCCTCCATCCATGGGATTTTCCAGGCAAGAGTACTGGAGTGGGGTGCCATACCCCCATACAAAAAAAAAAAAAATATATATATATTTTTTTTTTAATGCATTCTCTCCAATCTGAGAGCTGACAATGGCTCTTTTAATACATGCTATGTGAGCAACTGGGTAGCCATCTGGAAACAGAGATGGACCCAAACTCTCACTGATCACAGCCTTCAAATGGATCAAAGACTTAAATATAAAAAAATTGAAAATAGTGGACGAATCCCTTGGCCCTAAGTAAGAACAAGAGTTGTGGGTAGGCACAGGGCTGAGCAGGAGTGGGCTGGACCCTGAATGAATTGCCAGCTGTGGGAGCCAGCAGTGAGTAACAATTACCCCGTGCAATCCTCACTTTCTCTTTATTGACTTGTTTCTTGGCCTGAGGCTTAGAAAGGTAACTTGTTTAAGGTTACCGACCTGGTGACTCACTCCCCAGACACAGGAGGTGGCCTGTCTGAGGCCACCCCAGAGTCTGGGTTCCTCACTGGCACCACTGCTCCCAGCTATAGACAAGGTCCACCGGCAGCTGAAGCAGGCCCCGGGGCTTGGAAGCAGAGGGTGGGTGGTGTCACAGGACCGATCAGGGAGCACTCCTGCATCTGGGGCTCTGAGACAGTGGTGGAGCCAGTGTTCACTGGGTGCCGGTCAGGAAAGGTTCTCAGAGGGTGGGGTGTGTAGACTTAGGGGTAAGCAGACAAGCAGAGAGGAGGAGAGACCTTGGCTTCAGATCAGAGAGAAAGGTAGATGTTGGCAAAGCCAGGGATACTCAAGGGGCTCCGTGGGCCAAAGGGCTGGAGGACTCGCTGACTGTAAAAGGCTTTGAACACCAAGGCCATCGTCAGTACCAGTCCCATCGTACTTATTTTTTTTTCTGGTTACCTTTACCACAGGACCAACAGAGAAGTCCCGCATCACACTTTAATCATCTGTAAGACATCTACAGATCCCTCAGGGCAACCTGGTGACAGGGCTCGTTTTTAAGCAGATGAATGAAGGGATCAGAGGAGAAGGGCTCTGCCCAAGGCCACACAGCCTGGAACAAAGCCCTGGGTCTCCTAACTCAGAGCTCACTCTGACCTCTCAGCACACGTGTGGGTCAGGAAGCTGCACTTCGTCCTCTCAGCAACCTGGCAGCTGGGGAAGGCCTCTCGGCAGAAGGGAAAAGGCATGCTGGGCAGTCTGGGGACCATCAGGATGGGCTGGGAAAGAGGGTGGGGGTCGGGGGACCTGGGGGAGGATGGCCCTGGGGGCCAGCTCCTGGACACACAGCTACCCCCACGCTGGCAGCCCTGTCTGCATCCTGCCTCTCCAGCCGCCGCCTCTCCTTTGCTGCTTCCTCGTCCAGGCCTCAGGGCTTGGCTTTCCTCAGGGCTTCAGCCCACATCCTGCCCTGTTCCCTCTCTGAGAGCAGGTGTGATCTCTTGCCCAGGGCAGGGACTTCAGGGCCACCTCCACACCTCTGACCCTGATCCGAGTCCCCTGCCCAGATCGGTCTCCAGAGCAAGAGGGGAACACCTCTGCTCCAGACATCTGGCCACAGGCACCTCACACGCAGCTGTCTACCCTCCCTCCCCACCGCACCCCTGCTCCCTGTCTCAACCGACAGCAACCTCAGGGCCCCTGCTGCTCAAGAAGGATCCCCACGGTCATCACTACCCCTCCTCTTCCTCGACCCCCCCAACCCGTCCTCCCACACGTGGCTCAGATCAACCAGCTTCCGGTGGCTCCCCCTGCGGCCCCTCCTGCTCACCAGAACAACTGCTCCCCAAGGGGTCTCCTCTGTGGTCCCCGTTCATCACTGTTCCGGCCGAAAAGGACTGTCTGCTCCTCTGCTGCAAGTTCTTCAGGGTCTGTCCTCGTACACCCCGATACATGAATGCTCGTAGCAGCATCGTTCAGGACAGCTAGAGTGGACACAACCCGTATGCCCATCATTGCTGCTGTTTACTCGCTAAGCTGCGTTCGACTCTTTGTGATCCCATGGATTGTAGCCCCGCCAGGCTCCTCTGTCCACGGGATTTCCGCGGCAAGAATACTAGAGTGCGTTGGCATTCCCTTTTCCAGGGGATCTTTCCGGCCCAGGGATCAAACCCTCCTCTCCTGCACAGCAGGTGAATTCTTTACCACCGAGCCATGTGAGATGCACCCCATCACTGTATGAATGGAAAAAAAAGACATGGTGTCTCCACACCAAAGCCTGTTCATGGCCGTAAGGAATGACATCCTGATACGTGTCACCCCAGGGATGAGCCCTGGAAACATGACACTGAGTGCAAGGAGCCCGCCACAAAAGACCATGTACTATATGATGTCACTTATGTAAAATGTCCAGAATAGGTAAATCCATAGAGACAGAAGGCAGATTAGCCGTTGCCAGGGCCTGGGAGGGGTTGGGGGAAAACGGCAAGTAACTGATCATAGATATATGGATTCTTTGCGGGATGATGCACAAGTCCTAAAGTTGATTGCAGCATCTGTGAATACTACTAAACACTGCTGAATGGTCTACTTTATTGAAGGGTCCCCCTGTCCCGTGTTAATTTTTGGCCACATTCTGCACCATGCAGGATGTCAGTTCCCCACTGGGGACCAAACCCCCAGTCCCTGCACTGGAAGCCCCCGGATGGGCTACGCTAAGTGGGTGACTTGTGCGACTTCCCCAGCAGTCCAGTGGTTAGGACTCCAAGCTTCCATGTCAGGGGGCCTGGGTTGGATCCCTGGTCTGGGAACTAAGATCCCACAATCTGCATGGCATGACCAAATAAATAAATAGGTGACTTCCACATAGTGAACTGAATCTCGGGAAAGCTATCCTTGGAAAAACAAAAATCCCCAAACCCCAACCTTCCAGAGCTGCCCATTTCCAACTCGTTCTAGTGGAGTCCTGCTTCATCCGGCCCCACCCAGGGACTTGGGTGGAAGGAGGGGTCTGTAACTCCCCAGCCCTAGTCTAAGAAGCCCCCAGAGGAACACACATTCCGTCAGTAAGCAAGCTCTCCATGCTATTCTGTGAAAAACAGGGCTCAGGTGGAACCTGGAGAATTTGCGTGTCAATTCAGGTTCGCTGGTTCACTTGTTTGGGAAAGCAAGACGTCCTGACTTGAAGGTCAGCTACTCAGAAGGACGAGTGTTGAGCAAAGGCAGACACAGCGCCCATGACCTTTCTCCTTCCAACCTGCCCCCTGCCTGGGAGCACCGGGCAGGCACTATCACCGCCACCCCCTCCACAATCATGTCTACATCGAGCTTCTGTTAGACTCCCAGGGCACTAGGTAAGAAGAGTGTCAGGAGGGCTGCTCAGACGAGAACAGGGCGGAGCCCACTCATCCAGCAGAGCTTTCCATCGTCAAAGCCGGACGAGCTGTCCCAGGGCGGAGTCTCCCCAGAGACGCTCCCTGCCCAGGAATGACAGGCCCAGGGTCGGAGGAGGGGGACACAGCCACCAAGAACCTTGGGACCGGACTAGTGCAAAAGCAGTCATTTTCCTATTAATTCTGAGGTTATTCTGAAGCCATGAGTCAAAAGGGGGCAAAAGAACCTCACGGAGCCTACAAGTCAATGGCCCTGTTTTGGATCAGCTTCAGAGGAGCCAGCCTGGGCGGGCCCTGAGCCCCTTGGCTCCCAGCAGGCCAGCCGCAAGCAAGGCGGTGTGCTGGGCTCCAAGGACACAAGTGGAAACTCCTCAGGTTTGGTGCTGTTTTCTCTCTACACAACTCCTACCTCACCTCCTGTTGCCAGTGCTGTGGGTGGTGACAGGCCCAAGGTCACCCTGAAGAGGCCCACTGCACCGCCGAGACTCCTTCCACATGGCTCCTTCTGTCCGTCTGTCCTTTATG
>NW_011494943.1:7176799-7215237 GCF_000754665.1 Bison bison bison
AGATCTGGGCTGGTTTTCAAAGTGTGGCCCCTGCCTTCTGTCAGAACCACCAGGTGTGCCTGCGGGTGCCCTCAAAGGCGGAGCTGAGGGTGGGGCCTCCGACTCGACACTAGGAACCTGCTCCCAGGGATTCTGATCAACATGACATGGGCATCACTGCTCCCAGAGCCCAAGACACCCACGTGGTTCCCCAGAGTGAGGTGAGTCGGAAATAAGAGCACAAGCACCCCCAGTCCCCAACAGTCTCTAGGTTTTTTACTTTAAGGCAAAGGCAAAAAAAGAAAAAATATACAGTGAAGAATTCATTGTATGTTTATTATTCACAGTTAATCACTACCTACCAAATGCTATCCGCAGAGTTAAAGGATTAAGTACATACGTCTTTTTAAACACTGATTTTCTTTTAAATATATACACACAAAACTTAGTTCTGCAAGGCTGCATGATATACACCAATTCCAAAATAAAACAATCAAATGGTCCAGGTCCAGAATGCCAGAGATTCCTTGTATTATCAGGAGAGAAGCGAGTGGAGAGTGGCGGATGCTCTGTCCAGGAGGGCAGCGCCTCCTGGGCCCCAGGCGCTCCAGGCCAAGCCTGGTCCCCGACCAGGTCCAGCAGAGACGCTGACTGACCACTTCAGGAGTTGAAGGCCGCCACCAACCCCCAGCGGCTCTGTCTCTGCTGTGGGAATGGGGGGGTGGGGAGAGGATGCTCATGGCGCATCACCATGAGGGACAAGAAGCCGGCAGGAGGCAGACGGACAGAGCTCTGCCACGGACTCAACATTCCTAGTTCCAACCTTCCTTCCGCCTGCCCCTGCGTCACAGAGACAATTCCCTCTCGGGGGGCCAGATGGAGCAGCTATGAACACAGCCCGCTGTGAATGCAGAAACGAAAAACCGCCCAGCTGCTTCCCGAACGCAGCCTGAAGCTCATCTGGGTGCGTCAGGCAGGGGACACAACAGGTGAGAGCCATTAACGGATACCCTCAGCTTTCAGAGCAAGAAAGGTGAAGCAAAAATGCTCATTTTCTCCCCCAGTATAGAACATGGTAGAACCTGATACAGTTTAAACTCCTTGGACTTTCCTGCACTTGAAACTGGCTGGCTCCAGAGACTGGTTACTGTGGGTGTCTGAGACTAAGGTGGGGACAGATAACAACCGAGACTGCAAGGTCAAGGGCCCAGCCCCCACCCCAACCCCCCACCAGATGCAGTCAGACGTGGGAAGGCGGCAACCTGGTTCCACTGCACCCTGGCTCCCTTAACCTCCAGGGGCTACAAATGTTAAAGCTGAACCTTAGAGGCTCTGGCTGCCCACAGGCAGGACCCCCACATCCTCCTCTTGCTTGTCTCCTCTTCTCTACCCTGTCCTCCCCTCCCCGGGGGGGAAATATTTACACAGAGTAGGAGACAAATTGGCTGACTGTCTTTAACTTATTTTTAAAATAAAACAAACAAGGAAAAAAACACCACTCAGAAGCAACCCTCGAAATAAGGCAGAAGGCACTATGAAAAACAGCATGCTCAGGAACACCACTTGAAAGGGAAATGGATATAGAAAAGACACAGGCTTGGGGCCTGGCTCGCAGGAAGCCCTGGGGGGCACCAACCCCTCCTGTCACCCCCACTCCCGCCCGCCCTCCTCTAGCAGAAGCTGAAGGGCAGGGACTGCCTGCTCCTGTGAGTGTATATAAAACGCAGAACACAGAAGCGGCTATTTGAAGTCTTCCCAACTAAAACAGACATTTTGCATAGAGAAAATATCAGCCCACGTGGTTTCTTTTCTTTTATTATTGGCATCAGCTAGGACTATATGTGGCAGTAAATGTCATGCACTGATGGACAGAGAGGAAAAAGGATGAAAAAAGGACAGAGGAGGAAGAACAGGAGCAGCAGTGAAAATCTGTAATAAAAACTCTTTTCTTAATTTATAGGTAAGTTTTGGCATTGTTATATCCAACTCCCCCTCCCACCCCCCAGAGTTCCAACCAAAGTGAGCCGGTCACCAGGTGACCCACCAGGTGTTCTGAGCTCCCTCACAGGCTGCTGACAGAGGCAGCTCGTGGGTTTAATTCTTTTGTGTGTGTTTAAAATTTTTCGCTTTGTTTAAATAATCTCTTGACTCTTAGACGTTCCGGTTCACGGGGGTGACGTAATTGCGTGGGAACATGCCGGTCTGCCCGTGGCAAGCCCCTTTCCACCAGTTGGGGTCTGAGTTATCCATGACGTGGATAAAGTCTCCCCGACGGAATCCCAGCTCTCCATCCTCTTGGGGGTCAAAGTCAAAGAGGGCTTGGACGTATGTTGGCTGCTGCAGAAAAGGGCAGGGAAAAAACACACACTGCATCCGACTGTGGCCAGCCCCCTGGAAGCGGACAGTGATGGGAAACGAACGCGCGCCAGCCTCTCCACACCTTCTGAAACAACCCCTCACTTCTCCTCCCCTCCACAAATTCTTATGGAGTTTACTCTACGGGGGGTCGTGTAATCTTTCACCAATGATGGAAGCCACCGCAGGGTCCCCACTGAGGTGGTCAGCCTCGCCCCAGCATCCAGCAGCAGGTACTGCTTCAGGAAAGAACTGCAGAAACAGCCCCTGGAGCTTTGCTTACAATCCCAGATGAGGAAATATTTCAGTTCCCATCACTATGTCACTTAGGAAAAGTCGAAAGGGTAAAGTTTGTACACAACAGGCTGGTGCTAACCAGTACGTGAGGCGTAGGATTTTAGCCATGAGTGTGGACCCCACCCCCTTACAGGTGTGACTTTCCTCACAGTCTACTTCCAGGCAAACTGTGTGTGAGGGTGTGTTAAAGACCCTCGTCCTAGAGACACAGGGTAACTTTTGCAGCACACTGCTTCACAGAAGCAGCCTCTGCGAAATGCAAAACTGTTTCAAATCCAAATCTTTAACGTGAGTTAATAATGAGCATAGAAGGCCCTGAAGTAACCCTTCCAAAAAAAAAAAAAAAAACCTGCTTGCCTAAGGAGCTATTCTTAATTGCTTAAAGATGATCCCAACCTCTCTTTCGAGGCTTACCTGTGGCACCTGCTCTATGTCCCGGAGAAATATCTGCTGGTTTCTGGAGACGGATGTAGATCTGTGATAATCTACCAGCTCATTCAAAGAGTTGAACTTGACCACCCAGAGGAAATACTTTCCAGCCCCATCTCGGAGCACCTTGAAGTGCTGTACATCATTTCCAAACCTGGGGAGGGGCAGAGGATACACGTGAGACCGGGCTGGAGGGCTCTGTCCTGGCTGCCCAGCGGCCACCTGCCCATCAAGCAGGATCCCTGGAGACCCTGTGTCTCGGCCACGCCCTTCCAGGCTGAGGAGACCAGGACTGCAGCACAACTTGACTCCCTGGTGAGACCCTCCATCAGGATGATGACCGCCAGCGACAACAGGAAGAATCCTCGCCGGACAGGAAGCCCTATTAACCTAATTCTGAAGACATTTGTTAAAAAAAAAAAAAAGCCCCACCCTACAGAAAGTTTCTACGTGCCGTGGACTGTGCCAAATGGAAAAAAAGAACTGAAATCCTGTGTGACATCTGAAGACTACAAAAGGTAGGGTAAGAAATAAGGTGAGAAAAGGAGGGACTGGACACACTTCCAACAATTCTCCTGTAACTGGGAAGAATTTAAAGTTGTGTTTTCTAATCAGGGATTTTAGTTCTACATACGCTGAAAAGGTCTCAAAGAAAAGGACATGTAGGGACAATAAATAAAGGCCCAGGCACCGCCTCACCCCCAAAAGGCTTCTCGACCACCTGGAGAAATGACAAACGCTCTCTTTACAATGGCCCAGAAAAACAGCATGATCTGGTTGAATGGGAATGGCCCACCACCATCATGCTCTCTGCCTTCAACATTAGCTCAAGCAAGGCCCCACCCGTCCTGCTCTCTGCTGAGTCCTCAAGGTCCCCACTGGCATCCAAAGATGCTCTATGAACATCTGCTAAATGAAGAAACGGGAGCCTCGCCCTCCCATCATGGGTGTTAAAGCAAAAATACTTCTTAAAACCAACCCAGCAGGTGGCAGCACTGAGCTTGAAGGAAGTCAGTACAGGTGCAAAGAGCTTAGAAACTGCACTGCTAGTTCATGAGAAAAAAGGTGGATGAGCAAGAAAGCTTTATTGAGGAAGGACAAATTTAAGTGGCACTTCTGGGCTCAGGGAAGCGCTCTACTGCTGTGCACAGCACGTGGCTTCTGAAAGGGGTACAGAGTCCCTGATGGGGTGAGCTGTTAACGACAGGAGTCTTTCCACCACAGATGCCCAACACCTTGAAAACCTGAGGCTGTGGATTCTTGAACCTCCTTGGCTCGGGTGCTTGTGTTATTAAGAGGTGGTTATGACACCTGTTTCAAATTTTATTTTTAAAGCAAGGAAAACGTGAGCTCTTTAAAGGTTTTATTTGCTAAAATGGGAGCTTTCTGGCGGCCACCTGGCGAGCATGGGCAGGGACCACGGTCATCAGACAACCAAACGTGAACTGCCAGGGGCTTCTGGGCACCTTTCAAGGATTAACTGCCTGTATCCCTCGTCTTCCATGGTTGGGTTTATCCTTGGGTCTGTGTAAGATGTAAGAAGAGGAGGAAACGCAAGTTGATGAGAAGCATAAAAACTCTTCCATCTCAAGGAGCTCCTCGCCCACCAGGTCCTCGTTTGCATGTGTTCAGTCAGGCTCGTCAGAAAGCCGCTGATCTGCGCATGTGGGAGTGAGGGGCACACGGAAACCTCTGTACCTTCCACTCAATTTTGCAGTGAACATAAACTCTGCTCTTTAGAAAAGTAAAGCCTATTAAGAAGAAAAAAGAAAAGCCATTGCTAGAAGAGGAAAACTGATGATTAGATGGCTTGATTTTTTCATGATGGGACTAAAACCAAACTATACTGGAAATGTAGCTGAGAATACTGAAAACGTTACCTGAAACCACCTCCCACATCTTCACAGAGAAAAGGAACACAAAAATTTTTCGATTTAAACCTACAGTAAAAAAAAAAACCCCCAACACTTTAACCGCATATTTGGTCCTAAAATGAAACAAGATATTGAGCTGATTTCTGAAACGGAAAAATCTTGATATCATTTGTAAATGGCAAATAGTTCTACAGTCTTCATTTTAAATGTATAGTTAAAGTGATCTGAGTTTTAATCTAATCAGCCCTTCATCGTATAAATGATGAGGTGATCAGTAAGATTCCTGGGGTGGGAGTGGGGGGTAGGGGCAGGTTTCCTGCAGTATTAACTAGAAACGGACAGAGTCAAAACACATGTGGAAAGGACAACTGGAGTCAAAATCCTTATGTCGTGGGTGGGGAGTGATTAGCTGAGAATTCTCAAAGTTCCAGTTTATATTCTCCATGATCCCCACAGTGGTATGACTCCCTGCCTCCCCCCACTGCATACCAGCTCCCTCCCACATTTAAATTTACCCCTGGGAAAAGCAAAAAGCCCCCAAACTCCTATGGTCACCTTTTGCCGATGCTGGCAGCCTTTGGGGGGACACCTGGAAAAGGTGCACGAGGCAGCTGACCTGATGACCAGCTGCTGTCAGAGCCGGGTGTGTGGGGACACTGTGCGGCGGGGGGAGTGGGGAGCACTGACAAGTGTCTCCTCTCTGACACTCAGCTGCGCAGCAACTGAAAACGGTCTCCACACGGGCATCTAAAGTGCTGCGAGAGACAATTCTGAAGAGGAGCCAGAAATGAGGATTTTAATATACAGTTTTCTGATTTAAAACAGGCTGTTTAGACAAAACCTGCCCCAGGTTGCCACCTTCGGTGAGTGGAGCCAGACACCTGGCCCCTGGCTTCACAACATCCATCAGCTGGAGACAGGATTCCAGGCAGTCAGAGCAGGAAATACTTACTTGACTGAGAGGGAGAAATCCCCAGGAGCACTCTCGCTCTCTCGGATAAGAAAGGCCCCGTCATGCCGCTGTTTGCTGAGCATTTCTTCTGCCTTGGCTCTGGGGATTTTGCCAAAAAACCACCTAAGGAAGGAAGGCAAGCCAGTCAACATCTGCTTCCCCACAAAGAAACGGGATGTCCAGCCTCCCAAACGTAAGAGCACACTCTTCACCAGGGGAAGGGCCTCCCCCTCAGCCCTCCTGTCAGTACACACCCGTCCCGGCTTGTGAGGGGTACCGTCTCCTCCCTTCCCCACTCTCCAGAAAGTGACTCATAAGACACAATCATGGGCCACTCTTTCTACAGAGGAAGACACTTAAAGATGGGCCCCCTGAGCCAAAGCCCAGTGGGCCCCCAGCTGACTCATCAGCAAGGCACCGGGGGAAACCCCAGATCTATCGATTGGAGCACAGAATGAGCCACTTAAGGTGAGACAGGCCTTCCTGCAGCCACTTGATAAGGCAGCAGCCTCTACAGTGGGATGAAGAGAAGGCGGGGCAGGAAAGCTAGGAGGCCGAGAAGCTGGGCCACTTCTAAGGGCACCAAGGGGAGAGGCTCGGGCTGGGAGGGAGCAGCCCCGGCAGGCAGCTGTGGCTGACGCTCCTCTCAAGGCCTCTCTCTGCCGTCATGGCTCAGAGGTTGGTTTTCAGGAACCACCAGGAATGCTATGGTCTACCCGGTGCAGAGCTAGCTCGTTGGATTTGGAGCAAGTTAGAGAGTCTCCTCTCCCAGTGCTGATTCACCAGGGTCACAAGAAAAAGTGGGAGAAGTCATGGAAAAGGGCAGGAGCGGCTAGGGCGGGCCTGGAGGAAGAGGAGAAGAAATCTCTGAAACAGTTTCAGGTCACAGGCGCCTCACTTCTCACAGGAAAGCCACAACGAATTAGGACAGATGACTGTGAAAACAAGGTTCTCTGTGCAGAGTTGTCTTTACTGTTGTTATTTAAAAAAAGCAATTGACACCAGTTGTAGCTGATAAAGACCTACCCACTTCATCTAACATGCATTAAATGTGCAAACTAGAATAACTAAAGTTACACATCTAACATATCTATCTTACTTATACGTGACTGCACTGCAAGATGTCTCTGAAGTAACTGTCGTCATTGTTCAGTCGCTAAGTCACGTCTGACTCTGCAACCCCATGGACTGCAGTACGCCAGGCTTCCCTGTCTGCCGCTATCTCCCAGAGTCTGCTCAAGTTCATGTCCATTGAGTTGGCGATGCTATTTAACCACCTCATCCTCTGCCGTCCTCTCCTCCTTTTGCCTTCAATCTGAAATAATACACTCTGCTAAAATTCCAAGAGAAAGATGGGGGCTGCTGGGAAGGGTGCATTCAGAAGCTGCCATTAGTGACTCCGAACAGGCCTGAAATCTGCAGCCCTGTGTCTACCTCACTGGAGGCAACGCACTGCCAAGCTGCTGGGGAGCTGGTACCACCTATCTTCCTGTGCCTACAAAGAACTCGAGGGTGAGTCCTCCAGTGCCCGGAAGGAAGGCCACACCAGAGAAATCAGGCAGTAACACAGCAGAATGACGGCCAGCCAGGAAAGGACAGCTCCCGGTGCTGCGACCTTGTAGGTGCTTTCTGGTTTGGTCTGTGCGCTCGGGTGGACAGCGCACACGCCCTCAGCAGTCCTGGGGCTGAGAGGCAGGTGGAGTGAAGCTCCTCAACAGTCACACTCTTTCCTCACAGACTGCCCGCCATCTTCCCACCAGGCAGGCGTTTCCTTTCTGTCTTCCTGTTTTAAGGTATAAGTAATGGATCTAAATTAAAATAGCTTAGATGTGTGTGAAATAAAAATAAAAAGCAAGACTTTTCTTCCAAACTCCCCAGAGGCAGTGATTGTTGGCAGGTAGGTGTGTGTGTTTTTAGACCTTCCCCTTATGGTGCACGGTGATACAGATACAGAGGCAGTATTTTTTTGCTCCAGCTTAAAATTAACTAATTTTTATTTTCAACTTAAAAAAAAAAAATGCTGTAGTAATGCAAAGTACTGACTGAAAGTTTTACAAAGTAAACACACCCTTACTATAAGCATCCCGACTGAAAGATAGAAAATTAGTTGGGGAGTTTGGTGTCTGCTCCTATTTTCACTAAACACCCCCCCAACCCCCACCAAGAGAAAGGATGTCTCACAATAGAAGGGATATGATGCTACGTGAGGAACAGCTGTCACTCTCAGTTAAAACATTTAGTACCATGTACACCTGCTTAGCATTTCACATTGTTTATAACTAATTTCTTTCAATGGTGACATGTGGGCTTTCCAGGTGGCTCAGTGGTAAAGAATCCACCTGCCAATGCAGGACACACACACAGGAGACTCGGGTTCAATCCCTGGGTCGGGAAGATCCCCTGGAGGAGGAAATGGCAACCTGCTCCAGTATTCTTGCCTGAAAAATTCCATGGACTGAGGAGCTTGGAGGGCTACAGTCCACGGGTCACAAAGAGTCGGACATGACTGAGCATGCATGCAATGAAGGGTGGTATTTATGTGGAATTACATGGCTATGGTCAAACTGTTTAAACTTTTTTAAAAATATGGGTTTATGCTATAATACCATGGGAAGAAGCAGCTTACTTCCAATTCAAGTATATATTTCATCCCATAGGCGCTCATCCACAGGCATTTAATGTGAAGAGCATATATTTGGATCCACGCCAGTATATACAACTCATGCAACACTAATGCCAACAATCATTTCGCAGTCTGTGTTTCATTTGTTAGCTCAAACGCTGTATTAGGTCATACTTCATTTTAAACTTCTCTCTTCCTCCCTAACAAAAACTTTAAAAGGCAGGAGAGAGGGGACGGGGAGGGAGGGTGTTCCATGCCCTCCCACAGCTCTGAAGCCAACTCTGACCCCGTGCTGCTGGACATCCATTCACAGAGCAGCTCTGCCTCGTGAAACAGTTCTAAAAGGCCAACCACACCCCTTGGTTCAGGTCGTGGTCTTTTCTGTACTATGGTTTCTTTTTTCAGAACTCGGATGGATGAGCATTGCTTGCCTTCCACTCAGAGTCTGGGAAGGAAGCACCACGGGGCCTGGACTCGATGCTTCCTGATCAATTATTATTCTGAAGTTCCCTATAGTGGGGAGACACCAGCAGGCATGAGAGTGGTTTTTTCAACCATCAGGCCAGTAACCGCAGCTATCCAAGGAGGATGGCCTTTTCCTATGTTTTCAACAGTCAGATCAGAAATGCCTAAGTCACCTGAAACAATCTGAAGAAAAACAAAGATTTAGAGCCACAGTTTTTTAAATATAAAAATTACAGCCTGCTGTTCTGCTCAAGTTCCCTTCAGCCTGGAAATACAAAAATGAAAGGGAACTGAAGTTGATTTTGTTATCACTGGATCTACCGCTGAAGTCAGCAAACTATGTATGACCCTTAGCCTACATCTACCTGGGTTTGGTATGACCTACTCAGGCTATTTAAAAAATTTAAGGGTTATTTTAAAAAATTCAAACAAAGACGAATACGTGACATGACAGAGACTGCACATGGCCCATAAGGCTTAAAATATTTATTATCTGGCCCTTTACAGAAAAGCTTGAGCAAATCCTGGATCTCTTGAGGCAGGATTACAGGAACAGACGTGCACATTTTTGGCTTGTATGGACCGAGAGGTAGGAAGCCCTGCGTGGCTCCCAGTGACCACTGGCCAACTGCTTTTCCTGAGGGGTATATTCTGTGATGCAGTCCGTGAAAAGCCCACACAGTCCCCAAAGCAACTATGGAACCTAAGTGGCCACAAGAATGCAAAAGTGTGCTTAGTGCACGTCCCAGGAATCTGTAGCGCTCTGCCTGTCTTTTGGAGTATCTTGGATAGCACTACTTGCACCAACATTTTAGTAACCCAGGCATCAGTTCAGTCGCTCAGTCGTGTCTGACTCTTTGCGACCCCATGAACCACAGCACGCCAGGCCTCCCTGTCCATCACCAACTCCCGGAATCCAACCAAACCCATGTTCATTGTGTCCGTGATGCCATCCAGCCATCTCATCCTCTGTCGTCCCCTTCTCCTCCTGCCCTCAATCTTCCCCAGCATCAGGGTCTTTGCATGGCTAAATGTTCAGTTCAGTTCAGTCGCTCAGTCGTGTTAAAATGTTAAATGTTAATACCCGCCAATCTAATGTTACAGGGACCCCAAATGAACGTTATCAGTCCACTGACAAGGGGCCAGGAATTTCTTTCATGGAACGCCTCTGAGTATTTAGTACTTTGGCTCTCATTGTCATGGACAAATTGGTCCCAGCCTTTCTGCAAGCATTTGGGTCTGAGTATCAATTCAAAACTACTTACTGAGCTACTATGTGCAGAAGCAAGGCATGAGTTGCAAGGGAGTATAAAAGCAGAAGACAAAAATTCCTCAAGGAATCTAGTATCTTTTTAGGGGAAATGGGGAGAAATCAAACTCATATAGCTATAAAGATACAAGACAGTCCAAGTTTCAAACAATTTTAGAAAAATGTCCTTTACAAATTAGACTGATTTTCTCCTTGTAAATCATTCCATGAAACATTTAGTGAGCCATCAAAAGGTGCTGGGTTTTTTTTGAAGCATAAGCAGTTTCCTTGAAGACCCCACAGATGCTTCATTACAGACAGTTCTGTATCTATACAGAATAGACATTAATAGGTTTCTTCCCATTGCCAGACTGAAGGGTAACCCACCCCTCACTCTCCAGGTGATGGCTTCCTGGATGTGATTTCTCAAAGAACTTCCTATTAATTGTGCAGACATTTTATATACATAATTTAACTACAGAACCTAACTCTGCAGGTCTCTGCACATAATGAGAACTGTGTAAGAGTTCAGTGACCAAAACATGAACCTGACAGATGGTTCAGAGGGAAGCTCCGGAGTCATTTGTCTTGTTTTATGGAAGGCAAAACATCATCTTAGAGCCGATTCGGTTCATAAGAGAGCATTTAAGTCCCTTCACTTCCTGGAAAAAGGGGTACGTCTATGGGGAGAAACTCACATTGCTCTATAGTTTTCTACACTGTTAGTCTTTTATAACGAGAACCATATTCACACAGCAGGAGCTTGGGATGCACACACACTACTGATGTAAGACAGATAACCAATGAGGACCTAGTGTGACACAGCGAACTCCACTCAATATTCTGTGATAACCTTTATGAAAAATGAATCTAAAAACACAATACTGTAAATCAACTAGACTCCAATCAACTAAAATATTTAAAAAGATGAGAACTAGATTCATAAATTAGTGGTTTTAAAACTGAAAATACTGGAAGCTTCTCAATTTGCAGGATAGAGAGGAATGAGCTGTACTATGGTCAAGGCCCTTTGCGCTCTATGGTGCCTGGGTAAGATGATGTGAGATCTGTGTAAGACAAGTGGAGGTTAAGATCTTTGCTCCAGTATCTGGGGGAAGAGAAGCGACAGGACACATCACAACAGTGACAATGAGGGAGAGGGACAAATGGGCTGCTGCCTCGAGGTGGGCAGTCATCTACAAGTCTTCTTTACCATTCCGTTGTTAAAACAAGTAGGTAAGATCTACCATTTCTCTGTCTCAGTGGCATTCTAATCTGAGCACCGAAAGCCTCAGTTCTCCCTGACATACAAGAAAACGACTGTGTCTGAGGCAGGAGCAGAGACGATGCAAGATGGGAGAGAGAAGGGTGGGAGGGAAGTGGCCTGTCAGGGCTCCCAGGACCCCACCCTGTCACATAGCAACATAAAAGCTTCTGGAATTAAAAACAAAATTTTCCCCACTGTTCTCAGCAGCCTTTTGTTTTCTCTCAAGTGGGAACACTCAAATGGAGGCTAGGCCAGTGATTATAGTAACACTGACCGAGAACCAATTACAGGCCCAGTACTGTGCTCTGGTGGTATCAATATTATTAAGACATGGTCCCATAGGAAAATCAAACATACCAATACAAAACCATGTGACAAGTACCTCTTCTAAAAACTCAAAAAGCGCAGAATCTGGCATTTTTTGCAAAATGCAAAACACATCTGGCACCAAGGGTTTCACAGAAGAATAATTATGGCCCTAACTTTTATCATTTGCAGATCACAGACAATTATCACTGAAAACATAGACCATCATTGACTATTATGCTCTCGTTATACACTCTTACGAACATGGAAAATCAACGTGCTTTGTTAATTCCCTGGGAAAACAGAGTAAAAAGCATGACATCCATCCCGATGATCTCAATTTTAGAAACAAGCAGGCGTGTCTGACCCTGGATGGTCAAGCAGAGCCCAACTTACGGATGTGGTTTCATTTCTATGTAGTTCTTGGGGATGAAGCCGTCTTTCCCATTGAGCTCTGCCTTGTACCAGTTCTGATCACATTCCTCATTCAAAACCTGAAAAGAATTCAAACAAGGAGAGAAAACAGTCATTTCCTTTTCACTCTTGGGTGGGAAGCCATGAGGGTGATTATGGTGCCTTTTGGGTTTGTTTGTAAAAGGTGTTCTTTTGGAGTATGATCACGTGGACGTCAAACTTGTGATTTCCAACAAGCCGAGTTATGGAAACTTAAAAAGAGGAGTTGTCTCTGGAAATGAGAAGTTCAGGCTCCTAAAAATCTAGCATTAATGCCTCAGCAGAAAAGGAAAGGGAGGGAAAAATAAAAGGTGAGTTTCTGTGAGGAGATTCTGCAGAGCAGCAAACGCTGACCAGAGAATGAAGGGCAGGGAAGGTGTCGCTGCACAGGCGGGTGGCAAAAGCGCGCGCTGAGGCTGCCCGGGGTCTTCCAGCCGGCTTCCACCACGAGGCCCCACCCCGGCTCTCCCCACACTGTCCCTGGGTTGCCCGAGTGTGGGTCAGCCACTGGCACGCCGCCACCTGCAGGCACCGCTGTGTGCCCTGGTGTGCCAAAAACGCATTTTAATGAAGAAACACGGCAAGTCCTACTTCCCTTATCCTCAAGGGCAGTCAGAGAATGCTCAAAGCACACCAACCAGCCTAATTAGGGGACAGACCCAGAGACCATACAACTGAGCCACTGCATCCTACAAAGTGAAAACAGACCTAGAAATGTGATGTAATCCAAGGTTACGAGCTAGCGAAGACCACATGGATTTTCAGAACTCAAAGGAAGGTGCTCTCCAATACTTACTTATATGGACAGGTCAGGCCAAGATACTGTTATCTGTAGAGTATTAAAAGAAAAAGAACAGAGCTAGGCACAGTATAAAATCCACTCTCTGAATCCCAGATTTCTAACAAAAGGCAAAAGGTATAAGGCATTTTTAAAAAACTATTAACTTAAAAAGAGAAACTGAAATGTGAGGCCAACTCCACAACACAAACACAGGTAAACGTTGATGAGCTAACTAGTACGGTGGTAGTTAATCTATCCTACGGAGCAAAATTCTAAAAGGAAGCTGGTAAAATTCTTGAAAAAATTATTTATTCATGATGCTGAACAATGCTGGGCTCACTGCCAATTTACAACCTGGGCTGCTTGATGTATATGTAGTACTGGCATTTCAAAGTGAGGTACAACTTTGGAAAGGACAGATGAGGCTGACAGATACCAACAGTGAAGCTGCACTAAAGGTGCTTCCTAGCGACTTCACTTTTGAAAGGAGGCTGCAGCGGAGGAGTCATACAAAGCTGGTGCCTACTCGTGATGCTGGCTAACCTGAAGTCCTCAGAGTCAGTCACTGAGCTGAAGTGCGCAGAAGACAAGGCAGAAAATCTTGCAAGGGCTAATATATGTGATAGCTGGAAAAAAAAATAAAACCAGCTACTGGCGAATCCCATCAGACTCAGATGAAAACCTTTTTCTTTCCATTATTTTCCCTTAAATTTTTTTCAAAAACTGTACTGTGAACAGAGAAATCATTCTGTTGCTACTAGGCAAGTATACAGCACCCGCACACCCGCACACCAAAGACAATGGCTGGAGACAGAGGGGCTCCTGAGGCGCTCCCTGCCACAATGACATCAGTGTCTGGCCTTGAGCACCACGGCTAATCCACTCGGATCACAGAAGATTCCAGAGCACGAGAGCAGAGGAGCTTCAGGCCAGGATTCTCGTGTCTACCAAAAAGAAGGGCCAGAAGAAAAATGGGGTCTAGTAATTATCTCATAAAGCATCATGGCCTGTTTGGACCGAAAAACAGAGTAAGGTAAAAAAGGACAGTTTTAATTCGTGACTAATAACCCTGCAGCAAAGGTGCTACATGCCAAGTTTTTGGAACTGTACATTCTTCTTGTCACCTAAGACAGAGGCAAACCTCCCCCTAAAAAAATGCCCACAACCCCAACAACAAAAGAAACTCCAGGCCAACCCCTGGAGTCTCTTTTAGAAACTTTTAGAACTATGGTTTTCTGCAGAACAAAATTAACAAAATTATGTTGTTTAGTATGCTCTTCTCCCAAGAAGGTAGGGAAATATGGAACTAATACGTTGAGATCATCATCATCACTTTGGCTGTGTGGCTTGTGAAATCTCAGTTCCCCAACCAGTGATGAACCTGGCCTCGGCAGTGAAAGCCCAGGATCTCAACCACTGGACCACCAGGGAACTTCCCAACACTTAGATTATTTTTAATGTAATGTTTGAATATGGGAGGCTAAAATTTTAGTTCTCTGGGAACGTTCTAGTATCCAGAATATCGCTTTGCCAGAAAGCCACGGTGCTGCTACGGTGTGCCTCTAAATCTCCATACACGATAAATTAAGCACAGACTGGTTCTGCAGGAGACAGAGTGCAGGAGAAAGGGCCCTGCTAAGCCCGGGTCACAGAGAGTGAGGACCAAGGCTTCCCACCAAGCAGGCACATCAGCTTTCACAACTCAAACCAGGAAAGCCCAGGATGGCATAATTTAAGAGCTGAAAATCAAGTTTAAATGCTTGAAACAGTGAAGGGCATAAATTGACATAAGTGAGTCTAGAGCAGAGCTGAGAAGGGCACCAGGACCAGACGCATCTGTGCCTACAGAGACCGTGCTGAATGTGCTGTGGCTTTAGATGAGGTTCCCACCCCTCCCCGAGTGATCTGCTCAAGCCCAAGCAGAGTTCTGAGAAGGAGCAGACTGCTCCTATCACTACTTCCCTGAAACACAGGCAACTCACCCTTCACTCATTCATGACCTCTTAACAAAAGAGATGATTGAGTTCAACCACCACATTTTCATTCTGGTTTGAAAATTCCAAGGAATGTTTTTAGCTGTTACCCCACAGCTGCATGTTCTATGCCAACCCCCATATTCCCTCGAGTGATGACTTTGTAGCCATCAAAACACTTTGGTTTAACGGAAGCAGACTGATCAAGAGATGAGATTATGAGAGGAGGAAGAGACAAGTTTTAGTGAAGCTTTCATTTGTTCTTCTTCTGGTTGCAAAAAGACTGAAAGTAAGATCACAGCCACAATCAGGAAGAGAACTAAAAGATAAGGAATGGTCTGAGGTTTGCAAAGAAGAATTAAAACTATTGCAGTCTGTTTCATGGAAGGGACACAATGGCTGCTTTTGAGCTGTCGCTAAAGTTAAATTTCTTAACGTGCAAGCTGATAAACCTGGGTATATTCAGCCTGTGAAAATTCACTGAACTGTGCACTTATGATATATAATTTTTCTATATGTATATCATACTTCAACTGGAAGAACTATTTCGGTCAAGAGAAGAGTAATATTATAGTCCAATTTACTTGTAAGTAACACACACCCCTAGGGCCTCATTCACCTCCAGTACAAACTTTTCACACCAAAAATACACAGGTGAGCAGAAAAGAACACAGCGAGGCTTCAGAAACCCCCGCCATGATAGCCTGACATCACTAACCTGTGAAAAAATTTAATTCCCGGAAATAAGAACTTTCTTCACAAATGATAACTCAGAGGATTCCACGTTATACTTCTGTATATATATATATATTTTATTAGTTGCTTTATTAATTGCTTTACAGTGTTGTTAGTTCTGTTGTACAAAGCGAATCAGCTATATGTATACACATATCCCCTCTCTCTTGAACCTCCCTCCCACCCCTTCTATATTATATAATTTTGATAACATGATTCACTGTTGCCCCCACCCCACCCCCAATCTGAGACTATTCTAAAGGCAATACAAATTTCCATTTATACTGCCAACTTAAAGGTTTCCAAATAGTTTAAAAAATAAATAAAAAAAAAAAGCCAAAGGTCAACGATTCAGATCTCAGACCCCTTAGGATACACCTAATGTGACAGGATTTGACAGGCTCACATGGGTTCAAATTTCAACTTCCCCAACAAGGAGCTGTGTGGCCTTGAGCAGACGACCACTTTCAAGATTTTGGTTTCCCATCTATAAAGTGGTGATAAAACCTACCACTGAGAGGGTTTTCAGTGGTAAACGACACTGCATTTCCATACAAATTACAGAAAAAGGGTGTCTTTTAGGGAAAAGGTAGATAAAGTTTGTTTACAGACTGCTGTATTTTGAAATATTGGGGGGGGGGAGTGTTTTCTTGCCTGAACATATCCAGTCATTTGTAAATAAACAAAATAACGAAACCATGATTTAAAAAAGACAAAAAAGCCGTGCAGTTCTAGAACAGCACCCATCAAAGCTTTCAATATTCATTCTAACAGCTTGCATGGGGTTCAACACTTCCTCAGGGAAAAATTACCCAAAGTTTTATATCAGTTTGTGAAGCAATGTATAAGAGAGAGCATTTGTACAAAAAAGATAGAAACGATTACATATTTAAGCTCCTTCACCACATAAAAATAAAAATACCAGTACAGCTGGTCCCTGCTTTACAGAAATTCTACATAAGGAAGTGAGGTTTCCCTCACTTCATCTTAAAGATCAACTAATCCCACTCAGGCAACACTGAAATACCGCCCTGACCTGACGACAAATGTAAAGAGCTATGGCGATCCTACCACATAATTTCAAACACACACACACACGCAGGCTTTTTTAAACATTATAACCCTAAGAACAACTGTACAGGGCCCTGGCTAGGGTAACAGTACTGGGACAGCCATTTAAAATCAGTTCTCTTCAGCCTGTTACATATTTTATTAGAAACTATTAGGATGCTCTTCAGCTTCTCAGACTCCTTTAGTATGGATGGCTGTGTCGGCCTCAAACTACACTGATTCATTCTGAACACTTTAAGTAAGTGCTTTACGATCACCAGCTCCATCTGCTACAGTTTTTGCTCAACATGAAAAACATCTTGGCTACGCTGCTTGCTCTACCGTGTGCCAAATCATGAAAAACACCCACACTGTAGACGAGTTACTCTGAATTTTAATGATGAGATGATCAACTTAAACGTAGTTTAATAATTAAGGTTCCTGGTCCCACAGAAACCTAAGTTGCTTATGTAAGCGCATAGAGCAACAGCCTTCAAAGTCCGGCAGGTCAGTCTCCGTGATGAAAGACTACAACTCTGTAGAGACACAGCGGTACCTTTTGACCCCGTCAAGACGTTGACAGGTAGTGGGCCCTTAAAGACCGGAAAGTTGAGAAGAAATGTATATATATTAAGTTTTAAAGCTCTCTCAATTTTGGCAGATTTATAAAAATGTGTGTAAACACCAAATTATGTTTTATTAAAAGAAAATCTACTCATTTAAAAAAGTATTTATGTAATGATATCACATCAAGGGGGTATTTTTGCTTTATGGTGATGAACTCTTTCAATAGAAGTACAATATCTGTGCCATGAAATGTGTTTTTTGTTCCCTTTGAAATGGATATTTCCAGAAGACTCGTTTCTTTGGGGATCAAGAAGCCCTAAACTCTTTAATTTTTTACATTACTTTCGAGAAAGGATTCTATTTACCAAACTAAAGAAATCCAAAGGGCATTTGTTGATCAACTTTACTTTCTGACCACCAGACACACAGGCATGCTAGGTTTTCCCCAGAAAACCCCCAAACCTTCCACTGGTAAAAATCACTCATCGCTTGTATAATCCCACCTGAATACAACCAGTAACACGGTACCTTTTCTCCTGTTGCCCAAGAGATGTCTCGCTACCCTCCCTAAGCAGCTGCTACTAACGGGGATCAGTTCAAAAGAGAAATACTGGTGAATCAAGAGGTCAAGTCTCCTACAGGTCCAGGTGTTGTAGTTTAGGGCTGACCAGGTGTGACCTCAATCTATATTTGGTGCTCTGAATCACTTCAAACATCACTGTTTTCCTGTTAAGAAGTCTTAAGGAGCCTCCTATGGGTCCAAGTTATTCTCAGTTTGGCATTCCACTTCTCATAACTTAGCCACCAACTACTTTCTGTCATTCTCACCCACTTCTCTAAATGAACACTTCAGTTTGCCAAGCTAGTCCACTCAGCCACCTCTAAACACAGTCCTCCACGTCCACAGTCTCGCGCCTTCCCTCTTTCCCATCTACTCACACCTCACCCACCGCTGTTTTAGTACTGTGCACCCGAATGCTCTGTCCTCTCCTAAGCTGCAAGCATCCTAAGAGCTTGGCTCCACGCCACTCTCATCTGTGTTCTTCACAATCCTCAGAATGGCATCGAGCATATTCTGAGGAACTGATTTGTATGTGGGGGGTTTGTTCTAAGTAATGCACATGGGATCAGAGCTAGCTGGGCCTGGGGACAAGTGAAAGGGCACCATGTTACATGTTACCATGAAATGCCTTGTGAAACTAACCTCTCTTAAAATGACCCTCAAAAGACTGATCGTCATGAATCTGTTCCCCCCAAGGAAGAGAGGCAAAATAAAGGAAGTAACAGAATTAGGCAATCCATCTTCCTGTAACTTAAGCACCATGTGGAGTACTTCAAAAGGGAGTACCCTAAATTCTTCCCACAATACTACCGCTTCTAACTTTCTCCAAGCTAAAAAAATAGAAGGGTGGGGTGCATAGGCAGGGAAGGGAAATTTCTCCATGACTGATGAAAGGGTATGTCCTAGGTGGACTAGGGAGGGAAGGTTTCTACATACGTCCCAACTGACAGCTCTCAGCATGGGCACTTCCTGGACCAGTAAGATGCCTGGTTCAGCATGCATGTCTGGCTGCTGTTGCTGCTGCTGCTGCTAAGTCGCTTCAGTCGTGTCCGACTCTGTGTGACCCCAAAGACGGCAGCCTACCAGGCTCCACCGCCCCTGGGATTCTCCAGGCAAGAACACTGAAGTGGGTTGCCATTTCCTCCTCCAATGCATGAAAGTGAAAAGCGAAAGTGAAGTCGCTCAGTTGTGTCCGACTCTTAGCGACCCCATGGACTGCAGCCTAGCAGGCTCCTCCATCCATGGGATTTTCCAGGCAAGAGTACTGGAGTGGGCTAGTGACTTACTTTTGCAGGTTGTTAATTTTATAGCTACAACTCCTCCAGCAAAAGGCTTACAAAGGACAGTAATGAAGATCTTCACCTTTTTCCTTCTTCTGAATGGCAGTCAAGATGATGCACAAAGAAAAATGCCTGCACTCTCTCTCTCACACACAACCATGATCGACTATGTTAAGAGTTCAGGATCACTCTCGCATTTTTTTTTTAAATGAAAGATTTCCTTTATAATATTCACATATGTAGGAGGATGAACAATTAAGAAGACTAACCAAATTATAAGAATAATTATAAGAATAACCAAAAGATTATTTTTCTTTGAGAAATATTTCAGTACTCGGAAAAAAAAAAAAGGATTGGGTACTCTTATCAACCTCTCCAGGTTTGGCTGTCATTAAGAAAGTTGCCCATGACATTTTAACAAAACAGGAAGGTCGTTCACACTTATGTAACTATTACTCCACCCAGATGAATCTGGAGGCAGTGAAACCTAAATGCACAGGCAGTACCCCAAAATAAACTCTTTATATGGTACAAGAGTTTCCATTCAAAATAAGTGTCTTCTGTATTTGGCGACTTGCGGAAGACCTATTACTTTGGTATAGCTGACTGCTCAACAGAAGAATGCAATGCTCTCAAGGTGTCAGGATTTCAACCGCGGGGGTTTGGGGCAGTTGGGGTGGGGGTCATGGTGGACAGAGACAAAGATAAATATGAGGGAGTTTCAAGAGAGAAAATGCTGTGCATTTGAAAAACTCAACAATCCTGCCACAGCCTGCCAGGAATGAGACTGCTAAGCCCTGAGCCAGGTGAACTGAGGACACAATGGCCACCCTTCCCTCCCCAGGGAGCTTGGGGTCTGGTGAAACGCCTGTGGCAACACCACGGGGGATGCCAGGAGAGGGGGGATTACGGGTACTACGGCAAGGACTGGTTCAACAGACAATGTCTGAGTTCCAAACACCAAAGGGAAAGACGTAAGTCCAGTTTAGGGGTTACAGGAAAGCTTCCTGGGTGAAGTGTGCTTAGTCACTCAGTCCTGTCCGACTCTTGGTGACCCCAGGTTCCTCTGTCCATGCAATTCTCCAGGCAAGGATACTGGGGTGGGTTGCTGTGCCCTCCTCCAGGGGAGCTTCCCAAGCCGGGGACTGAACCCAGGTCTCCCACATTGTGGGTGGCTTCTTCACCGTCTGAGTCACCAGGGAAGCCCGGGTGAAGTGTGAGGAAGGTTACATCCCCAGCCCCAACCTCAGGGCGCACTGTGTGCATCCCTGGTTCTGCTCCACTTGCGCAGAACTCTGCGTGGGAGGAACACGGCAGACTTCCCAACTTGCTGTCAGGCAAATGGAGGGCTGGACGGTTCCCTCGGTCCACTTGGCAGCCACTGACCAACAGACTGGTTAAGCTTCCCTAAGTTAGTAAAACCCTTACTAATGGTATCAGAACTCCTAATTGGAAATAACCAAAATAATCACAAAACTTCCTGGCTGAAGATCCCTGGGTTGGGAAGATCCCCTAGAGAAGGGAATGGCTACCCACTCCAGTATTCTTGCCTGGAGAATTCCATGGACAGAGGTGTCTGGCGGGCAACAGTCCATGAGGCTACAGAGAGTCTGACGTGACTGAGCGACTAATACACACACACGGCTAACTCTTTAATGATATATATTTAGCTACCGTCCTTGTTCATTAACGGAAGGCTGTCAACTTTAGGCTAAATCCTACAACTCTCTCCTCAAAAAACACTAAACAAAATAAACAAAGCCTCTCAAGCCAGGGGAACAGCAGTCACCTGTTTTCTAATGACAGGCAAACCTGCTCAGGTTCATCAGCTCTACACTCTATGATCTAACTCACTTCCTGTTGCTTCAGCAAAAAAAAGGCAGGAGTTTCCCAAAAAGTCCTTTTCTGCCCCAAATTAATGACAACAGAGTTTATTAAGTTTTACTCAGGCTTATTGATCCAAGATGTGAACTAAATAGGGTCTATTGATTAATAGTCATTGTGGGACCCAAGAGCCACCCCACAGAATCTAATAGAAAAAAAAGGCATCAGTCACTGAGCTTAATCACTGGCAACTGCATGAGAATCTGCTGCTGCTGCTAAGTCGCTTCAGTCGTGTCCGATTCTGTGCGACCCCAGAGACGGCAGGCCACCAGGCTCCCCCGTCCCTGGGATTCTCCAGGCAAGAACACTGGAGTGGGTTGCCATTTCCTTCTCCAGTGCATGAAAGTGAAAAGTGAAAGTGAAGTCGCTCAGTCATCTCCGACTCCTAGCGACCCTGTGGACTGCAGCCCACCAGGCTCCTCCTCCCATGGGATTTTCCAGGCAAGAGTACTGGAGTGGGTTGCCATTGCCTTCTCCAGCATGAGAATCTATGACTCTGCAAATCTCAAGGCCAGGGGTCTTTACACCTAGGGTGCTACCGTTCCGAACCAAAAAAACCTAGTTCCAAAAGCATTTTCCACTTCTGAAGCAGCTAATCCAGCTCCATGGCAGGAGAGTCCGTAATCCCATGAGAGACAGAGGGACTGGGCGAGCATGTTGAGTCCCCACCCCATTGCCAGGGTGGAGGTGATGCAGGCAATTAAACAGGTAAGTACAAATACTAAACTGAAAATGTGGATTCGTGCTGTGTTAAGTGTAGGATTAGGGAGCAGAAAAGACAGGGACCTCCTTTAGTCTGGGAGGGAGGGGGCATGTGGGCACAGAGTAATATTTGAGGGGACACCCAAAGAGCTGCCTATGAGTAGTCCAGGCAGAAAGCTCCAGTGAGAAAATCAGGGAGCTCAAAGTGCTCAGAAGCCACTGAAGAGTGGCAGTCAGGTTTGCCTTTTTCAAACATTCCAATGTGAGAATGAAGTGGAGGGAAAACCAGGTGAGACCCACCCTAGCTGCCAGGTGGAAGATGCCAGCACTGGGACTGCAGTGGGAAAGTGAGGTGCAGGGAAGCAGACAGAGTCAGGATACCTAGAGGTGGAATCAAAAGAGCTTGGTGGGTAGATGGGACTCAGTGGGCTCCCTCTTGGCCATCGATTCTCTTTTTCTCTCTGTAAAGCACTAGAAAAACAGCTATATAGAGCTGCTGGTGAATATCCTTCTTTCAGCGTCCTCATGAGTAAAGCCTAACTGCAAAGGCAGAAGGTGCTCCTGAGCCTCTCCAGGTCCAGTGGACACTCTCCCTCACCTCTCTGTGCCCTGTATGGACCTGCCACGGCTCTCTGGTTCCCCAATGGGGAGGCCCGCGGAAGGTGGCTTCCTACTGGGGATTCTGTGGGCGGCCTCGGCCCCCCCCAGCTAAGCGTTCAGCCCTCTCAGCTCAGTCGCCTCCTCCTCCAGGCTTTGGTAGCGCCTCCCTCTTCCTGCAAGCTACTGTCTTCTTTCTCCAAGCCTCAAGATGGTAACCCGCTTTCCAGCTCTGGGTACCGCACCATCCCCTGTGGTTTCCAGAGAAACCCTGCCCATACCTTTCTTGTAAATGGTCTCATTAATAAAATCTCTTCAGGTTAGCCCATTTAGGTCTGTCATGTGTTTCCTACCAGGACCCTGGCTGAGATTCCCCTCAAATCAGTTCTATTCATCCTTTGGAACGGATTAAGGAGATATTTCATCACATAAAGTGACAGTTAAGGGCAAACAGATCACAGAAGTATTCCAAATTCTACTAACTATTTGGGAGAAGAAAACTTAAAAAGACTCTTGAGGTCCACCATTCTTAAGCCGTTAAATAATTCTGTCTACTATTAAAGTAGTTACAGGGAACTAAGAAAGGTGACGAAGCAATGAAGACCTAGGATCTGTAATCCGGCCAACACTAGGCGGTCCTGATGAGTTAGCTGCAGCTGCTGTCCTCTTTGAATTGCACTCTGGTCCATGTTTGAGTGCGTACTACACTGACAGCTTTGTGCTAGGAAGCTGCGATGGGATCTGGGGGGCGGGGGAAGAGACACAGTCCTACCTTTGGAAGTGTTTACAGCTAAGGGAGCTATGCATGTAGATAATAAGGGAATAAGTAGAAATTGGGATAAGGGAAATGGCTGATTTTAAGCTGACTATGGAATTCATGGGAGAAGGCAATGGCACCCCACTCCAGTACTCTTGCCTGGAAAATCCCATGGACAGAGGAGCCTGGTAGGCTGTAGTCCATGGGGTCGCTAAGAGTCGGACATGACTGAAGCAACTTAGCAGCAGCAGCATAGAATTCACAGCTACATGTTTCCAAATGAGCTGCTTGGTTGATGTAGAAAAAATTCAGTTCATGTCTGGAGGAACTAGAAAAATGGCAACTTCAAATAGTCCAGGAATAGAGAAAGAACTTAAAGGCAGAGCAACTCAGAGTAGGTAAGAAGGTGTGGTAAAACAAGGCCATTGTCCCTTTTATATTTTAATTGGGTTCAAAAAAGGAGGGAGTTGCTGTTAAGTCACACAGCTGGTATCCTCTCTCTGCCAGGCTACAAAGTACCCTCCTGCGAAACGGAGCGGTCACATGTTTAAGCGACCAACAGGCACTGTGGATGGCTGGATGGGGCTCAATGGCGTGGAGCTGCCTCTCAGGTAATCTCCAGGGCGAGGCTACTCCACTGCCCCTCCTCGCTGTCTCCACCACTCTGCTCAAGTGCCACCGGGAAGGCTGAAGAGTCTTGTAGCCCAGAAACCTTCAAGGCTGGAGTATCATGTGGGCCTGCCTGGGGTAACTAGATCAAGTGGTCTATTCCAATCTTCTGTCACTCAGAGATTTGACAGACTACCCACTTCCTCTACTTTTGGATGACTGGATTGGCAAAGATGAAAACAAGTTAATATTCAGTGATGATGACCGGCTGTTCCTGGTGGGAGTATAAAAAGGTGTATGGTTTCACTGAAAAGAATGTAGCCTTAAGTATCAAAGATCTGAATTTTCATACCTATTAACCCAGTAAAGCCCAGCCATTCTTAGGACTCTATTCTAATCAAATAATCAAGATGTACTGTGTTAAGACTCAGGCAGCAGACAATTATGAGTGTTCATTTTGAGTCAGCGTCTGTGCTCAGTCCTGGGGAGACCACAAGATGGAAATGATCCTTCCTTACAAGGAGCTAAGAGCAGGGAAGCGAAGGGAACCATGTAACTTAAGGAATCACAGGTTATGATGGAAAGTTCAGAGTGCTCCAGATGTGAGTGCACCTTGGGGAGACCTAATTGAATCACACATAGAGGTGGCAAGGAAAGCTCACCTGGGCAGTAACATTTCAACTGGAAACCCTAAGTACCAGCAGGTCTTAGCCAGGTTTAGAGGTGGGAATGGAGGACACGAGTGAGAGACAGCAGAAATATTCCAAGCAGAGGGACAAGCACACGTAGAGGCTCTTGGGTGGGAAGGGGTTTAGTATGGTCTGGAATGGAAATAACAGATCCAAAGGAGTTTTGTGAAAAGTAGAGGCTTGGAGGCTAGACAGAAAGGGAACTGGCTAAACTGTGCAGGGCTCTAAAGAGTAGAGTAAGGATCCTGGGAGAGCAGGGACTGAACCTGCTCTTGAGTATGATGATTCTGGTTTCTGTGTGGCACAGAGATCTGGGAGGGATGCAAAGTGGCAGCAGAAAGACCACTTAATTAAGGGGCTACTGCAGTAAGCCAGGCCAGAAGAGATGGACATTTTGACTAGGGTGGGGGGATTCTGATTGCCTTGAGAAGACTCTAAGATGAACACAAGAACTCCATATGCATTATTTTCACACTCTTAAATTTACCCCTGCACCCTGTTTGCAGGAACAGGGAACACAGTATAAATTTGATTTGAGATCAAATTTCAAGTCATATCACTAGCTTCTCAAGGCCACATAATCTAAAACTTAAAGTTTATTCTTCACCATAAAGTGAAAATGTATAAAAGAGATAATCCCTCAGTTGTGCTGAGGTGATGTTTTGATAGCTATTAATACATAAGTAAACGTTTACACCGGAGAAGGCGATGGCACCCCCTCCAGTACTCTTGCATGGAAAATCGCATGGATGGAGGAGCTTGGTGGGCTGCAGTCCATGGGGTCGCTCAGAGTTGGACACGATTGAGCGACTTCACTTTCACTTTTCACTTTCATGCATTGGAGAAGGAAATGGCAACCCACTCCAGTGTTCTTGCCTGGAGAATCCCAGGGACAGGGTAGCCTGGTGGGCTGCCGTCTATGCGGTCGCTCAGAGTCGGACACGACTGAAGCGACTTAGCAGCAGCAGCAGCAGCAAACGTCTACACAAAACTTTTTCAAACAACCAATTCAAATAACTATAATGTACACTCTATGAAAATACTCAATTTGAACTAGTATACCCTAAAATATGCTTACTCACATATTAAACTTTCTCTACTCCCAAAAGTGACCCCAAATACAGACATTTTCATTAAGAAAAGAGACTTGAGAATTCAGGATATGACAACTTTTTCTGGGTATCTCTCTAACGGAATTGGTGACAAATATAGCTGCTGTTGACAGACAGGCTGAGTTACCCCTCCTTTTGTCCTGTAATTAACTAGCTTTCAAGGCCTCCTGCAGGCAGCTGCAAGGCTCAGAAGGCAGGAGGGAGGCTGGGGGGAGGGGAGGGTGGTGGGGCGGGGGCAGGCGGAGCGCAGCCTTGCAGCTCTGCTCTAAGCCTGTGCTCAAAGGGAGACGAGCCCAGCCCTGCTCCGCCTATTGGTTTTATCTGAGCACCTACACACTGTTTCATGTGGAAAATCAGCACGTTCGTCCCACAGAAACGTCACAACCTGCAGAGAATAGGGGGACTAAGAGGACTAAATAATAGGATGTATTAATGCAAACAACGGGCTTGTCAGGCCCTCAATTCCAGATTACAAGAAGGACTTCCTGATTTCAGGCAGTATTTAAAGTGGGAAACTAGTGTGCCACCCACAATTCTGGGTTGCTACAGGACTTAACAACGTCGGTGCTGCCTGGAAATTCAAGGGGAAACCAGGCATATGGGGTTCTTCTCTTGCCCACAATAACAAGGAGCTTTCCAAACCATAAAAATGATCAGCCATATGATGATCAACTCAGGTATGACTACTGTTGGCCACTAGAGAATGATTATTACTGAGCCTTTTTAAACCTCTCGACCCCTCCCCATAAGGTCAAAGGCTATGAATGGCTACGCATAACAGATCTATAATGATTCAACTATTAAGTCTGAATTGACCGGAACCAAAATGCCCAGGTAAATTCTCACTATTGAAGTCAAGTTTGCAGCCCTGGGAGGTACAGTGAGGCTGGTTTTAAAACTTGTACTCCCTTTACTGGATGGCCTTCTGTTTTCCCTAGAGTTCTAATGGATTTAACACAATTTCTCTGGCTTTTATATATTTTAAAATTACCACTTTTCAAGGATGGTATGTGTAAGAAAATGTCTTGAATACTCATTTCCCTCTTCAGTGTATCACTCTGGGATTTTCCTGATACTTTCTTTGGTTGGACGTGTGGATTCTTAGACTTCAAGGCTTCCTCATTTTTGGTTTTTACGGTACGGCACCAGTAATACACCCCAAGAAAGGGTGCTGGGGAAGCAAATGATTTCAGTCCTGGCATGTCTGAAATTGCCTTGATTCGTCACTTGTAACCGAATGCTGGTTCAGTGAGGTGTAGAATTCAGCAGAATTCTAGGCTGAACAGCATTTCTTTCATAATTAGGAAGCCACTGAAGCTACTGTTCTCTGGTATTCGGAGTTGTTCATCTGAAGTTTACTGGCAATCTGATTATCAGAGACTTGCTTCTTAACAGAGACTTGTTTCTTTATTTTCAAGATGCTTTTAGAACCTATTCTTTCTCCTGGACACTTTGAAATTTAACAATAACCTATCTGAGGGTGGATCTGTTTTTATACAAATTGCTGGGTAGACTCGGTGGTCCCTCCTCCTGCAAAAATCCACATCCATCACTTTCGAGAAGTTACCTTCTTTCTTCTTTAAAAAAAAAAAAAAATCTGCTAGTCTTTCCTTTGCACTGTTCTCCTCATTTGACTTCATCAAAGACTTCCAGCAGGCTCGCACAGCATTTCCTGAGTCCATTCACACCCACCTAGACGTCGATCTCATTTTCTCCTTGAGCCTCAACAGCTCCTCCACTATCCTTCCCAGCAGATGATCTTTCTATTTCACCAAAAATACAGTAGCAAACAGATCCCTTAAAGCTCCCACCACCTGTGTACAACCACTTGTACCTGTAATCCTTACCCTCTGCCTTCTATTTCTTTTGTCCATGCTCCTAACCACATAAAATTCTACTTCTGTGCTAGACCCTACGTTTTTGCCTGCTCAAGGACATTAGTGCAGTAATTTTCCCTTATTTCTTGCTCATCATCAATTTTTTTTGTCTCTACTGGATCTTTTCATCAGTAAATAAAAACGCTATTATTTCTCCCAACTCTCAGACTGGGATGAAAACAGACCTCTTTTGATTCTACATCAAAACTCCCTGGAACAGTTGTTCACATCCCCTGTCTCCAGTTTCTTCCTGTTCTCTCTCCCCAACATTTTATTATGAAAGTTTTCAAACACAGAGCAAAGTTTAAAGAATTTTACCAACCATGACACATTTACCCACCACCTAAATTATGCCATTAACAATATGTGCTTTATCACATATCTATCTATACAATCTCCCATTAATCCAATTTTTTTAATGCCACAAAGTTACTGTCATCAGCATTCTCCAAATACATAAACACATTATTAACCATTAGTTAAATGTTAGTTTGCAATGTCTTTTTTCAAATTTTATTTACCGATCTATTTTGGCTGTCCTGGGTGTCTCTTGTTGCGCAGGCTCTTCCCTCTGGGGAGCACAGGCTCCAGGATGCCCGCTCGGGCTGCAGTGGTTGCCGCACGTGGGCTTAGTGGCCGCAGCGTGGCCGCAGCGTGGCTCCCGGGCCTAGCTGCACCCCTGCACGTGGGGTACTCCCAGACCAGGGGTGGAACTTGGCCCCTGTACTGGCAGGCAGATTCTTTAGCACTGAGTCACCAGGAAAGCCCTATTTTATTTTTTTCATGTATCTCAAAATTGCAGACATCAGGACGCCTTCTCCTAGACACTTCTGCATATATATTATTAACTACAGTTAAAATACTAGTTTGCAGTGCTTTCTTTTGGTGTAGCATTTACACAGCCACTGCCACCCCTACCAAGGCTCCCCATACTCCACTCCCTGCCCTGACTCACCTTCTCTGAACCCACTCCTGGTATGTTTCTGCTCTCTCCACTGTGACTACTCAGAGGTCACCAGTGATGGTGATGGCCTGTTACTGAATCCAAAGGTCAGTACCCCACCCCATCTGACCTGGCCTATCAGAAGCCACAACGGAGTGGTCACTTACTCTGCAGTGAACACTTGTTTGGCTTCTAGGATACAACACATCCTAGGTTTTCTTCCTATTGAACTGGCTGCTCTTGTTTGGTCTCCGTTGCTAGTTTCTTTTTATTTCATTATGTTAAAGGGCCTCAAGGGCTCCATCTCAGAACCTATTTTCTTCTCTACCAACACTCATTCTCTTAATTTTCTCATATAGTCAGATGGCTTTTACATACCCTAAATCAACCCCTTCTCTCCACTTCCACAGCTAGAACTCTGGTCCAAGCTGCCAACAGCTCTTCCCCGGATTATTATGTCGTATCTGCCCAACTGGTCTCGCTGCTTTCACTTTATCCCCTTCAGAATGTTCTCTATTCTACAAACCAGATTAACATTATTAAAATGTAAGCCATACCTGTTGTCATAGCCAGGAGTCGGCAGAGCAAATGTGACAACTAGGTGTACTGTGGTATCCTGAAACAGAAAAAGGGCACTAGGGAAAAGCTAAGGAAATCTGGATAAAGTACCAACTTTAGTTAATCACAATGTGCCCGGAGCCGTTCATTAATTGTTAAAAAAAAAAAAAAAGTACTAATGCAAGATGCTAAAAACAGGGAAAATTTGGTGTGGGGCATACTTGCACACTTTGTACAAGTTTTCTGTAAATCTAAAACTGTTCTGAAAAGTAAAGCTTATATATATACATATAAAAAAAAGCTAGACTGTGGATCTGCTTAAAATCCTTCAAAGGTTTCTCATTTCTCTAACACTCACTGCTCCTCAGTTGTGTATTCACATTTAAAACTGAGGCAACACAAAAGCAGTCTAGGGACTTCCCTGGCGGTCCAGTGGCTGAGACTCCAGCTCCCAATGCAGGGGGCCCGGGGTTCCACCCCGGCCAGGGAACTAGATCCAACATGTTGCAACTGAGAGCTTGTGTGTCACAACTAAAGATCCTGCATGCCTCCACTAAAAGATTCTGCATGCCGCAGGGAAGACTGAAGATCCCAAGTGTTGAGGGCTGCAACTACGACCCAACGCAGCCAAATAAATACTATAAACACAAAAGCAGCCTAGGAACTGTTGGAAGTGGGTGAGGCTTGACAGAGAGTTTGCTTTATTTAAACAGAGCTCTAGATGCAGGTAACTTTAGCAAAAGTACCGGAAGAACACTATTTCCAATGCCACAACGTTTTTCTGAGACAATTTAATGCAGAAGTACTACTGTCTTGAGAATAGTACTTAACGACAGTTCTACCTTTGTTGACAGCAAATTACCTCATCATACTGTGACCTCTCTTTGTTGACTGTTCTTTGTATTGTGTAACACAGTTAACACTCAACAGACACTGCAAGGGAGTGGGGAATGAGTATGTTTACAGATGACCTACGAAAGGCTATAATGTAACGTAAATTGGGATTAAAAACCACCATCATCACTACCAACAGCAGCAGCAAATCACCTATAATGGAGAAAATACTTAATAAAACTCATTATGTCTTTAAAACTCTAAACAAATGTTAAATATAAGGATTTTTTAAAAAAACAATTAAGGTAAAATGCAATTTGCTGTCAATTCATCTTAGCAGGCCTAATGGTCTCATTTTTACTTTAAATATTTACTTACCTACAGAGCTATTTTTCTTACTCTATACTTACCTGTGTGGACAATGAATCTTATAACTAACATAAGTGAAAAGACAGAGATGATCAATTCATTTGGCTAATACGGTAAACCTTATCAATCGTTTGGCCAAAGCCCACAGCACTTCCGGCCTGGCATGAGGCAGCACAGCGCTGAGCACGGTGCCTTCCACTACTTGCCCCCCCAACTCTCCAGCCTTCCTGCCATTTCCTTCCTTGAACTCCAAATTCCAACAATACTACTGCTACTTCAAGCTGCTTCCCAACTGCCAAGCTGTTTTATGATTTTTCAGACTCGGTATATGTGTTTCCTCTGGTTAAGATGGCAAAGTCAAGATTTAAGATCACTTTCTGTCTGCAATCATGGATCTTTGTATTATTACCACAGCTCTATCATCGTACCAGCTTCAATATATTGTGACTACTTGTCCTTTCTGCGACACTGAGCTATCTGAGGGCAGGTGCCTCATCTGTTCACTTTGGTGTCCTCAAGGACACGTCTTGCAAGAAAAACCTTCGTTGGTGAAACAGTATGTCCCCAAAATATTTTAGATCTTCCTTAAAAGAAATGATAAGCTATCTCCCAAATGCATATGAGGAAATGTGATTATTACATAATCAATTTTTGTGCCTGGTTTTCTTTTTGTTCATGATAAGCAAATGCTCCAGTAGCTTAAATCTCAAAAATATGGTTTCAACAGATTTCAAGCACTATTGTGTGTGTGTCTCTCTCACCCACCTACACACATACATACACACTCACATCTTAGAAAGACACTTCTGGACAACATGGGCCAGTTTTACGTGTTTGGAACAATTCCTGGTAATTTTAAGTCCTTCACACACAAAAATCAAAAGACCAGATGGGATTTTAGGAGATTTTCCAATCCATTTTCCTATTATAAAACCTAGTAAGTAAATGAAGTCACCAATATGGGCAAGATAATTATCCTATTTTAGAAGGCTTCCATAGAACTATCCTTAAGAATGTACCCAAATGTAATCTCTACCGATGCAATTTAGGTCAAACTCAGTGTTAGCTCACACAGGAAAGCAAAATACCATCATTTCCATGCATGTGTGCAGAGTAAGGAACGACATGACACCAAAGGAAAGTGTAGTGGAGCGAAAAGAACACCGAGAACCAGCGACATCCGTGCCGTCCCTGCCGCTAACCTTGCTCTGGTGCCTTGGCCTGTCTGGGCCTCATAAAATCCCCCGTAAAATAACAGTGCTGGGCTGGAATGCTAGGTTCTTTTTTAAAGTAATATCTTAAAAAGGCACAAGGCACTTATTGTGCACCTGCTGTATGACCTTTTATGTATATTAAGGACGACCTTTCCCAGAGAGAGCATTTTTTCAGATGACTGCACAGTTAATAAAAAGTGAAACTGTAATTCAATTCAAATTCAGGTCTGCTTGTTCTAAAAGACATTGTGCTAATCTGCCTACTGGGAAAGGGAAGAAGGGAAAAGAAAGGAAGGAAGGGAACTACAGACTGGCAAAGATGCAAGTAAGTGTTTTTCCTGCAGCCAGCATAAGGACAGAAAAATAGGCCAGGACAACCGCTATGGCACGAGCAGTGACAGGGAAACTAAGAGAAATGGGTCCCCGTACTTGGCTCTTTAAAACTGTCATCACAAATGCCAACTGCTTCATCGACTAGGATATGCCATCCCACTACTTCTTGTGTGTGTGTGTGTTTGTGTGTGAGCGTCGCTCAGTCGTGCCCGACTCTTTGCAACCTCACGGATTGTGGCCCGCCAGCCTCCTGTCCCTGGAATTCTCCAGGCAAGAATACTGGAGTGGGTTGCCATTCTCTGCTCCAGAGGATCTTCCCAGCCCAGGGATCAAACCCAGTCTTTTGCATTGCAGGCAGGTTTTTTTATCGTCTAAGCCACTGGGGAAGGCACGTCTCATATCTACTTGCAACATACCAGACATCCTGATTGAAGGTATGAGGGAAATACAGAAGAATCTGAGGAACCAACCTAAAATCCATGATTTGGGGAAGGCTGAGGAGTAGGCATGCAGGATAACACTCCTCAAATAGGAGGGAAACCTCCCAATTTAATAGGTTTTAATATCTCTGAAAACATGATTCCAGGAGCAAAATATATTACGCCCGTTATGTACCTGTTACTAAGTAACTCCACTCATACAGACTATTAAGTCAATACCGTAAATTGTAATGTTGCAAATATCATAGGATTCATGTCTTCCCACATCTAGTATTTTTCTCAGCTTATTTTTGGTTTAAACTGAAGTTTCCCAATGAACTGTATAAATATATTTTTCAAGCATTATTGTATTTCCTGGTGTTAGAATCACACCTTTTTTTTTTTTTTTTGGTCATAATCCTAATACCCATAAGCATTCACAAAGCACTTCTGATTAGTGACGGAGCTGATAAGCTCCTGAGATCAGTTTAGAGAGGAGAGCAATAAAGAAGGCACACTAAGATCCTCAGAGCCTTGGGCTCAGGCATGGCAGGTAGCGGGGTAAAGATTCCCAACATGTCTCAGCCTTAAAATTAAAAAATCACCCCCTCCAGACACATGAAAATGTGATTCACTGATACATGAATATCAATTTCTGTACTGTATCCATAAAAAGAGTAAGATTTTTTCACCCTCCAACCACTAAATTTCTCCCGTTTGGGGGGCGGGGAGAAATCACCCCTGTTGAGAATATAAGACCCAGCTCATTTACTCTACTAAACTACTCAGAACACACAAAAGTCAGGAAGTACCAACAATCTGGGAGCCAGCAAATACTTTTTAATATATTGATTTTTACCCAATAGATAGCTAGCAATAGATAACAGATGCTAAATAACTGTCACTTTATTCTTGTTCTCAGTATTTTAACGGCTGGATACAGGACAAGAAAATCAGAACAGAAACGCTCCTTTGTAAAGTTTACCCCACCCGCCCCACCAGGTGCACGGGCTTCGTCTTGCCTTTAAAGATTCTAGAACTACATACTCTCCCACCCACAGGATCACGCTTTTGAGTTCAAAATTCAGCCAGCTTGCCTCAGCTCCTGTGTGGGCACCTAAGTACAGTGGTGTGTGGGCCAATTTTCAAAAGGGCAGAACAGCCCCCCACCTCCAGCCAGAATCACCCAATTACTAATCTGAAAAACACTGACAGCCAAATAAAGTACTCCAGTTAAAAGTGAAAGGCTTTCTCCACTGGGGAGTAGAGGAAGAACAGTCAGTCTAGATTAAAAAAAAAAAAGGAAATTTACAATTGTTTGAGCTGGGTAACTGAAAGAAACAGAAGCGAAAATAAAGGTGCTGCTGCTGCTAAGTCACCTCAGTCGTGTCCGACTCTGCGCGACCCCATAGACGGCAGCCCACCAGGCTGCCCGGTCCCTGGGATTCTCCAGGCAAGAACACCGGAGTGGGTTGCCATTTCCTTCTCCAATGCATGAAAGTGAAAAGTCAAAGTGAAGTCGCTCAGTCGCATTCAACTCTGTGCGACCCCATGGACTGCCGCCTACCAGGCTCCTCCGTCCATAGGATTTTCCAGGCAAGAGTACTGGAGTGGGGTGCCACTGCCTTCTTGTCACAAAGGCTATGTGTCTGCTTTGGGCGAAGGGAGATTCTTCTTCATTACACAGATCCCCTGGTTTCTAAAAAAGAATCAAGAGACCCTTCCTCAAAGGTTTTGAACACCCAAATTATCTTCTTCATGCCCTAATCCCTAACCACTAAGGAGTGGGTGCGAGGTCTTCCACTCCTGACCTCTAAAATCAGCCACAGGGCGTCCTATCATTTCCACCCATAAAAGCACCTTCCACTTTGAAGGCTTCTCTCTGGAAAACCTTTTCCACCTTGTAAAATTATGTGGATTATCTAGAGGGTAGTGATGGATCTACTCTTTGATCATTATTTTTCAGAAACCCAAAGTACAAATGCAAAGAGTGTTAAGTCTACAAAATGTTTTAGTGAGTCTTTCTTGTGAAATCACAACTCTAAATTTTTGTTAAGCTTGTCCTAACAGCAAATCAGACAAAGATCACAAAGATGCAGCTGACTTGTGTACCAGAAAGTCAATATAAAAACTGTGACCCAAAAAGTCAATCTAAGATACTCTTGGTAAATTCTACAATGGCTCTTTCCTGTTTCAGGGGCAGCAGGAATGCCTCCGTGGACAGCACCGATTACCGCTGGCTCCTTGCCAAGTATTCTCTTTCTGGTCTTGTGCTAAGGCTACATTTTCACTTTAGGGAAAACTCACCACAAGCTTCCATTACTGGCTATATTCTACTTCAGTTCAGCCGCTCATTTGTGTCCGACTCTTTGCGACACCATGCACTGCAGCATGCTAGGCTTCCCATATTCTACTTGGATATATGCAAATATCTCTAGCCCAAAAGAACCTCAACAGCTAAATCTCTTTCCCTGGAGGTCTCTCAAGCACCTCAAACTTAACCACAACCAAATGGACCTCAAGATGTTCCAGAAAGTATTCATCTCCCATATTACCTTTCTCAGTTAACAGTACCCATGGCCACCAAGTAGCCTTAGTCAGACTTCTTTCTTATCCATCCCTGAATATAGTTCCTTCCACTATATAAATACACGTCCTCTTCAATTAAAATGTCCATCATCTCTACAAAACCCTGACCTCCCTTTCTTTACCACTCTGCCACAGTTTCTCTCTTAAAATGCAACTGATGTTATTTCTGTGCGTATTGTCCTTCAAAACTTCGACCCTTGAAGAATCAAGTCCAGTACTTTTTAGTCCGGCATACGATCTCCCTAATGATACAGCTTCTGCCTAACTCTCCAACTACCTCTGCCATTTCCCCCACGAGGATCTCACATCTTGTCTGCAGCCACCTTCTGTCTGTCCCGGCTCACCTGCTGTGCGTTCATGCCTCTGCCTGGAATGCCCTTCCCTCCGTGTTTGTTCACCTAGTCTTATTTCACTCTTCAAAACCCAACGAAATGTCCACTCTGTGAAATCTATCACCACCACTCTCCTTGTAAACATTTCTACTAGTGAACGGAAACTGTACAACCAAAGAGTGCACGCAGCCATGTCCTTCACAAAGCAGTGCCTGGTTTCACTACATACCTATAGAAGGTGAACACTTGATGCCTGTTGGTAAACCACCTCTCCTCTAATAAATAACTAAAATAACACAACTTATTAAGAATTTATCACATGCCAAAATTTACAACATATTAGGCCATTTCATCCTCACAACAACTCCATAAGGTGGGTAGGTATTATTCCAGTTTATAAATGAGGAATCTAGGTGCATTCAAACAGGCCAGAGAACCTGCCCAGGAGCTACAGCTTTAGTGGAAGAGATGGGACTGGAACTCAGGTCTGAACGATTCCAGAGTCCACGCTTGTAACATCTGTGCTTAATTCTCACTACGTTTTACACTGCCCTTAACAGGCCTCCCAAAGAGTGTTGTCCATACTATTTTGTCTAAAACTTCAAGAATCAACTATCTAGCTAGGTTTCTATTAGGGTTTTATACTTTCTGCAGCTAAGGGAATAGTTATTCTGGATTAAGAATGCTATGGACAATGAGCTCAGAATAATATGATTACTCTGAACTGTCTCATATACAAGTATCTGGCACCCAACCTAAATTCAGTCAACCAGAAAAGTTTTTCGAAGTCCATGTAGGAAAAAGAAAATAAATACTTATTTCCTCAGATCAATCTTCCAAAAGAATAACTCCTTCCATTTTTTTGGAAGGCAGGGCAATCTGCAAATACAAAGATCCCTTTTATTTGGGAGTTTTGAGCCATATACCCGAAGTCCTAATAGCAGTATATGAAGAAAAAGTCAAGATCAAACTCATCTTGTTAAGCCCCTCCTCCTCTGCTCCTGGCCATCTTTATTTTTAGGACATTCTCTGGCAGTTGTAGTATCAGATGATGGCGATACTGAGAATATGTGAGCTTCAGAAGTTGGCAGGTGTCGGATGGCGACCCTGCAGCAGCTCCATCGGCAGCCCACCCAGACGCTTATGTTTAAACTGGAAAAAAGTCCACGAAGCAGGCAGAAGCCAGTGGCTCATCTTACACCAGACCCCCTACTTTCAGCTGTCTCAAAAAAACAAAACCCCAAACCCTCTAAATTAGAATCATTTCAATCTTCTCAGACAGAATCTTGTATCAAAGAAATTCTAAATCCTACTTTAATGACTTCTACTTGGTTGCAACGGTACAGGAAATTCATCTGTCCTTTTGCTCAGAGGAAACCAGTGTGCGTTTTAAACAGAAGCTGAACACAGTAAAACCCGAAGGGGACAGACATCAGGGACGGGCTCTTCTGGCATGATGTTACCTTCACAGCTGAGCTGGGAGTGACTGGCTGGTTTCATCTGAAAGAAACATCTGGTACCATCTATACCAAGATGGAAAAGCTCAAATCAAAGTATAATGGAAAGGTGGGGGATAGAAAATGAGCAAAAAAAAAAAAAAAAAGCCATCATCAGTACCTTTAGTATTTTTAAAAGATAAAACAGAAGAATTTAAAAAATAAAACCAAAGAATTTAAGTGGGAATAATTAATAACCAGCGGGTACCAAGAGATTGTTGAAGTACGTCCAAAAGATGAATAAAACAGCCCAGGACTGGACCTCATTCGATACCAAAACCACTCATCCTCCCAAGTCTCCCCAGTATCCAACTCGCCAAGTCTATGGAGCTACCATTTTCACAATTACTTCTTCTTTCCCTTTATATTTAAGTCGTACCGAGTATTATATTATACTCTTCTTTAAAATGCCTTTAACTATAATAAGGATGGTCACCTAAATTTATTTAAAATAGTGGGGGGAGGGTGGAGGAAACTGTAAAATGTCCAGCAGCAGCAGTGAAAGGGTTAAATCAAGTACACTCAGGCGTGGACACACTCTGCAGCTGTTACAAATGTTCTTTACTAAGAGTTTATAATAGCACGGGTTGGGTGGACAATGGGCGGTCTCCTGAACCTCTGTTGGGCCTCTAGGAAGCAGCCATGAAGCTTGGGTGGGACTGCCCCCTCAACCAAATCTCCCAGAGCAAGTCTATCTCCTCTACCCAACACTGACCGGCTTAGTCCCAACCTGGACCAATCAACCCACACAGTAAAACATTTGCTGTGAGGCAAGAAGGGCACACTTCCCTTTCCCTGTGATGTTAACAAGATGTCTTCTGATTTAAAAAGGTAATTTCACATACAGTACCATCTTTAAATGTCCAGAAAAAAAAAAAGATTATTAGGAGAGATAATAAAATAAACTTATTATTTCTGGGCAACAGATTGGGTTGGATTTGGGTACTGATCATTAACCATCATATATATTTTTTGGTTGTTGTTTTTTTTTTTCCATCATATATATTTTTAATTTACAAAACAGATTGCCAGATTAATCACTGTCTTTGAAACTCACATTCCATTCAGACTCTAACCCTCTGTGAATCCTTTCACCTGAAATGCCATTCTCTTTTTTCCCCAAATCAGTCACTTAGGATCAGGGCTTCTCTTCTTCCCTACCTATAATCCCCAACAACTTCTTTCTCTGAATGCTCAATGCTTTCAACAATTAGCAACCATTACAGTAACTAAGTCATTTACTGAACACCTACTATAATGCTACAGTCCTGGGCACTCTTGTTATTACATTTAAACATAACTGTTTCTATATGAGTCATTTCTACTCAACCAAATATGAAATTCTTGGGGGGCATGAACTGTTTTACATTTATGTTGATTTGTCTTATTGCCTAACATATTCATTCTATCACAAAATAAAGTAGACATTCTAAATATGGATTATTTACATACATTTGGAAGGGGGAAATACTTTTAATAGAGCCTCAAGGGGTATATAAACATCTGAATGCAGAGTTTCAAAGAATAGCAAGAAGAGATAAGAAAGCCTTCTTCAGTGATCAATGCAAAGAAATAGAGGAAAACAATAGAATGGGAAAGACTAGAGATCTCTTCAAGAAAATTAGAGATACCAAGGGAACATTTCATGCGAAGATGGGCTCGATAAAGGACAGAAATGGTATGGACCTAACAGAAGCACAAGATATTAAGAAGAGACGGCAAGAATACACAGAACTGTACAAAAAAGATCTTCACGACCCAGATAATCATGATGGTGTGATCACTGACCTAGAGCCAGACATCCTGGAATGTGAAGTCAAGTGGGCCTTAGAAAGCATCACTACGAACAAAGCTAGTGGAGGTGATGGAATTCCAGTTGAGCTCTTTCAAATCCTGAAAGATGATGCTGTGAAAGTGCTGCACTCAA
>NW_011494943.1:7215656-7236344 GCF_000754665.1 Bison bison bison
TATTTCTGCTTTATTGACTATGCCAAAGCCTTTGACTGTGTGGATCACAATAAACTGTGGAACATTCTGAAAGAGATGGGAATACCAGACCACCTGACCTGCCTCTTGAGAAACCTGTATGCAGGTCAGGAAGCAACAGTTAGAACTGGACATGGAACAACAGACTGGTTCCAAATAGGAAAAGGAGTTCGTCAAGGCTGTATATTATCACCCTGCTTATTTAACTTATATGCAGAGTACATCATGAGAAACGCTGGGCTGGAAGAAGCACAAGCTGGAATCAAGATTGCCGGGAGAAATATCAATAACCTCAGCTATGCAGATGACACCAGCCTTATGGCAGAAAGTGAAGAGGAACTCAAAAGCCTCTTGATGAAAGTGAAAGTGGACAGTGAAAAAGTTGGCTTAAAGCTCAACATTCAGAAAACGAAGATCATGGCATCCGGTCCCATCACTTCATGGGAAATAGATGGGGAAACAGTGGAAACAGTGTCAGACTTTATTTTTTGGGGCTCCAAAATCACTGCAGATGGTGACTGCAGCCATGAAATTAAAAGACGCTTACTCTTTGGAAGGAAAGTTATGACCAACCTAGATAGCATATTCAAAAGCGCAGACATTACTTTGCCAACAAAGGTCCATCTAGTCAAGGCTATGGTTTTTCCAGTGGTCATGTATGGATGTGAGAGTTGGACTGTGAAGAAGGCTGAGCGCCGAAGAATTGATGCTTTTGAACTGTGGTGTTGGAGTAGACTCTTGAGAGTCCCTTGGACTGCAAGGAGATCCAACCAGTCCATTCTGAAGGAGATCAGCCCTGGGATTTCTTTGGAAGGAATGATGCTAAAGCTGAAACTCCAATACTCTGGCCACCTCATGCGAAGAGTTGACTCATTGGAAAAGACTCTGATGCTGGGAGGGATTGGGGGCAGGAGGAAAAGGGGACGACAGAGGATGAGATGGCTAGATGGCATCACGGACACAATGAACATGGGTCTGGTTGGATTCCGGGAGTTGGTGATGGACAGGGAGGCCTGGCGTGCTGTGGTTCATGGGGTCGCAAAGAGTCGGACACGACTGAGCAACTGAACTGAACTGAAAAAGGGGTATGACCTTCAAATAGGTTAAGAACCACTGCACCAGAGATTCAACAAATAGTTCTTCAATCATAACTAAACACATCACCAATAAGCCCAGAAGATTCCCAGGAAAAACAGCTTGTGATATAGATCAGGCTGCACAAATGGAAGGACTTGTTTTTAGTCACATTTTGAGTGTATGACAAGGTACTGGAGTGGCATGTGGACAGTACTCTAATGAAATGGAGTCAAACACAGAACTTCTCTTTGACAACTGACAGCACTGTTAACAGTCGCTCTCCACCAGACCTGGGGAGTGCCTTTGTTTTCATCCTTCTGTTTATATGATCAGCTGTTGAAATGGTAATCATTTTACCCTAGTCAGAAAGCTCTTCCTAAGCCTACCATAATAAGCACAGTAGCATAATGGGGGAAGTGACAAATATAAAATTAACACAGTGTGGCAGTACTTCAGGGTCTTATAATCGAGAATTCTCACTTGAATTTTTCTAAATGAATAAGGCTTCCCTGGTGGCTCAGTGGTAAAGAACCCGCCTGCAATGCAGGAGCCACAGGAGACACGAGTTTGATCCCTGGGTGGGGAAGATCCCAGGAGGAGATGGCAACCCACTCCAGTATTTTTGCCTGGGAAATCCATGGACAGAGGAAACCTGGAAGGCTGCAGTCCATGGGGCTGCAAAAGAGATGTATATGACTGAGCAACTAAACAACAACATTCTTACCATTAGCTACAAATAAAATTTAAAAAACTCAAACTAATTTAGAAAATCTACAGCAATGGAATGAGGCATTTGCCACAAAGGGTCATCCTCCCATTTATTACTCTGTTTTGAGAGCTAGTGAAATATTAATAGGAATTGCCCAGAGCAGTCCATCTCATGTTCTTCAATATTCAGGCTGCCTCTTGCTGTGGAAGACGCAGAAAGAAGTTCCCTCGTGAGAATGAGTTCGACACTGCTATTATTCACAGCCGAACCTCTTCCTATGGTTTAACATCCAACCTTTATCTTCCCCAAAAGATAACCACTAACGTTCCATCCTGCTAAGGACGCCAACAGTCTCCCCACCCTCAAAGCCTTAGCATGCTCCTGCTGGACCGCATCTCCTCCCCAGTCATATGGCGTCTTCCCTTGCAATGCCCTCTAGATTTGGACTCTTCTCCATTTCTACTAGGGCACTTCCCTTGTGGCTCAGCTGGGAAAGAATCCGCCTGCAATGCAGGAGACCTGGGTTAGATCCCTGGGTTGGGAAAATCCCTTGGAGAAGGGAAAGGCTCCCTACTCTAGCATTCTGGCCTGGAGAATTTCATGGACTGTATGGTCCATGGGGTCGCAAAGAGTCGGACACAACTGAGCGACTTTCACACACACCATTTGCACTAATTTATTTCAGGAGCTTGCATGCAACAAAACTACTTTCTGGGAATTTCCTGATGGTCCAGTGGTTAGGGCGATGTGCTCACACTGCTGATTGGGTTCAATCCCTGGTAGGGGAACTAAGATCCCACAAGCCTCCATTTACCACCCATCCCCCATAAAAAAACAACTGCTTCCTATTTGATAATAACTGTATACTTGTGGTTTTAAATGTTTACATGTTTCAATTAATTTAATCCTCACAACAATCTGATAAGGTGCTATCATCATCCCTGTTTTTCCAATGAGGAAATTTTGGCACTAAGAAGTTTAAAACCTTGCCCAACATAACAACTATGGCAAACCAGGTACCGCTGAAGCCCGAGCCTAGCTGGCCTGTCTCCAGCCAGGCCTCCCTCCCTGCGCCCCATCTTGTTTCTACTCTTTCTCCTCTTTAATCCCATACTACTCAAAACAGTCTTTCTAAAACTCTGGGTAATTTCACTGCTCCAGGACCTGTTAGAAAACACTGCTCTTTCATCATATGAATGTCTGCTTTCTGATTAGTTCAAAATGTGAACCAGATCAAATTATGCTCAAAAATCTATTCTCTCCCCGATCAGCTGTGCAATTTTATGCAACTTACTCAACCTGTGTGTTAACACACTTGAAAAAGTTCTTTCACTGTTGAGAGGAATTGAGCAAAGTACTTGGTACAGAGCCTGCCTGGCTCTCAAGACTGTATGAGCTCAGTGAGAGCTATATTTCTGGGCTCATATGAAAGCTTCACCTTCAACAAGGTATCGCCACATCATATGAAAGCTTCACCTTCAGTAAGGAATCGCCACGCTCAAGTCCATCTCTGTTCTCATGTTTCCTCCCACTGGGAAGGCCTGATTACTCAGATGGCAGCTACCACTTCCCAGTACCTTGAGTCCAAAATGACTTATAGTACACAATCACTACACCCAATTCTCTCTTGCTGTAAGTCCTCTAAAACAATGTTTAATCAGAAGACATATTTAGTAGAATGGTCTTTTTTACAACCTGCTTCACAGGGATGTATACAGAGCCTCACTAGCTCAACTCTAAGTCCCCAGTATACTGAAACTGTCTCCCTGGCACACACACTCAAAAGCCTGCAGACCAAACTAAATGTAGTCTATAAAAAGAGAATCTGAGAAATGTATTATGTGAGAATTTTCTACATTTAATGTCAATGTGTCACTAGATGCTCCTCAGAATTCAAAATGGGATGTATCGAAACTATCTTATTTAAATGATTTGAAGCTGGACCAAAGGAGTAGCAGCCTAAAGTTCTAGCAAAACTGAACGTTTCTTTACATTATAAGGCCAGAACCAAGAGAGAAATTTAAGAAGACATAAACAACCATATGCAGCTTTACTCAGTTGAAAGATGCTGACAGACCTGATTTATTCTTTGCTTCTTCTGAGCTCAGCATAGGGTCACAAAATAAGACTCCTGAGATGAGGACTGTGGGCTGATTCAGACTGGGCTGGCCAGAGGCTGACTGACTCCAGCCAACCAGCTGATCTGAGAATGACACCGGTCAAGACAGTGATGGTGTTTAAGAACTTACTGACCGCCCCCCATTTCCACCCCCCGTATACACCCACCACTAGAAAAACAACTCAAAGCGTATGCACTCCTTTGCTTTAAGGACAGCATTATTTCCTCAAGACATGAACCACCATCTTATCAATGAAGAGACACAAACACTTAAAACTAATGAATCCTCAAAGCTGACACTTAGATTGACTTAATGGAGTCAAGCTAAAGCCAGGCCCTGCTAGAGATGTGAATTCATTATTTTATTTTTTTATATCCTAACAACATTCAAGCTCTGGGTTTATCACCAGAATACACACATTCCAAGAGCAAATTCATGAGCAAATTTAAAAAGAGACATTAGTGTCTTGTTGATTGAGACCAACTACTCAGGGCCTAGAAGAACCGAAATGTTAAGTCTATGAACAAATTGTCACCAGCCTGTCAGATCTGCCTGCATTTCCCTCTCCTGAAGACTGCTAAGAGCACCTGCACCACTTGCTGCTCTGACTTCGGGACCTTGCTTGGGCTGGGCCCATTCTAGGCTGGCTTCAGCTATGTTTGGCACCGTGAAGCACACTGCCAGTCCTGGGTGTGTTGCTGATGGGTCAGAAAGCAGCCCTGGAGACACAGGGACACCAATGAGAGTGCACACAGTTGTTCCTAAGTGAAGTGTTCTGGCAAATCTTGACAAACAAGAAGAAATTCTTCCCCCAACCCACCTCACTTTTAGCAGCAAAGTAAACTCAAGAGAATATCAGATAAGACCAGCCTCCTCTTCCTGCAGTCCAGCCCCTGCAGAGCGGTTCTCTATGGACCCTGAGGCTGGGAATTGTGTAAACTATGTAAATTAGAACAAATCATCAGGGTTACTCTGAACCATTCCTGTAAATTTGTTTTTCTTGTTTTTCTTATACACTTAGAGAAAAAAGTTTTCAAGAGAGAAAGCCAAATGTTTGCAGTCTCCTCCTATATAGTAACATCTTATGAACCATCTGCTGAAATAAAATGCCATCGTGACTATAGATGGAATAAATGTCCAAAAATAAAAATTGGTGGAAATCGGGAATGTTTTTTGGACAGTAACAAAAGTAATACTGGCTAAACAGTCTTCAGATCACATGCATAGTAAAGTGTAATTATACTTTACAGAGACGCAAAGGAAAAGCAGCCAAGAAGCATAGCTCAGGTGGTGGCAAAATAAGGGAATAAGAAATTACAGCAGAAATTCCAGAGTTCCTATTTCTGGTTTATGTCACCTAAATAAATACAAAAACAGCTGAGGCAACATAAGAACCAAGTCTGACCTCTGACAGGGTAACACTGGGTAATGAAGACAATATCCAACTATGGACTCCATTTACACCGAGTGGGATGAACCTGGTGTGGGTTTCAACGCTTCTTCTGTCCCAACAAACTAAATGACCATGTTGCGGGGCACTTTGCAAGACACTGACACACAGGAATCTGAGGCCTAGGGAAACAAATGTGCCAATGGCCAGCACACAGTGCCACCTCTTTTGGGGCACCTGAGGGAAAGAAAAGCAGGGAGAAAGATTTCTGAACTCAGGCGGGCGTGCTGTAAGTCATGAGAGAAGGATGGGAGGTGACCAAGGTCATACTGGACAAAAGGAATGGCAGGTCTGAAGACCACAAAGTGTGAAATAGCTCAGTGTTCACGGAAGCGATGCACCTCATGGAAAACTGACCAAATATTGTTTAAATATAGTTACAATGGTTCATCGTCCCATTATTTGACATTTCTGGCAAGTTATGTTCACTAATGAAACACTGTAGAGCTTTTAGGGTAAGGATATTTAATTGTGCAAAATATCAGTGTAATTTAACACAAAGAAACAAAATGACTACAGTAAGAGTAAGACTTTGCCCAAGATATTTATGTAAAACAGAGTTCTGAGAAGAAAACACAATAATTATGGTTTTGCTGAATTCAGAGAAACGCTGCCTCTGCTCTCTGGATGGGCCTCAGATGCTGCTGTCTGCACATTCAGCTCAAGACCACATTACACATCCAATGAAACAAGGAACTCAAATTAGAAGAGGCAGCACTGGACTCAACAACACATCGTCTGTCACCCCAGTGGAGCCATTCGATGAGCACGCTTCAGACTCCACGGGACGACTACAGGCTCCTAGCATCTGCCTCTGTCTGCACGGCTGGCGGTAGGAAAGGCTCAGCGCTATGGAGAAAAGGGTCTGGAAAGTCAAAGAGCCACAAGGAAAGGGAGTAGTGCCTCCAGGGAAGAACTCGTGGAGAAGAGACATCCTGCCCCAGTTCCACTGTCCGTCCACAGCAACCTCCTACTTTCCCTCCCCCAGCCTGATTCTACCCAAGGGACCCATCTCCAAAGACCAGGGTCACCATCAATGGTTTGCACTGAGAGGGAAGATATGATTCCCAGCATTTTCAGCTGACACCCAAAATACTCTGAACACAAAAACACTGTTATTTGGGTGGTAACATTCTACAGCTGCTGCTGCTGCTGCTGCTAAGTCGTGTCAGCTATGTCCGATTCTGTGCAATCCCATAGACGGTAGCCCACCAGGCTCCCCCGTCCCTGGGATTCTCCAGGCAAGAACACTGGAGTGGATCATTCTACAGCAGGGCTGTCCAAAGAAGCTTCCTGCTGCTGCTGCTGCTGCTAAGTCACTTCAGTTGTGTCCGACTCTGTGCGATCCCATAGACGGCAGCCCACCAGGCTCCTCTGTCCCTGGGATTCTCCAGACAAGAACACTGGAGTTGGTTGCCATTTCCTTCTCCAATGCATCAAAGTGAAAAGTGAAAGTGAAGTCGCTCAGTCGTGCCCGACTCTTAGTGACCCCATGGACTGCAGCCTACGAGGCTCCTCCGTCCATGGGATTCTCCAGGCAAGAGTACTGGAGTGGGGTGCCATCGCCTTCTCCGAAAAAAGCTTCCTACAATGACATAAATGTCCTGTAGCTGCACCGTCCAATACAGCAGCCATTAACCAGACACAGCTAGTGCGATCTTGAAACACAGCCAGTGCAAGTGAAGACGTGAATACCTTCCCTGATTTCAACAGTCATATAAGGCACTGGCTATAGTATGGGAGAGTGTGGTCCATATCCAGCATACGGAAGCCAAATACTTGAATGGTCCAACCTTAAAAATGTCAGTAAGCGTTACACGAGCAATAACATTTTCCACAAAAACACCAATTTATGAGCTTTTAGAAAACAATCTTTTAGAAGACAATTCTTAAGTACGGACTATCAAAAAACCAAAAGGACATACTAAACTGTCAGTGTTTGTGTTTGTTCACCTATGTTCAGCCAACACAAGCCTAAGGAGACACAACTAAGCAAAGCAGTATCCTGGATGCGCTCCTTGGACAGGAAAAAGGACACTAGGAAAAATGAAGCAAACCCGAATAATGCACGGACCTGAGGGAATAACAAGTCGTGAACTCCCCTGGTGACCCAGTGGTAAAGAATCTGCCCGCCAGTGCAGGGCACACAGGTCTGAGCCCTGCTCCAGGAAGATGTCACAGGCCGCAGGGCCGCAAGTGCTGAGCCCGCGTCACAGCAACTGAAGTCCAGGTGCCAAGAGCCTGTGGCCCGAAACAAAAGAACCACTACCATGAAAGCCTGCTGGCCGCAGCTACAGACGCCCACGCGCAGCAATGAAGGCCCAGGGCAGCCATAAAAAATGCTTAAAATGGTGGCTCAGTATTGGTTCACTAGTGGTTAACAAATGTACTACACCAATGTTAAGACGTTAGTGAGAAACTGCATGTGAGATACAGGGGATCTTTCTGTGCTCTCTTTGCAAGTTTTTCGGTAAATCTAAAATGTTTTAAAATAAACTTGCTTTAAAAAAAAAATCTATGTTAAAAAAACCCCCTAGGTTCATAAAAGGAACTGTGCTCAGTATTACATAACAACTTACACGGGAAAAGCATTTTTAAAGGACACATGTGTAACTGCTGTGCACTTGAAGCCACCACAACACTGTTAATCAACCATGCTGTTCAGTCGCCCGTCGTGTCCGACGCTCTACGACCCCATGACTGCAGCACATCAGGCCCCCCGGTCCCTCACCTTCTCCTGAACCTTGCCCGAGTTCATTCGTGTCCGTTGTGTCGGTGATGCCATACAGCCGTCTCATCCTCTGACGCCCTCTTCTCCTTCTGCCCTTAATCTCTCCCAGCAGTTAACTATATTCCAATACAAAAAAGTAAAAAAAAAAAAAAAACAACCCGGAAAACTATGCTCAGTAAAGATGCTGTAGCAGTTTTAGTTTTATCTTAATGAGAGAATCCTGTCGAGGGACCCCTGGCTAAGAGCGCCAGGAGCACTGACATTTTACTCTACCCTTCCTGTAAACAGAACACTGAACTCTGGGGCTCTCATTCTTATATCTGATAAACAACTGGGTACATGTTTAGCTGAGTAAATGTTTTCAGGTCTATGAAGAGGAATCTTGAACTTCTTTATTTACTTGAGCAATTTTCTTTCAAAGGCTTCATGAAAAGGTATTCAATTTTCCACTTCTTTGACCACAGATTTTTTTAAACTTTAGAAACTAACATCTAGATAGCGGATTTCAGGTGTATACCATGCTGGACCATAAACTTGTTAAATATAATTCACATTCATATGGTGTTGGAGAAAATAAAATGTTTAATCCTTTCCATTTCTGAAGTTACTAGTGTAAAGTTCATGCTATTTTAAATAGCTGGCAAGTTCTAGTTTAAAGTAATCCCCCTTAAAAACATTACTCAGCATGTTCTACATACAACTGTGTAATAGAAACCTATTTCCATAAATATTTCCTTAAAAAGTGGGGCGGTGGTGTCATGGGCATAAAAATGAGTGATGGTTACAAAACATGAAGTGTCATAATTACTTGGAAGCTCTTTGCATGGGCCATGTTGTCACCAATATGTCTACTTTTCTAACTGTCAAATACACTGACAGGCGATTAACCTTTCAAGTTTACGTGTTCTAGGACAACTCCAACAACTCTTCAGAGTTTGACAGTAAGCTCTGCTAATGTTAGAAGCAAAGGCCTCAGTATGTCAGACATCTGGATGGACAGAGCAGTGATGAGTGTTTCTAAATTAGCTCAGAAACTTTTCAATACACCTGTCTTACCAAGTCTGCTTTCATTCAGAACACTGTGCATACCTCTAGCATAGCTCTCAAAACTGAATTATTAAATACATCTATATCTCAAACCCTTTGCACTAAGCACTGTACCCTTAACCTAGGGAAAACTCAGTTTGTTCATGTGATTCACCAGGACACTGGGGTAGCAGTCTTAATGTACTGTTGACAAGAGACATATTAATACCACAGGTGTTAGTTTCTGCAAAAAGCCACCAGTCAATAATGTGTTAAGAATTCATCAAAATTCTACAATTATCATGACACATACTCAAGGGGAAAAAAAACTTAACCGACTAGACCTAAGAGACATCCAGAGAACACTCAAACCAATAGCAGAATATACATTAACCTCAAGCATACAGCAGAACATTCTCCAGGACAGACCACATGCCAGGCCATAAAACAAGCCTCAATAAATGTAAAAGAACTTTAATCAGTATGCTCTATAAGCGTAATGGAATTAAAATAGAAATAAGCAGCAAAAGGAGTTCTGGGAAATTCACAAATATGTGGAAATTAAACAACACACTCCTAAATAACCAATAGGTCAAAGAAAAAAAACAACAAATTGGAAAATATTTTGAGATTAATGAAAACAAAAACCACTGCACACCCAGATTTATGGGACGTAACTAAAGCAGCATTCAGAGGGAAATTTAAGGCCACACTCTAAGTATTTATAAATATTTACATTAAAAGGAAAAAGTGTGCAATAGTTCACTTCAAATTGAAGTCGCTGTTCTTTTATTTATAAAACTCAACCCCCTCCTAAACCAGGTAATCAATCATTTTTCATCAGGTTATTGGAGAATATGCAAATGAGAAGTTTGCTTCTTTTACAAGACCTTTAACATCTAATAAGAAAGGAGGAGAGAGAGAAAGAACATGCGGAAAGCTTACACTTTTGACACACAATACCAACACACTAATAGCTACATTTGAAAATAACTTCTATAATCTTTAAGGGCAACAACTGTTCAGGCATGTGTATGTACATCAGCTGCTCCAAGAAGGCAGACAGAGGGCACCTGAACACAAGGAGTATGACTTTCCGAGTTCCTTCTCAATCAGTAACCTCAATTTGTTGTTCAGTGGCTCAGTCATGTCTGGCTCTGTGTGACCCCATGGACTGGAGCACGCCAGGTTTCCCTGTCCTTCACTATTTCCCAGAGTTTGCTCAAACTCATGTCCACTGAGTCAGTGACACCATCCAACCATCATCTCGTCCCCTGTTGTCCCCTTCTCCTCTTTCCCGGCATTAGGGTCTTTTCCAATGAGTTGGCTCTTTGCATCAGGTGGCCAAAGTATTGGAGACCTCACTGGTCTCCAGGAAAAGACTTGCAGGGCTACAAGCTTCCACTTCTAGCACTAAGTGAGGCCATTAGCCACAGATTCATTTGGATATCAGATGCAGACAATGTTAGCACAGCTTCTGGGAAAATTAACACCAATTTCAGGTTCAAGATCTACTCTGACTCAGCTAAAACATGTGACTTTGAGAAAGTCTTAATCATTATTATCTTCTCTGATAGGCTGGCAAAGAAACCTTTCGACCTACTGCTTTTTTCTAAAGAGGTTCAGTACATTTAAACAGAAACCCCATCCTTCCTTCCGAAGACGAAGTACCTGCTTACTTTCATTATTACAATTTTGCACATGGCTTCACTGTGCTTCTCATCATACCCAGAAAGTATAGTGAAAGCACCTATGGCTATATTCATTAAATGCTTTTTTCTCCTGAAGGTTACAGAAAAGCAGAACAGTTACTTTCTATGGGAAGAATGCCTGCCTTTTACATCTGCTAACAAGTACAACATCTGTTTATTTAATTTCAAAAAGTTATCTGGCTGACAGGAGGGATTATGGCCTAACTTTCCTTTATACTTTTCTATTAAACTACTTTGATAAACATTTTAAAAGAATGAAATATACAGACATCTGATTTTTTTCAGTGCACAACAGATAATTAAAACCCACTAATAACTGCAAATCCTTATTTTTTCTCTTAATTTTACTTTTCAAAGCCAAACATTTTTATAGATGTTGATAAATAAAACGTAAACTTGATTAAAGCTAAATATAGACAGCAGACAAGGAAGGAGACATGGATAATTAAACCTCTGAAAAACTACAATTTGGCTGCATTACTAATCTCAGTCCAGTTTGGAGACAGACTGAACTCAAAATTACATAAGTAAGAAAGCACATTACATTAGTTTTGTATCAGGTGCAGGGAAAAGATAAGCGAAATTTAACCAGAAATCTGGGCAGCAATACCAGTTTTAGGGCCAATCTTAGTTTTTCATAAGGAAAAGGGCAGAGCAGGCTTTTAGCTTATTTCTGTATATTCTCTATTTTACATCTAGTCATTCTATGCAGTAGACCCAGATAATGTGGAGATACTTCCGTGCCTGCACCAAAAAGAACTGAAACAAATTTAGTGTATGAAGCTGTACATTGTGATTTCTTTGTCCTTTTAAGAAAGCAAAAGAGACTCTAAAATGTTTGTTGACTTACACACTGACATCTAAAAGACTACTGTAGTGTTTTTGTTTTTTTACGGCTTTTCTGATTATGAAACTAATATATGCCTATAAAAATATCCATTATAGAAAAGCATGCTATAGAAAGCAACAGTTCTCAGTCATCCCAACAATCAGAGAAAATAGGACAGTTTTCTTTTTTCTTTGTATCGCAGTGCACGTAAGAGCGTGAGGATGTTTCAATAAGTCACTCTACTTTGCCAAAGCTCTCAGCAGAGCCTCCTGGCTCTAAAGCTAAACATTTGCAGCATCAACTCAACAAAGCCTGGTTTGTCTGTCTTCCCATCTTTTTCCAAACATGAGTTAGGATGGATGATCTCCCTCTAGAAGGGATTCATTTAGCCAGAGAAGTAAAACTGAATTAAAACTACATCTATGAATACACATCAAATTTCTCAGCTATCAAAATTACTTGTTTACTTGACACAGCTATAAAAAAGCAAATTAATCACCTGAAAGAACAGTAAGAAATAAAGCGTGCTTCAGAAAGATCGTATGCTGTTGTGAGGGATCTTAGATGCTGAAGAAGGGATTCAATCACTTCACAAATCTGGCTCCACAGTCTTATAAAACACTGTCAAACTGAATAATGTTCTATTGTTAGAGGAGGACAGAGAATGAAGCCAACACTAGCTGCACTATTACTGTGTATTCTCAGATTACGGGCCATTCTCATTTAACGTGATCTCAAGTAGGTAATCTGTGCAGTCCTTTAGGACAATAGAGCATCAGACATAATCAAAAGCCTCCTCTGAGATTATGCACTAAATTTTTCATAGAAACAAGAATCCAGCAATAGGAAAATATCTAAGTCAATTACAGAATATTAACTTTACAAATATCTAAAAATACTAAACCATTAAAAATAATTAGTAAAACAAATACAGGAAAATGGTAACATATGTTGTATTTTAAGTCTGCTATAATCACAGCACTATAAAAATGTGTGTACAATGATACAGCCTAGAAGAGACCTGTAATAGTAAAAATGCTGGAGTGAGGAGTTTATGTAGGTCTTTGAATTTCCTATTTTTTTCTATTAATCTCTGTTAAAGTAATTTTAAATGTTAAGAAAAATGGAAAAACCGATAATAAAATGAAAATATATTCTTTTTCCTCTAGCAATCCATTTCAAACCATACACATTTGTCCAGGAAAGTAAAAGACCTATGAAATAATGACACAAAGAGGACGTGCAATGGTCAATATTCTGACTGAAAACACACTGCTCTCTTGTTCTCTGTGAAGTTTACAGTTTCAAGGTCCAAAATACATTTCCTCTCACTTAAAAAAAAAACAAAACTGATGCTTTCTGTAGTTTTCAAAAGCAAAGTATTACAAAAGTCTTTGCCATTTTGCTAAATGTAGATTTTAAAGCTCTGCTGTTAAAGAAAAAACAAATTGGTTAAAAATCAAAGCCATTGTTAGCATGAAAAAAACACTATTTAACCACTAATAATTATTACCTGTTTCAATAAAAACATTAGGACAGAAAATATAAGAGCTATTGCTGGAAATGAGACCAAAATAGGCTCTAAGCTTTTCTACATGATAAAGAAGGAAACATACCAAAGCATTGTTTATAGCATCCTTAAGATTTCAAAAAGCTGTCTGAGGGGAAAACATACCTCTTCTAGATACTGAGACCATAGAGAACATTCTCCCACAAGTCCTGCCTGGGGACGCCTATAATAACCAAAGACTCCAGGCTCCTCTGTCCATGGGATTCTCCGAGCAAGACTACTGGAGTGGGTAGCCATTCCCTTCTCCAGGGGATCTTCCTGACCCAGGGATCAAACCCATGTCTCCTGCATTGCAAGGGAGATTCTTTACCATTTGAGCCACCAGGGAAGGCCTAATAATGAAGGACACCCTATAGAAAATAAGCAGTTTTTCCCAAGGCTGTTTCATCTATCATTTCAGCATAATCCCAAAGCTCCACTCAGCCCAAGAAATATACAACAACGAGGTCCCCAAGAGGATGCTGGGCTAAATACCCACCTCTTTCCTTTCCGGTTTAACCCTAAGAGAGACCAGAGACTGTAAGAACAAAGAAACTACTTGTCTTTCACACATCCTCCATCAATATCATGCTTTCAGCTCAGCTCTGGGACAGTGTACACAGTTCCGAGTTTGAGGTAATTTTAGGACAAGCACCTGGCCAGTTATGTGCATCAAGTCATGTGACTTAACAGTTACCTGAGACAGTGGCTGGCCAGACACCCTCTTGCCTCTTGTGTGTCTGAGAAACATCAATACAATTAATGGCAGGGAGCTCAACTATCTACTTAATGCAAGTCACTGCCTTAAGCACACTAATGTATTAGTTCTTGAATCCTCACTGTGACTCTAGGAAGGCAGATGCCACTGTTCCCATTCTGAGGATGGGAGAACCAAAGCAGAGCTTCCCAAGACCACAAGGCGGGACCTGCCAGTGGCCGAGTCAGGATTTGAAGGTGAGTCAGGCCTGGAGCACGTTACCACAAGTGTCTCTCGTTCCACACTCACCAGGAGGTAGAAGAGAGGACATATCTGCCAAAAAGACCAACATTTTCCTCAAAAAAGGCACTGCTGTTTTTCAGTTGCTCAGTTAGTTGTGTCTATCTTTGCAACTCCATGGGCTGTAACCCACCAGGCTCCTTGGTCCATGGGATTTTCCAGGCAAGAATACAGGAATGGGTTGCCATTTCCTCCCCCAGGGGATCAAACGCACATCTTCCACAGAGCAGGCAGATTCTTTACCACTGAGCCACCTGGGAAGCGCACTTTACAGGCACCACAATCAGCTCTTGTAAGGTTTTTTTCCCCTAATAGGTAGTAATTCTACGGATTCGAAGATGCCTTTATTTACATCTTTTAATATCTCTGAAGTGCATCTTAAAAATGATCCTATATCATAATTAAACTGCAGAAAGTTCTTTTCTAGGTGGTATACAGATTCACTGAAATAAATATCCTTATATCTAAAATTTAAATATGTGTGTGAATTTTGTTAAGAATGAATTCTTAAAAGTAGAATTGCTGGGTCATTTTATGGTCTAACCTATATCACCAAGCCACTGTTCAGAAAAATCAATGTATGTGCGCAAACCTCTACTGGCGGGAGGCGACAAACCCATATCCTCACACCCTAGCCAAGAGGGTGGGCCCGTGTTCATCAGCTTTTCTCACCGGACAGGCGAAATGACCGTTCTCCCCACCTCATTTCCTCATTAACCTCAGCTTACTTTAGGTAGGGTATCTAATATGTCACCATGCATAGACAGTGCCATGAGACAGCTGTCCGTGCCTCGTAGGTGAGCAATTCAGGACCGCCATTTCTGGTTTACTCATACCTGATGGTTAACAGGGGCATTATGTACCGCTGGGGAAGTACTGTAGCCAGCTGAAGATCAATCCCCAGCTCTGCCTCTTACCTGAGCCCATTAGTTAACTTCTGCACCCATGAGATGGCACTAATAATGCCAACCTTTCGATGCCCCAAATCAGAAATCACGTATAACTTTGAGGCACATATTAAATGCCCCATCAACAGTAGCTATTCAATGATGACTTAACTATAATGGTTCATGGCGGTCAAAACTGAAGACCCCAAAAGAACGGTGCGTTTCCTTAGACATTTCTTTCTCCAAACAGGGATGACTGGTCTTCTGCCAGTTCCCACCCCTCCCCGGGCCCCAGTCCCCTCAAAAGGAACACTGAATAGGAACTGAAAGTTCATTCTTAGCACCTATTTAGAAACAGTCCATTCAGATGGAGGAGGGTGAAATACATACAATGAAAGGCAAACAAAATGCTGAAAGAGAACTCAAACTGTCCTCATTCTCGAGGCTTAAACACAACATTTCCAGTTTAGTTAACAAGACTGGTAACAATTCTTATCAATAGGCAAAGAAATACTTCAAAAACTATATCAATAAGCTCATTTTGAAACACTGAAGGAAAAAAATCTACCCTATCTTCTTATTTTTTAGGTATGATATTCAAACACCTGAAATGAGACTTGTGTACTGAAATCCAGGACTTACGAGCTGTTGTGAAAACTGTAACTAATCAAACCCGAGTTCATGTTCCTGGTTCTCAGGAGCATACTCAATGGACACTCTTTTCTCAGTTTATACAGGAGATGTATTCAAATGCCCCCCACCACCACCTGTGACAAGCAGAAATCCCATTATATTTCCTTTAACTCAAAGCACCCCTGTCCTTCACTCCTGGTCTCCAATACCTGTGCGGGCCCATATGTCACAGCCTGATAACTGTGACCCGGGAGGCTGGGACTCCAGGCTCCCCTCCTAGAAATCATTAGATTTACACAGAGGATACTTTCATCATCAGCTAATAACCTTCAGAGGCTTAAGGACAAGATCGAACTCTTACTGAGTTTTCCTTGCTTGGCTCCAATTCTATCTTATTTTCCATTCTGTCATAGACTATCACCTTATTCTAACATTCCTGTCTCAAACACAACAAGCCCAGTCCCGCTCCCCCTCCCCCTGCTCAACACAAGGACCAGTGCAAGTCACGCCTCCTCCACGCAGCTCTCTCCGACTTGAGCTCTTACCAATCTCTTTCCCTCTAAGTTACACTGGCAGTTAAAGTGTGTGACCCAACTTCAGCATTCTCTCAAATACCAGATCAGCACTAACAGCTGTGACACATTAAGCTCCACGGCCACCATTTCCTCACCTGTAAAATAAGGAAGTCTCTTCCTGTTCTGAAGATCTTCTAACTTTACACACTCTTGCATAGTTTCACATATTTACCTTATTTCTCTTATTTTAGAGTTCCTGAAGAGACAATGTACATCTATTTTTCCCCCAACTCTCAAGGCCACTTACCCCAGAATGTGGCTCATGGAGATGCGATGTAAGCGTGAAACAGGGCCACCAGCACTGAGCGAGTTTTAAAGCCACCAAGACCGAGTTTTAAAGCAGTTTAGGAACCTGGAAAGGAGGTTCATGCCAGACAAAGAGCATGAGATGATCTACTGCTGGTATTCTTCAAGAGTCAAAGGTCTGTCTCTAGAAAATAAGGATCCAGCTCAAGAATGCAATGAGCCCAGGTTTGAGAGCTCAAAACAGTCTCTTAATTCCTAGCTGAAGTAGAGGTACAAAAAAGCCACTAGAAGGCAGATGTAACTTCAGATAAGCTCAGCATTCTGTGTATTCTAGGGCAGAGGATTCAGGGCCTCAGTGGAGAACCCCTGGGGCTAGCTCAAGGCTGCCCTCCAATGGGGGCGAAATTTAGGTTCCTTTCAGCCATGCAGGATGGGGGAGCCTGGTGGGCTGCCGTCTATGGGGTCGCACAGAGTCAGACACAACTGAAGCGACTTAGCAGCAGCAGCAGCCATGTAAGGCCTGAACTGCAGAAGTAGAGCAGTTTCTTCCATTCCCTATGTCCCAGTGCCCTCCCTGGCCCTCCTCAAGAAAAACGTAAGCTTTTTTTAAGAGGGAAATTAACAAAGGCAGATATATTGAAGCCTTACTTAAGGCTTCCAAAAAGCTGTTTTAACTTGTTCTCTTTTCTCAGGGCAGTACAAATCGATACATAAACAGAAATTAAGGAAGTGGTGTGCTGGAGGACAGGCATCAACACTCACCAAAAGTTAACCAGGAACTATAGCCAGAGGCAGAGGGCTGAGCCCCTTTCTATTTCATTATCTTCAAATAAAATGTATTCAATGCCCATGTGTATGTGTCCCTCTTATCAACAAAGAGAAAATACATGCTTATTTCAATCGAGGGAATCTGGTCAATGCTTTCCAGCCACTTCTAACCATAACTTGGCTCACAACCAACAGCCTAAAGAGTTAGCAAAACAAATCACAGCCATGCAAATGAAGCCAGTTACTCCTTGAATAATCAAAAGAAAACAAAATTATTTTTTAAGTAATAGCATTTAAGACAAAGCAGTGTCCCTTCTCTTCACTCAGCTGTCTCACAGATTATGAGACAAAGGGCAACTACTGTACCGTCACTCTTTTTTTTGGAGTAAAGCCACAAGATTACTAACAAACAGCTAACGGCTACCATTCAAAAGCAATAATGGCAGTATGACTTCATATGCCAGTTATCTGCCAAACTGGAAAGAACCAAACATATGTATTTTCTCTTTCCCCAGACACTCTGAAAGTAAATGCGAGCATTCTGATTCACTTTCTCCTCCATCATAAAAATTCATAAAAAAATTACATTATCATCCTCATTGTGGGATGGGAAAGGATATTACACTTGTTCAAGAAGTTTGAACAAGAATCACTGGACAGCAAGGAGAGCAAACCAATCAATCCTAAAGGAAATCGACCCTGAATATGCACTGGAAGGACTGCTGCAGAAGCTGCAATCCTTTGGCCACCTGATGTGAAGAGCTGACTGACTGGAAAAGACCCTGATCCTGGGAAAGACTGAAGGCAAGAGAAGGAGGCAACAGAGGATGATATGGTTAGATGGCATCACCTACTCAATGGACATGAGTTTGAGCAAATTCCAGGAAATACTGAAGACAAGGAAGCCTGGTGTGCTGCAGTCCATGGGGTCGCAAAGAGTCAGACACAACTTTAGTGACTAAACAACAAGAAGTTTACCGATTTAAGGTAGAGAACTTACAAAATGCTCGTGATCAAGACTAACTTCAGTGGTAGTACCAACAGGGAACGTTCTCACTTAAAAATTCTCTAAAACAGACTCAAGCTCACAGTTTTGTTTTGATCTGTTGCTTCAGTGCTAAATGTGCAGCTGGACAGACTTACAGAAAAAATATGAACTTCTAGGTGCAAGTTTCAAGTTTCTAGGGTAAGCTTAACAAAAAACTCTAATTTGTATTTAAGTAAACACACAAACAAAACCCCGAAGCTTGACCCCCAAAGCATTTTTGTACAAGTGACAAACGTGGCTACTTGTCTTTTTTTCTTCCTCTTTGAAGAGCCAATCTTATTATGCTATCAGGAGAAGGTTATCTGCTGAAAATAGTAATCACCTAGGAAAACATCAATCTCCTCTGGAAATCAACGACAGAATAATTTAGGGTCTAAGTCTGGTGATTTCTACCTAAAGAAACAGACGACGTATAGTATTTCACTCAGCTGGTTTTGTCTGCTTTCTGACAATTTCATGCTTACTTTGAGAATACTGTCAAAAAGCTTGGCATCACAAAAACAGCTGAAAAGAACACACGCAGTCTGCTTCTTACAGGGCTCTTCAATAGCCTTCTATGAAGCACAGCCTGCATTTCTAACATGAGGGAAGCCACCGTGTAGGTAGCTTCGGAGCAGGACTCTGCGCCTCCAGTAGCCAGAGCGGAAGAATGACTCTCCTCAGGCCCACAAAACTCAGAAACAAGCCACAAGCCCTCTGATACAGAATCATACTTCTGTATTACCACTTTCTTCTTTATAAAATGCTAATAATTTCATTAAGAATAATAAACAACTGGTTGGCAAATTCCAACCATCTGACTGAGGTTCAGTGGAAAAAAGTCAAAACTGGAGACACAGTGAAGACTCAAACATTAAACTTTAGGTTTTTCCCAGGGTTGATGCACTATTCGATAACACCCACCCGTGTAAAAATGAACTGCGTATCCAAAAGGGCAAACTGCTGCCATCATGCTACCCTAATTAACACTTGCCAAGTGGAAGGCGAATCTCATGTAAATAGTGGGGCTCAAAATGAGCTGCAAACTGTAAAGAAGCTTATTTTTAAACTGTCAGCAGGTTTCTTTCGTGCAACAAAGTGTCCTAATATGGGGTAACTGCTCAAGTTTCTTTCAAGAAAATCAAAATCTGTTGTACAATAGCAAGTTGAACCTTGTTATTTAGAACTCCATTAGCTGTTTCACAAAGAATAAGAATACACTGAGATTCTTGAATAAGTTTTGCCATGTACTTCTAACCACCTCTCTAAACCAGGGTAAATTAATTTCTAACCTACTAGAATCACATTCCAGAATGCAAAAATCTTTTGACTATGTAAAATAAGACTGTTGCTGTTAAGTCGCTTCAGTCGTGTCTGACTCTGTGTGACCCCACAGATGGCTGCCCACCAGGCTTCCCTGTCCCTGGGATTCTCCAGGCAAGAATACTGGAGTGGGTTGCCATTTCCTTCTCCAAAAATAAGACTAATTGAGTGCTATTCACAAATCCTTCTTTAAAAAAAAACAAAACAACTCTACATGAACTACCAATTTCAACAAGCAAATATGAATACTTAAGCATTCACACAAAGGCAGTTAAAGACCGTACATCACCCCAGCCACCTGAAGTCATATTTGATATTCCACCAGGTATCTAGCTTTCCAAATCACCCAGGATGGTAAATGTTAAAGTGGGCAATGAAACAAGGACAAGCACAGCTTCTTTGTGTGTTATCAGGGCAAAAGAAGGCAGGTGAGCACAGGGAGAGGCTGTCTCACCGCCTGCTGAGCATCAGTACTTACCTTGAGGATGTCCCCTCTTTTGAAGCTCAGCTCGTCGTCTGCGGTGGCTTTGAAGTCATATTTGGCGATGGCTTCCATTCTGAGCGGGGCTCAGGGCTCAGCAGCCTGGAGCAGGGGGGAAGGGAGTCTTCCCTGCTGAAGCGACCCAGCGCTCTGGGCTCAGCCTCGCCTCTCTTCGGGGACTGGCTCCCGCACGCCGGGACACACAATGCCACCCTGAATCAGAAGAGCGCAGATTGAGAGAAGTGGCCCGATCGAAGGCAGCCCCGCCCTGCCCGTCGGCCTGCCGTCCCAGCCCCCACGCCCCCTGGCTTGGTCGGGCTCAGCCCTCCGCCCTCCCTTCCAGGCAGGAGCCCCGAGCTCCTTCTTCCTCTTTTCAGCCTCAGCCCCCAGGCGACTGACAGGCCTGCCGGCCAATGGCGGCGGCGGCTCGGGCCTTTCCCGATCAAACTTCCTCTTCCCTCCCGCTGGGTGTGCTCGGCGTGCAGGAACCGGCTGGAGTCCCGGTGGTCTCCGCCTTTCCTCCCTAGACC
>NW_011494943.1:7236444-7244567 GCF_000754665.1 Bison bison bison
GAAATGCAGTCCACCGGAAGAAAGGCCTGCTCCAGGGGATGGCCCCCTACTCTTCTCAGTGATACAGGCCCCTTCCCTCCTTTCTCCTACCAACCGATCTGGTTTTTTGAAAAAGCTGGGTCCCCTTCTCCATAGTCAAAAGGCAGCAACGTGGGTTTGGTCCCTGGCTGCTTTAACTGTTTTCTGAAACTAAACCGTCTCCCCTAGAAAGTGGGAGCATGACCCTGCGAACTACTTTTTTATTCAGTTGGCTGCTCTCCACTCGCGATCCGTGATGGGCAAGCTCAGGTGACCAGAGAAAGGAGATGGAGCTCAGAATCTCTGGTGGGCGGAGACGGACTCCTGCAAAGGGCTCCCCTTCCAAGACCCCCAAGACTTCAGGGGCGCCAACAGCCCTTGAAACAGCCGTCCAAGGCTCAGCATTCCAGAAGCAGCCTCGGACTCATTCCTAACTAGCCTAAGGAGCACAGTTAAGTCCTGATCTACACTTGAAAGCAATCCCTTTTTCAGAATCTGAGCTGCCAGATATCTTGCCTAGGAAATGGTGCCAAAGGGCCAAACAGAAGCCTCTCACAGTTACCCTAAGAACAGCTGCTTTTCTCAGAGCCAGAGGAGTACTAAACTGATCCAAACAGCATCTTGCAGGCAAAGACTCTGTAATAACCCTTGGGTCATGTACCAGGTGATTGGGAAGGAACCTGGGCAGTACAATCACTGCAGAGGAGTGAAGAGTTTGGAGCCCTGAACTTGAAACACAGCCTTGGCCTTTGCACAAGTAAAGGAAAATGAAGCCCCATTCTTGTCTGGCCAGCCACTATTTTCATACAGGCTAAACAAAAGCAGAAACAACAATGACCCTGGCAGAATGAGGACAGATTATTTATAGTGACACCCTTTGGTGGATAATTACCATCTAGCAGAGGACTCATTTGAGGGGCACGAGTGATTATCATTCTTTTGTTCTAAAGTTAACAATTGGGGCATTAATCAAGCATAGCTGCAAAAAGACTGAGGCGTAAACCAGCTGGGAATATTAAGATTACAGGGAAATGAGTGTTACCAAGGAGGAAAGACTCACCAGGCAACAAAAGTCCTTCAGTCGAATTCTGAAGGCCAAACATTCCACGGCAGGTAAACTAATAAACTAAACCCATGTTTATTCAGTCAGGCCATACCTAGGATATATTATGCTGTGCTGGCCCTAAGAGAGGAAAGCAAAGAAAGAGTCCTAACAAATATATATATAAAAAAACGAACACCAATCTCAGAGTATTTGTGTGTCCTTAAATACCCTTTACTTACACTCACCATAGTTACTTTTTAATGACATGAATCCATATATGTAATTTTTAAAGTCAGGGTAAATAAAAGGCTTATTAAAAAGAACAGTTCCCTACCCAACACCCACAAGCAATCACTCTCAATTTTGGTTATAGTTTCTCTAAGTTTACTAACAATATTTCTAAATAATATGCTTCTGCTGCTGTTTCTTAGTTTATTCCAGCCGTCACCTGTCACCTAAAAGACAAGGACGCAGCTGTTTCACCCCTGCCAACTTCACCTTGCCCCATCCCTAATGGCTTCCCAGGTGGTTCAGTGGTAAAGAATTTGTGCTGAGCAGGAGACGTGAGTTCCATCCCTGGGTCAGGAGGATCCCCTCGAGTAGGAAATGACAACCCACTCCAATAGTTCTTGCCTAGAGAATCCCACAGACAGAGAAGCCTGGTGGGCTTCAGTCCATGGGGTCGCAAAGATTCAGACACGACTGAGTGAAAACAGCCCATCCCTATAATGCCACACATTCTGGTTTAACCAGTTGGCAACCTACTCCAGTATTCCTGCCTGGAGAATCCCATGGACAGAGGAGCCTGGCAGGCTACAGTCCACAGGGTGGCAAAGAGTCAGACACGACTGAGTAACGCTTTTTCATACTATTACATTAGGAAATATTGTTCACTAGTAATTTAAATAACGTATGGAAAAATAAATAAATAAATAAATAACGTATGATAACCAGTCTTCCTTTCTGGTATAATCTTTCAGTTTTCCCGGCATTAACAACTTTCTCCTCTTTCTGCCTACTTTCCAATGTATACATATTAAAAAAAAATTTTTTTTACAGCTTCTCCAAAAAAAATCTCTGCTACATGCCTATCAACATTTTCCATACCCTGACCTGACCCCCTTTATTTTTATTGGTCTCCAGGTCTGATTATTGGGACTAGGTACCAATGATGAGAAGCTGAAGGATAATTACGCAGGTCAAAAAAAATTAAAGAGTTTAATTTTTGAAAAACAGAAATCAGACAGAAACCCAAAGCACTGTGGCTCTAAAGGTACTATGTGTCACGGGGCATAAACTTCGTCATTCAGGATTCCAGACAACTGCAGTGTGACCAAACAGCCAGACCCTAGAAATCAAGACGGTTTTCAACATTTGCTTTCCTGTTACTCAACTTTCTACCTTAGGTTTTCTAGAGAAAGCTTAAACAGATTAACACTCAAGAAAACTGTGTTTCAAGCAACAACTGCTTTGTAAGATACAGTTGAACAGAAATCAAACTAATCAGTAGCTCTGTGGCTGTGCCAAATAAAAATTAGTGTCTCACAGAGGAAATGCGAGGAGGTCAGCTTGTTAGGCTAGCCACAGAAAAGAACCCAGGCTAGAGAAATTCAAAAGGGTGTGTTTCACTAAAGACAGAAACATTCTATCACGTACGCCACACTAATTGCTTAAAAAGAAAGAAATCTAAAAGTACACACAATGTATAACGATTTTAAGAGTGGATGCTGCTGTTGATTCCCCAGGAAAATGGACTGGGAGTACACTAACCCGAAGCCTGACCAGAGTGTGTCTGAACTGTGACCAGCCCACACCCTGCAGCCAATCTCAGGCAACGTTAAAACGGCGAGTGCAGCTCGAGTTGTTCATTTGTACCACATCCTAAAAGGCAGTCTCCTAAAGGTATTTGTGGGCTTCCCAAGTGGTACAGCGGTAAAGAATCTACCTGCTGATGCAAGAGACTTGGGTTCGATCCCTAGGTCAGGAAGATCCCCTGGAGAAGACGGCAATCCATTCCAGTATTCTTACCTGGGAAAACTCAAGGACAGAGGAGCCAGGCAAGCTACAGTCCCTCAAGTTGCAAAAAGTCAGACATGACTGAGCACACACAGGCACACAAAGGTATTCATAGGATTTTATTTTCTCTATGCAACTCTCTCCTTCCCAAAATTCACAGAAAATAAAATACAGGACACTAGACCAACATAGCTTAGTGTTAAGCCTGCATGGTTTGTAACAGCAGGCTGACCCGGGTTCAAGTACTGACCCTGATGCATATCAGCCGTAATTTTGAACAAGTCTTTTAAACAAGCCTCAGTTCGCTCTTCTGTAAAAATGGGGATAGTATCACTTACTGATTCACAAGGCATTAAATCAGATAACATACATACATGAAGCGCATTGGATAGAGACTGACATTCAGCTCAGTCGCTCAGTCATATCTGACTCTTTGCGACCGCATGGACTGCAGCACGCCAGGTTTCCCTGTCCATCACCAACTCCCGGAGCTGACATCTCCATAGAGACTGACATTAAGTCACTCAAAAATAAGTTAAAATGGACTCTACTTAAAATGGACATCTACTTAGCAGATGTTTATCTTCACTATTAAAAATGGCAAATTAGGGCCTTCATAGCCATGGCCCAGGTTCAAACCCTGGTCAGGGAACTGATATCTCCCAAGCTGCATAGCACAGCCAAAACAAACAAAAAACACCCCACCCACCCCAAAAAAACCCAGCAAATTAAACAATGAGATTTCTTTCGCCTACTAATTGTCAAATTTTTAAAGATTTATCCAGTCTCTGCAATACTATTCTCAGACTCTTTATCCAATGTTTATTAATTTAACATTTTGAAGAATTACTATATATCTAACAATATGCTTGGAACTGTATTAAAATCATTAAAACCATTACAGTCCACACTCTAGCAGGGAATTAATCAATTCAATCTTTTCAGAGAGTAATTTTATAGCATCTATTGATAATTTTAAGACACCTATTCATCCTTGGACAAGCAATATCACATTCCAGATTTATCTCACTAAAACAGTGACACAAATACCATGTGCAAAATACATCTATCCCCGATCAATATCCATGAAGCTAACTAAGAAATACCTTTCTATATAAGCACCAAGACATATGCTCAAGTCTTTAAAGAACTGCAGAAAAATTAGTTATTCCATTTCTATAAAACAATATGTATCAGTGTGTTATTAAACAATTTGAAAGGTTGACAATGATTATCTCTGGAAGTAAGACAGATATTTTTGTGAGACAGAATATTTCTACTTGCTGGACCACAGGCCTCAACTGCACTTTCACTGTTTTCACCATAAGCACGTATTGCTATTACAGTTAGAAAGAAAACCCAAAACCTCACTGATGCTCTGGAGTTAGACCGGGATTCAGCTATCACTTTACCACTTATTAACTGGGTGGGCAACACTGGAGAAATAACTCACGTTCTCTAATTCCTAGTGTCCCTCAGCTGGAAAATGAAGAAAATCACAGCACCTACACCTTATAAAGTCATTTTGCTAATTAAAAAGCCTGTAAAGGCTGAGTCCCTGCTGAAAAGCGCTAAGAGGTATTAACCAGCATCACTGGTCCCTCTTCAATATCAGTCCACGTGCTCTCAGTAAATCTAGAGTTCCATCTACACACAGACTCAGGAGAATGCTCTGGTAGGCAAATTAACAATCCCATTAAATATAGGTTACCCTGGTGGCTCAGTGGTAAAGAATCGGCCTACAACACAGGAGACGCAATGCAGGAGATGTGAGTTCGATCCCTCAGTCGGGAAAATCCCCTGGAGGAGGAAATGGCAACCCACTCCAGTATTCTTGCCTGGGAAATCCCACTGACAGAGGAGCCTGGTGGGCTACAGTCTATGGTGTCACAAAAAAGTCGGATGCAATTAAGCACATTGACCAGTAAATATAAACTTCAACAGCTCCAAATCCAAGTCCTGAAAGTGAAAGTCACTCAGTCATGTCTGACTCTTTGAGAGCCCATGGACTATAGTCCATGGAATGTTCCAGGCCAGAATACTGGAGTGGGTAGCCTTTCCCCTCTCCAGGGGATTGTCCCCACCCAGGAATCAAACAGGGATCTCCTGCATTGCAGGTGGATTCTTTACCAGCTGAACTAGCAGGGAATCCCAAGAATACAGGAGTGGGTAGCCTATCCCTTCTCCAGAGGATCCTCCCAATCCAGGAATCGAACCAGGGCCTCCTGCATTGCAGGCAGATTCTTTACCAGCTGAGCCACCAGGGAAACCCCAAATCCAAGTCCTAACAATGCACAAATATTCCCACATGTAAAACTGATCACATCTATAGTCACTTATTCTGTTAGGCTTTTAATTGTTTACTCTGTACAGAAAGTATAATTTTAAGTTCAGTAATTTAAAGTCACGTTGCAGTCTCACGAATTTACAGATGCATCCTGTAACAGCAATTCTGGCCCTTGGACCAGTTACATCAAAATCAGCCCATTCAGGGACTGCTTCACTGAGAGGCACCTTCTGGAGTTCTGCAGTGTAGTGTGACCTTAGCCCCGGAACCTAACTTTAAACAAGATTCACAGGTAATGTTTTTTGTTTTGGCCTTGCCACGCCACATGAGATCTTAGTTCCCCGACCAGGGATGGAACCCTCGCCCCCCTGCAGCAGAAGTTCAGAGTCTTAACCACTGGACCACAAGGGAAGCCCCACAGGTAACTCTTATGCATGCTAAATTAAAACAAAACGAAACAAGGCTGTCCTGTAAGGGCTCCTGGACCAGATTTCAAGCTCTGCATCTCAGACCATGCACTGCCATGTCTTGGCACAGAGTGAAAACACACTCACTTGGCACAACTGGGAAAAGCCAGCTTTGACAAATAGAACCAAAGGCTCTCAGTGGGATTCAAGACTGCCAGAAAGTTCTTCTGAATTAAGCAAGTAACTATTAGTTTCTCTCAGGATGGATCTCTACTCCTTATTACATCATTTCTCCAAAATCTACTACTCTTCTGTTCTAAGTAACAACTAGAGCTGTTGCTGTACGACATGCAACACAGTAACAGCAATCACGGAGAAAAATCTCTAAGTACCACTGACTCAGATCACATCAGATCAGTCGCTCAGTCGTGTCCGACTCTTTGCGACCCCATGAATCTCAGCACGCCAGGCCTCCCTGTCCATCACCAACTCCCGGAGTTCACCCAGACTCATGTCCATGGAGTCAGTGATGCCATCCAGCCATCTCATCCTCTGTCGTCCCACTGACTAGTAGTATTTAAAACCTAGCAGTCTCCCAAATCTGTATACACTGGCTGAGTAAGTAAACTGCCTCAAGCATTTCAGTGCCTGCTTTTAGTATCAAAGAAAGTTGATTACAAGAATTAACCTTTTTTAATTTGGGGATTCAGAAAATTCTTAACAAAGGAAGGAGTAACAAAACAAAGTTATTTCTTTCTGCAAAAAAAAAAAAAAAAACCAACAATAACAAAGAAGGCTGATTATAACAGATGCAGGAAAAGACACCTGATCTCAGAAGGCTGGTAAGGAACAAATTAGTACTATTACCACCAACAAGCTTTTAATTAATTCATCAATGATCTAAATAAGTTTTATTTCCTTAAATGTATCAGGCTATCTTAATTCTACTGTAGTACAGGGCTATCATTGGTTTTCGTTTTGAACATTCATCACCCCCACTAAAAGCCAATATAAGCTCCAAAGTGACCCAGTCTCCTTTTAAGAGAGACATAAAAAGAGAAGCGTGAGCAGGCAGAAAACCGTGATCTAAACACGAAGAAAACAAATAAAACACAAAACCACAAGCAAGCTACACTTATGACCTAGTGGCAGTATTGATTACTTGTGGCTGAATTCAATCCTTTGAGCCTCCCAGTTCCCAGGCGGGAGAACTTAAGTCTCGCACGGCTCTCTAGCAACCCTTCTGGCTGGCTGAAGGAACACAGTGAACGCTCAAAAGTAAAGGATAAAGCAAGAAAGAGGGCATCTTCCCGGGAGAGAAACGGGATCTTTAAATGAGGGAGAAAACAAATTATGCCAAAGAACCGAAACCTCAAAAAACTGTACCAGAGAGGGGACAATGAGGAGGAAAGGGAAGTAGATAAGAAAAAAACGGGGGGGAGGGGGCAAGTGACTTGCATTATACGAGTAAGCATTTAGTGTCCGCAGTGGAAAGAGAGAAACAGAACGAAACAACTGGGGAGCAGGGAAGCGAAAAAGGCACTAGAAAGCCAAGACTAACGCTAATTTCTCTCACAAGTCTTTCCCGCTTTTTCCGAGAATCAACAGTACCCAAAGACAGACTTCGAGGGCACCTGGGCTCCCCTGCAAATTATACTGTTACTGTACCTGAAGCCAACCTAGACTTAACTCCCTAAATAAGCTGTAACTCACAGGCCTTACCATCAGATACACGGAGAGCGCTGCAAAATGAAGAACACCAGGGATTCCCTCCCCTCTCTCCTCGAAGCATTCCAGTCAACTGCTGCTTATTTTTCTTGACAAACGTTTTTTTCCAAAGAGTAGTCCACCGCAAAAAAAAAACAAAACGCGACAGAAACAAAGCCATTTCGACTGGCTCCGATAGCAAACGTCCTCGCTCACAGGATTTAATAGAAGTGGTGGGTTTTCTCCCAAAATTCGGCCCCCAAACACCCGGAGATGGTGACGTGGTGGCCGAGCAGGTTGAAGAAGCATCCATTACCACATTCGCAACCACCGCGAACCCCCAGCCTCCCGGTGCCGAGTCAGACTGACTCACGGAATGAGCGCCCGGTGCTCTGGGGCTTCTTCTCCCCGGGCCCCTGCGGCGCAAAACCCTCACGGAAAAGGCGTGAAATTCAATTAGGAACCCACCCACCCCGTCCTCCTGCGCCGCGGTCTGGGGCTCTGTCCAGGGTCAGGAGAGGAACGGTGCCCAGGAAGGAAGCGCCCCAAAAGGGGAAACGTGGAGCTCCGAGCCCGGGGGTTCCGCTCTCCCGACCTCCAGGCCCGGCAGCCCCCGGTTCGCCAGGCCCGGGCCACCCCCCCC
>NW_011494943.1:7244667-7247009 GCF_000754665.1 Bison bison bison
CCGTCACCGCCACAGTCCTGCCCGTCGTCGTCGTCGCCGCCGCCGCCGCCGCCCGGTCGCTGAAGCAGCACAGCCGCCTAGCTTCCGCTCCTCGTCGGGGTCCCGCGAGAACTTGCGCGCGCGGCCCCGCCCGCCCCACCCCCGCGAGACTTCCCCCGGCGGAAAAGACCCAGAGCGCAAGCGCCCCACCCCGCCAGGCCCCCGCAGGTAGACGGGGACGGGCCAGGGGCCGCAGGCGCCCGGGCCGCCCCTCAGCAGGTGGCACCGGCCGGGCTCCACCCGCCGCGGTCTTTGTAACCCTTTCGGTGCCAGAGCGGGTAAATTAGCGCTCACTCGGAGAAATGACTGTCCTCCACGTCCTGATCGCTTCTTTTCCCCTTCCACCAAACCGAGGCAATTTGGCTGGGGTATGGGGGGAGGGCGGGGGAGGTGAGGAGGAAGGAATCTCCAGCGTGAAGAACTCCAAATAGAGGACCAGGTCTTGAGATATTTGAGAATTTGGTCCAAACAAATTCTCCAGTATGCTTGGGTTTCTCTGGTGGCTCAGCTGGTAAAGACTCCGCCCGCAATGCAGGAGACCAGGGTTCGATCCCTGGGTTGGGAAGATCTCCTGGGGAAGGGAAAAAGCTACTCATTCTAGTATTCTGGCCTGGAGAATTCCATGGACTACAGTCCATGGGGTCACAAAGATTCGGACACGACTGAGCGACTTTCACTTCACATCAAACTCTGCAGTATGAGATGAATTAACCTATTCGATCATCCATTGAATCAAGTGCTTAATACATGCTAAGCACTGTGCGAACTATAGAAGGTACAACAATGAACAGAAATCCTGGCCCTCAAGGAATTCAGGGTCTAGAGGAGTGGAAGAAAAAGAAACAGAAACAAATAATACCGCAAATACTGTTAGAATTATTTGGAGTAACGCTGAGGAAGCTAAAAAGATGGGAGAGAGGGGTTGCTACTTTGCCCATCTCAGAAAAGCTTTCTCAGAGAAGGTGATGACAGAGCCGAGTCTTGCAGGATGTGTAGGAGTTCGCCAGAGAAGCCAGGGTAAGGGCATTCCAGGCAAAGGGAACAGCATGCACGTACAAAGGAACGGAGGCGTGAGAGTCGTGTTCCCTGCAATGCTGAGGAGTTCAATTCATAACTGGGGAGTGGCAGAAGATGAGGCTTGGAGGAGTAACTCTTATTTTTCAGTTCCAAAAGCTCCTTGCAGTTAAAGGAGAGAACAGAGCATCCAATGGTAATGTGCTTCCTGGAAGCCAAAAAAATAGCTAGAGGTGAGAATAACCAAACGGCTGATCCTATAGAGAAAACAAGCCCACTGAAATGACGAGAATGAATTGTTCTTTCACTCAGTACTTGTTGAGCATCAGCTGCATGCCAGGCACTGTGCAGAGTGATAGATGAACCTGACAAAGCCTCTGCTTTCAGCAGTTTGTCTTCTAGAAGAGAGTTGCCTAGTCTGCAAGACAAAACAGTTGGTCCTGAGGGCCACTGAACTACATACAGGACTGAGAGGAGGGAGCCAGTTACCTCGTGCTCAGGTAGTCAGGGAGGACTTGGTGTTTGAACTGCAACATGAAAGCAAGGAGGAAAGAGTGATGAAATCAGCCAATATTTCAGATTGACAAGAGTTTAGGATTTAGGGGGAGGAGTAATGAGAAGCAAGGCCAAGATGCACAGTTTAGGCTTCATTCCAATCCCAAAGAAAGGCAATGCCAAAGAATGCTCAAACTACCGCACAATTGCACTCATCTCACACGCTAGTAAAGTAATGCTTAAAATTCTTCAAGCCAGGCTTCAGCAATATGTGAACCGTGAACTTCCTGATGTTCAATCTGGTTTTAGAAAAGGAAGAGGAACCAGAGATCAAATTGCCAACATCTGCTGGATCATGAAAAAGCAAGAGAGTTCCAGAAAAGCATCTATTTCTGCTTTATTGACTATGTCAAAGCCTTTGACTGTGTGGATCACAATAAACTGTGGAACATTCTGAAAGAGATGGGAATACCAGACCACCTGATCTGCCTCTTGAGAAATTTGTATGTAGGTCAGGAAGCAACAGTTAGAACTGAACATGAAACAACAGACTGGTTCCAAATAGGAAAAGGAGTACGTCAAGGCTGTATGTTGTCACCCTGTTTATTTAACTTATATGCAGAGTACATCATGAGAAACGCTGGACTGGAAGAAACACAAGCTGGAATCAAGATTGCCGGGAGAAATATCAATAACCTCAGCTATGCAGATGACACCAGCCTTATGGCAGAAAGTGAAGAGGAACTCAAAAGCCTCTTGATGAAAGTGAAAGTGGAGAGTAAAAAAGTTGGCTT
>NW_011494943.1:7247256-7261581 GCF_000754665.1 Bison bison bison
GAGAGTCCGTTGGACTGCAAGGAGATCCAACCAGTCCATTCTGAAGGAGATCAGCCCTGGGATTTCTTTGGAAGGAATGATGCTAAAGCTGAAACTCCAGTACTTTGGCCACCTCATGCGAAGAGTTGACTCATTGGAAAAGACTCTGATGCTGGGAGGGATTGGGGGCAGGAGGAGAAGGGGACGACAGAGGATGAGATGGCTGGATGGCATCACTGACTCGATGGACGTGAGTCTGAGTGAACTCCGGGAGTTGGTGATGGACTGGGAGGCCTGGCGTGCTGCAATTCATGGGGTAGCAAAGAGTCAGACACAACTGAGCGACTGACCTGATCTGATCTGACAAGTAACAACCTCTCAGGTTTTTAAGCAGGAGATATCTGACACGGAAACAACAAGAGGTATCTATTTACCTCCTGACTTGTACTAAAGTCACACTGTTTCTACTGTGTATAACATCCCCATTTCACAAACTGGGAATTTGAGGCTTAAAGAGGTTAGAAACTCACCCAAGGAAACCCAAATATAGTAGATCGGAGATTGGAACCTAGACCTGTCTTGTTGTAAAACCCATATTTTCCCCCTACTTTGAAACTGTTCTAGTATGGTGTCAGAAAAAAAAAAAAGAAATTAAAGGGAAGGACTCAGTTGCTGAGCAGAGAGGAGGAGGAAGTGAGGGAAGAGTTGCCTCTGTTTTGAGTGGTCAGAGAAATCTGCAAGTTAGAGGAGGAGCTGACTGGGCAGCAGATGAGGGTCATGGGGCTGACTTGGGGGCATATCCTGGGAAGGGGCAGGTAGAAAAATACTGATACCCTACCTGGGAAGGGTAGGGTTCATCATTCTGAGAAATATGCAGGTAGAAATAACAAGTACATTGTCCAAAAGCTCCATGCATTCATTCTTGCTGTGTACAATGTTAGCTGAGCCTCTGCTCTGGAGATAGCAAGATAATCTGTCACAGAGCTCACAGTCTGAAGGGAAAGACACACTGCTGAGAATATAACACTCAGGAGGGGCAGCTTTGAGACATAGAGCAGGGGACCTGATCTAGTCCAGGACCAGGGAAGACTGAGGCCGGAGGTTTCAACTCAGACTCTGGTTAGCCCGAGAGGAAAAGATTGCTCCAGGAGAGGGCACAGCATGTGCAAAGCCCAGACATTAAGAAAGAACTCCAGGAAGCCATTTACACTTGGGATGAAGAAGAGTGTGGCTCGTGGGTGAAGCGTCTGGAGAAGGGAATACCGGGACTTTCCAGCACTGCTAAAATCTAGGGATTGGAGGGACTTCCCTGGTAGTCCAATGGTTAGAACTCAGAGCTTCCACTGCAGGGGGCGCAGGTTCGATCCTTGGTCAGGGAACTAAGATCCCACCTGCCGCTTGATTCTGTGGGATTCTGAAGCACTGGGTACACCTTGGTTATCTCTTCATCTTCATAATACATTCTCACTCTAGCTGCAGAGTGACAAACCCATTGGAACTAAGTTGTTCATCATCTACAAGACAGTGGCCTAAGACCTGTGCAAGACCCTCACGGATCTGGTCCCTGCCTGCCAGCCTTACTGTCTCAGTCTCCAGCCAACATACGCTCTACCAATATTAAACCACTGTGGTTTCTGGAAGATGCCACGATGTTTTGAGTGTCTGTATCTTTGCATTTGCAGTTTCCTCTGCTCAGCTGGTCTTCTCCCCTTTCTTCAGGCCCCCAAGTCAGTTTTAGGGTTTCTTCCTCAAAAATCCCACTGGATCACCAATCTCACTGCAGCATAATGGTCTGTTCACTTCTCCACCCTCCCCATCCACCACCAAAGGCTCTGTAAGCTCCCAAACAGGACCACACCTTCTTCTCACATTTGTATTCCCAGTCCGAAGCACAGTGCATGGAATGAATTAATGGATGGATGGAAGGATGGATGAATAAATACCGGAGGTTGAGTGGAGATAAACATGTGGCTGCCTTTCTGGGCAATGTGATATTTGAAGTTCAGGAAGTGGGTGAGATCTCAGAAGAGACTAGATACTTAGCAGAACAGAACATATATATATGAGCTTCTTTTTAAAAATGATAAAACAGACTCCGATTATGTCTTTGCAAAAATGTATGCCTATGGACCAGGTTTGGAAGGGAACACTTTAAAATAATTTAAGTAGTTGTGCTGAAATGAAGCAATTGTAGATGACAAACAAAACAAAACTTCAACATTTGTTACACTGTCTCTTCGATTAAAATCCCCTCTCTGCCAACAGACTCAGAAATTTGAGAGAATGCTGTCCAAGATCATTCCACGCAGAGGCAGAAAAATCCACACTAGAGGCAGTAATAGGTAGAATATGTGTTTAATAACAAAAAGAAATCGGAACAAGAGGTGCAAGGCATACCCTGGTGTGAAAAGCTGTTGAAACTGTAGCAAAACTTGCTAATTACAAATTAGCCACATCAATCGCTTTGGAATGCACAAATTAATCACCAAAATGTCCCTCGTTTCAGTTGGGGGGTGGTTTGCGGTTATTTTTTTAGTCGTCGGAAACGATTTCTCATTTTGGTTTCTGTAAGTTGTCGTGCTGCCCCCTGCCGGTCATAAATGGACACTGCCCTGGCACTGCCTGAACCCTGGAAGCCCATTGCAGGCACTTCCTCTGAGCCCACTTTTATGAGTTTCTCTTAGTGGGAGAGATGGAAACAACCAGTGACAACCAAAATGGGTCATTGAAATTCTATTCCTACATGCTCCATTGATCTTGGAAGTTCTCATCTTAGAATTTCCTCTGTTCTAGTTGTGAGCCTTTTCATACTGAAAAGGCTCTTGGACGGCAAGGAGATCAAACCAGTCAATCCTAAAGAAAATCAGTCCTGAATGTTCATTAGAAAGACTGGTGCTGAAGCTGAAGCTCCAGTACTTTGTACTTTGACCACCTGATGGAAAGAGCTGACTCATTAGAAAAGACCCTGATGCTGGGAAAGATTGAAGGCAGGGGAAGGGGGTAACAGAGGATGAGATGGTTGGATGGCATCACCGACTCAATGGACATGAGTCTGAGCAAGCTCCGGGAGATGGTGAAGGACAGGGAAGCCTGGCGTGCTGCAGTCCATGGGGTTGCAGAGAGTCGGACATGACTGAGCAACCGAACAACAGCAGCTGTGAGCCAAGGCTGCATACACTCTTCTCGGGCTTGGAGGGTGGCCTCTGATGTTGAGCCTACCACTGGGACCCCAAGTCCTGTCCCTTCCCTTCCTCAGTCTCCTGACTTCATGTCTATCACCCTATCTGGTCCAAACACTACCATCCTCCCTGATGGACTGACCAATCATCCTACCCCTCCCAAGTCGCTATCTACACTGCAGCCAGAATTAACTCTCTGAAATACAAATTGAATCAGGTGGTCACAGGACAGGTACTTAGCTTGCCCCAAATGGCCCTCTTGGCTGGCCCCTGCCAACAACTCTGGCCTCAGCCCTTTCAACTATTCTATCTTTTCTCTTCTGGATGACTTGCAGCTTCCTGAATGACCCTACAATTCTCTTACCTCCAAGGTTTTGGCATACTGCTCCTTTGGGCTGGAATGTCTCCTCTCCATGCCTTCCCTGCCATCACCCGGCTCCTGTCTGTCTTCCTAATCTCAGCTCAGGGCCACCTCCACCAGGGAGCCTCCCATGAAGCTCTGGTCCCTCCAGTTGGTTCTGATAGCGCCCTTGCAACTCCATCATTCCTATTTTGCATAAGACCATATATGAGCCATCTATTGATTCTTGTCCTTTTCCCCTTTAGGCCAGAGTTCCTGATGTCTGTGTGGATGAAAAATATTGTCTGCCTTACCAGTAAACAAAGGCTATTGCAGCCATCAAAGCCGCACAAAGTGCGCCAAAGGGCGAGCCCTGAGGGACTCAGGATGGAGACAAAGGGGCTGCCAAACCCTCAGTGGCTGCAGTCACCCCCAACTTCAGGGCACCTTGAGGGCATTTAGGAAGGAGATAAGCAGGATACTGACCCCAGAGAGCTGAGGTGCATTTCAAAGAAATGATTTCAGTTAGCGCAGACTCTTGCATCTTCCCATTCATAGAAAAGCGCTAAATTCCTTAATGGGAGATATCTGGTTTTCTTTAATTAACAGGAATCTTTCTGATGTTCTAAACACCTGGTCTTTGCTGAAAAAACTCCTATATATCCTGGCTGCCTGCTTGCCTCTTTGGAGCTGAGTCCTGTATTCTGCCTCTAGATCAAATAGCAAGTTTTTAAAATGGACGAAGTGTTAGTTGCTCAGCTGAATCTAACTCTTTACAACCCCATGGACTATAGCGCACCAGGCTCCTCTGTCCATGGAATTCTCCAGGCAAGAAGACTGGAGCGGGTTGCCATTCCCTTCTCCAGGTGATCTTCCCCACCCAGGGATCGAACCCAGGTTTCCTGCATTGCAGGCAGTTTGCTTACTGTCTGAGCCACCAGGGAAGCCCTAAAATTGAGAAAAGGGCCAACAATTCTTCTCTAACGTTAACAGTGCTCACATTTTAATACACAAGAGAATTGCTTGGAGACGTTTAAAATGTAAGTTCCAGTGACCCAGAAATAGTCAACTCCTTAGGTCTGGGAAGGGCTCAGAAATATGCATTTTAAATAAGCAGCTGCAGGTATATTCTTAGGCTGGTCATCTTTGGAGCCGACTTTGAGAGAAACAATGCTTACTGAGTAATTGAGCCATGGAGATTCAGGGATTTTCCCACCCCAGTATCCTAGATTACAGGAATCAGGATGTGAGTTGCCAAGGGCAGAGAGAACTTGGGACTCTTCCCCCAGTGCTCTCCCCTGGGTCTTAAGCTGCCTGAGGCTGTGAAATGCCAGTAAAGCCCATGGGTGTGGTCAAGGTCTTGGGCGGGTAGCACTTCTTAGCACCACATTGTAAACAAATTAAAAATAAAAGCCCAGATAAGCAAATGGACTCTGATCCTCAGAGCTCTCCGTTGGATACCAGAGTCAAATTCAAGGAGGCTGGCCCTTCTCTGTCCCTTCTGTTTCAGTTTCCACCTGACTCTTTCATTAGAATACATTCTGTTCGTTAAGGACAGGAAGTCAATTCCACTTTGGCCTGAGCTAAATTGCAAGTGATGTATCCAAAGGGTGGAAATTTCCCCACTGTTTCTACACCTGCGAGAAAGACATATTAGCAATTTTAATACTAAGAAGTTCCTCTGATGTTGGTTTTAATTATATATCTGAAAAATAAATATTCTAACATAGGAGACTCTTCCTCTTCTTCTCCCTTAACTTTTCCCATTTCAAAAAATTTATTTGCGCCTCTGATGTCTTTTTGCTTTTTAATCTTTTTTTATTTTTGCAAACTAAGTTTTGATTAGACAAGTTACCTGCACTTCCTTATACCCCATTGTCCCTTTTCCCGCCTCGGTTCTTTTGCTAATCTCCTCCCCTAGACTCGCACCCCACCAGCTACAGAGAATGTTCTTGTCGTTGTCACCCACAATCTGCATCCATACAACAGACAAGTATTACACGAACTCATCCTCCCATGAAATGTGAAAATACTGTATTTAAGATTCTGACAGGGGGACTTCCCTGGTGGCCCAGTGACTGGGGCTCTGTACTCCCAGTCCAGAGGGCCTGGGTTCGTTCCCTGGTCAGGGAACTGGATCCCACATGCCGCAACTAAAGACCACCCCCTGCCACAGCTAAGATTGTCGCAGCTAGGACCTGACACAGCCAAATGAGGAAATACTTATTTTTAAAAAATTGTAAACTTAAAAAAAAAAAAGACTAGCTGGCAGGGGCTGAGCACTAATTCGAGGCCAGGAAATGTCTAAGCCCTTGTGTACGTTATTTGATTTAGTCCCCACGATAACCAGACATGGTAGATATTACGACTATGCCCATTTTATGGATGGGGAAATTAAGGGTTTCCATGTGGAGGGGATAGTCAGCTGTGTCCAATATTGCTGTAGAGGATGGGCAAGGTGAAGATGGAGACTCAACTATTGAATTTGGAGAGATGGAGACTGTGGGTGACATTGGCAAGAACATTTTCAATAATTGGTGGGGTGAGAGTCTGGGGGAGGAGATTAGAGAAAGAATTGGGGGGAAAGAGGGATGATGGGGTGTAAGGAAGTGCAGGCAGCGACTACAGGTAACTCTGTGAGAGTTTTGCTATGTAGCAGAGCAAAGAGTAGGAGAAGGCAATGCCACCCCACTCCAGTACTCTTGCCTGGAAAATCCCATGGACGGAGGAGCCTGGGAGGCTGCAGTCCATGGGGTTGCTAAGAGTCGGACACGACTGAGCGACCTCACTTTCACTTTTCACTTTCATGCATTGGAGAAGGAAATGGCAACCCACTCCAGTGTTCTTGCCTGGAGAATCCCAGGGGCGGGGGAGCCTGGTGGGCTGCCGTCTATGGGGTCGCACAGAGTCAGACACGACTGAAGTGACTTAGCAGCAGCAGCAGCAGAGCAAAGAGTAGAATTTGGGGAACCTTCTACCCTGTTGGTAGGAATGTAAATTGGTGTGGCCACTATGGAAAACAGTATGGAGGTTCCTCAAAAAGCTAAAAATAGGGTTGCCATATGATCCAGCAAGCCCACTCTTGGGATTATATATCCAGAGAAAACCATAATTCAAAAAGACACATGGATTCCTTTATTCATAGCAACACTATTTACAATAGACAAAGCATGGAAACAGCCTAAATGTCCATTGACAGATGAATGGATAAAGAAGATGTGGTACATGCATACAATATACCATATGATATATTCAGTGGAAGGACTGATGTTAAAGCTGAGGCTCCAATTCTTTGGCCACCTGATGCGAACAGCTGACTCATTGGAAAAGACTCTGTGGTACAAATGTACATATATATACATACACACGTGCACGTAAGTCGCTTCAGTTGCATCTGACTCTGCGATCTTATGGACTGTAGCCCACCAGGCTTCTCTGTCCATGGGATTCTCCAGGCAAGAATACTAGAGTGGGTTGCCATGCCCTCCTCCAGGGGATCTTCCTGACCCAGGAAGGTCAGGAAGTGTCTCTTACATCTCCTGCATTGGTAGGAGGGTTCTTTACCCATGAGCCACCTGGAAAGACTATACATATATACACACACACATATACACACACATACATATAATTTAATCAATTTGCTGTATAGCAGAAATTAACAGAACATTGTAAATCATTTATACTTCAATAAAATACATTTTTTAAAAACTGAGTGGGATTTGGATGGCCAAGAAAGGGATTTTAAATATGGGACCTATTAGGGCATGTGTGCTGAAGGGAATTATCTAGTAGAGAGGGAAACTTTAGGACAGGGAGAGAGAAGGGAATTGAGGAGCAAAGTCCTTGCAATTCATCCATTTTTGTGGACAGGCAGCCTCGTAAGTGAAAACAGATGCAGGTCGGTGGGTGGCAGCAGAGGCGGGAAGAGGCAACCTTTATACTGATGGCTTCTCTTCTCTCAGTTAGATGCGTGAGGTCACTACCCGAGTGCAAGAGGTTTGTTTGGATTAGAAGGCATGACACTGAACTTTTGGACTGTGGGGGTTCAAGAGAATTTAGGAAACACTGCGGGTGGTGCTAAGATCGCACTCAGATTTACGATTGTTAACGTAAAAGAGGCCACTCCACCTGGTTGCCTGTTTTAACCAGTTCCATTCAGCTGCCTGGTTGCAGACACAGGGCAGGTGAAGAGCCTGATTTTGCCAGATTGCGATTTGCCAGACCAATACCACCAAAGGGGTATTGGGTGTTGAGGGTGCATGCAAGGTACCAGATAAAGTGGAGGGCTTGCAGTCTAAGCCAGGCAACAAAGAAAGGGGGAAAGGGAGTGTGTTTGTAGGGGACAGAGTTCAGTTTGGAAAGATAAGAAAGTTCTGGAGATGGATGGTGATGATGTTTGCACAAAGATATGAATGTCCTTAATGCTACTGAACTGTACATTTTAAATGGTTAAAAATGATAAATTTTATGCTATGGATATGTTACCACAATAAAAATTTTTTTAAATGTTGAATATCCCTAGAAGTCCAGTGGTTAGGACTTGGCACTTACACTGCCGTGGCCAGGGTTCCACTCCTGATTGAAAAACTAAGATTCTGTAAGCTGTGTGGTGCAGCAAAAAAAAAGTACTATCTTGATCAGTCAGTTCAGTTCAGTGGCTCAGTTGTGTCTGATTCTTTGTGACTGCGTGGACCGCGGCGCGCCAGGCTTCCCCGTCCATTACCAGCTCCCAGAGCTTGCTCAAACTCATGTCCATCGAGCGGGTGATGCCATCCAACCATCTCGTCCTCTGTCATCCCCTTCTCCTCCTGCCTTCAATCCTTCCCAGCATCAGGGTCTTTTCCAATGAGTCAGTTCTTCGCATCAGGTGGCCAAAGTATGGGAGTTTCAGCTTCAACATCAGTCCTTCCAATGAACACCCAGGACTGATTTCCTTTAGGATGAACTGGTTGGATCTCCTTTCAGTCCAAGGGACTCTCAAGAGTCTTTTTCAACACCACAGTTCAAAAGCATTGATTCTTCGGCGCTCAACTTTCTTTATAGTCCAACTCTCACATCCATACATGACTACTGGAAAAACCATAGTTTTGACTAGATGGATCTTTGTTAGCAAAGTAATGTCTCTGCTTTTTAATATGCTGTCTAGGTTGGTCATAACTTTTCTTCCAAGGAGCAAGCGTCTTTTCATTTCATGGCTGCAGTCACCATCTACAGTGATATTGGAGTCCCCCCCAAATAAAGTCTGTCACTGTTTCCATTGTTTCCTCATCTATTTGCCACGGAGTGATGGGACCAGATGCCATGATCTTAGTTTTCTGAATGTTGAGTTTTAAGCCAACTTCACTCTCCTCTTTCACTTTCTGCCATAAGGGTGGTGTCATCTGCATATCTGAGGTTATTGATATTTCTCCTGGCAATCTTGATTCCAGCTTGTGCTTCCTCCAGCCCAGCATTTCTCATGATGTACTCTGCATAGAAGTTAAATAAGCAGGATGACAATATACAGCCTTGACGTACTTCTTTTCCTATTTGGAACCAGTCTGTTGTTCCATGTCCAGTTCTAACTGTTGCTTCCTGACCTGCATACGGATTTCTCAGGAGGCCGGTCAGGTGGTCTGGGTAGTCCCATCTCTTTAACAGTGACTTTCACTCATCACTATACGGTGAGAGAGGTGCTTCCAGCAGTCTTTCTCCGATAGGTGCGATCACCTGTTGGCACTGTTGGCAACAATTTCCTCCTTGAGGAAAAAAATAGGGAAAATAGGGGCTTCCCTGGTGGTCCAGTGGCTGGGACTCTGCTCTTCCACTGCAGGGAGTGCCGATTCGATCCCTGATTGGGGGACTAAGATCCTCCACGCCACACGGCATGGCAAAAAATAAAAATATATTTTAAAAATGAGGAAAATAATACCTCACCAAACAGTTGTGGTGAAAATGAAACAAAATAAGATAATGCGTCATCAAAGTGATGCAAAATGTTTCTGAGTCATAAACTCTTAGACACACATCTAGTTTTCCCTGTGTGCATTTTAGCGATCTCATATAGATGCACTTCCCATCGTTATAAAAAACACATCAGGCCTTATCTCTCAGCTATTTTTTCCTGAGTGGACACACTTATACTCCCGACCCTCAGATGATCTCAACACATGTTGTAGATGATCACCATTATTTTTCCTATAGAGTCTTAAGGTCCCTCCAGAGAGAAAACGTTCACGGCCACTCTGTGACCAGGCAGATTGCACCCCTGGCAGGTGGACAAGTGTCTCATTCCAACACAAGGCAATTACTGCCACAGCCAGGAGGTTGGGCACATTTCAACATATTCAGAGTTTTCATGTTTTACTTAAACAGAGTTGTTGTTTAGTCACTCAGTCATGTCCAGCTCTTCTAAGACGCCATGGACTGTAGCCCACCAAGGTCCTCTGTCCATGAGATTTTCCAGGCAAGAATCCTGGAGTGGGTTGCCATTTCCTTCTCCAGGGGATCTTCCCCACGCAGGGATCGAACCTGCGTCTCCTGCATTGCAGGAGGATTCTTTACCACTGAGCCACCAGGGAAGCCCTATGTGAAAGCATTCATCATGGTTTTGATTAGCAAGTGGAATGACTTGCTCATGTTGTCAGCCCTACTTGTCATCATCAACCACAGGGCAGTTAGTGAGGGAAAGAACCAAGAGGCTTCTGTTGCCACAAAGGAGTCCAACATTTCTAGGGTGATTTTTCCATAGGCTGGAAAATTGGGCGACTCCCCGTGGTCACCACTAGAGGTCACTCTAGGGAAGCTCTACCTTGAGGTTGCAGAACTCACCGCAAAGGAATGCTGGCGTTTGGCTCCAAAAATGGATTCGACCTCGCTTCTGTTGGGACTCGCTGCTCCCGAGTGCCAGGAAATGTTTGCCAGGTCCCAACGATGAACCGTGGAGGAAATATCCAGTTGCGCCCTTTGCAATGGAAACCCCAATTCCCTGGAACCCGAACAGAAATCAAGAAGGAACAAGACTACCCACCCCCTCGCTCTCCCTAACCCCTAAATCTTTAACCACACGTTTCAATTCTTTGTGGTTACTGGAGAACACAAGTCATATTTCCCGGTTTACTGAATAAACCCCAACGCTGCATTTCCCCTGCCTTCTCCTGTGAAACATGTTTCGTCTCTGCTAGCCTAATCTTTTGGTTTTATGACCAAAGTGCAGAGTGTTATGGATTTTATTCTCGCTTTCTCAAACTTTTTCAGATTCCAATAGCTCAGCAGCCAGGTTTCTGGTGTCCTCCCATCTGGCGAGGATCCTCAGTGTCTGAACATTTTGTCTTTGGAGCCTCAGTGAAATAATGTGTAGAGTGTGTTTAAGTCAGAGCCTAGTCCTCAGTAAGCTCTTAAGAAAAGTGAGCTTGTGATAATTATTACTGTTGTTACGGGACTTGGACTATGACATTAAGATAATTGTCAAGACTAAGGGAAACAAGACTGATTGCAGGAACTCAGTGGCATCTCAAGGCCCCTCCCAAGGTGGCCAGACAACTTAAACCAGATTGTCTCTGAGAACAATCCTCTTGGGCAGTTTGGCTACAGATGCCATTTATTGCCTGTGTTTTATATGACCATATAGCTGAGGGTTTAACTGGCAGCTGGCAGAATGTCAACTGCATTACTCCTTTAACCCTTGTTGTTGTTGCTAAGTTGTGTCCGACTCCTTGCAATCCCATGGAGTGTAGCATTCCAGGCTCCTCTGTCCTCCACTATCTTCTGGAGTTCACTCAAATTCATGTCCATTAAGTCAGTGGTGCTAACCATCTCATCCTCTGTCATCCCCTTCTCCTTTTGCCTTCAATGTTTTCCAACATCAGAGTCTTTTCCAGTGAGTTGACTCTTTGCATTAAGTGGCCAAAGTATTGAAGCTTCAGTTTTAGCAACAGTCCTTCCAATAAATATTCAGGTTGATTTCCTTTAGGATTGACTGGTTTGATCTCCTTGCAGTCCAAGGGGTTCTCAAGAGTCTTCTCCAGCACTGTAATTCAAAAACATCAATTATTCAGTGTTCAGCCTTCTTTATGGTCCAACTCTCACATCTGTACATGACTACTGGAAAAACTATAGCTTTGACTCTACAGACCTGTGTCGGCAAAGTGATGAACCCTTATTGTTAATAGCAATACAGTTAGAAAGAGAATGAACTTGTCCTGAGTTCCAGCTATGTTTCAGGGCTCTGTGTTAGGCACTTGGCTCAATTTATGTCATCTAATTAAACTTCAGGGTCCTCAGTCATAATGATGGAAGGATATTGTGAGAAATAGTCAGTAATATATATTTGCTTGCTTTCCTTATTTTTAATAGATTTTTCTGATGTGGACCATTTTACAAGTCTTTATTGAATGTGTTACAATATAGTTTTGTTTCATGTTTTGGTTTTTTTGCTGCAAGGCATGTGGGATCTCAGCACTGACCCCACCCCTTGCCCCCCGCAAGCAGGGATTGAACCCACGTCCCTTGTATTGAAAGGCAGAGCCTTAACCGCTGAACTACCAGGGGAGTTCCTCTTTTTTTTTTTTTTTTAAATTATCTCTATTTTTGGCCATGCGACTTTCAGGATCTTAGTTCCCCCACCAGATTTTAACCCTGGGCCCTTAGCAGTGAAAGCACCAAGTCTTAACCATTGGACCGCCAGGGAATTCTCAAGTCTACCTGCTTTCTTCCTACAGCTTGTTTTATTTGAAAACAGGATAGGATGGCTTATACATCAGTTATAATGCTTTTTACTTTTCAAACTCTTCCTTTTCCTCCTCCTTCTTCCACTTCTTTTTTGTCTATCTGAGTGTTTCATGAGACTTTACCCGGTCACAAAACCCCGGGAAGTTTACTCAGGCTATCTCTGTTCTGCTTCTGAGTTCCAAAATAATAAAGCGGCTTGTTTCACAGTCTTCCCAGAAGCCTTTTTAGGTCTAGGAATCAAACTCCATCCTTCAGTCTTTGGCTCGGCTCAAGAAATCAAATCTCCACCCTCTCCCAAATTAATGTGAGCATTTGAGCTTTAGGAAAATTAAATCTCTACAAGCATCATCATGAGTTCAGAGCAATATAAATACCAGGGCTGCCTACAGACCAGAAGGGAGTGTCATCTTCACTCCCTCTGAGATTTAGGAATGTCAGATGGGCAAAACCTTCTGCTTTATATAGCTGAGCTTATAGACGTGCTAGCCTGAGACGAACGAGGCAAGCAGCTCCAAAGTTTTGAAGGATGCATGGAGAGAGAAAAGTGGAGTAAAAGATGCTGTCAGAGGTCTTTCTTGATATTTTGAACCGAGAAAGTTCTGGCCTGGATTGGAGGCCGAGAAAAGAGAGCCCACAGTCACAGGAGTAAATGAGGGGTTAGAAATTGAATGTAAATGGAAGATGAAAGAACTTGGATGGGCTTTCATTTAATATGTTTTTAAAATATTTATTTATTTGGCTGCGCTGGGTCTTAATTGTGGCACTCGGGATCTTCGTTGCATCATGCAGGATCTTTCATTGCAGCAGCTGCTGCTGCTGCTAAGTCGCTTCAGTCGTATCCGACCCTGTGCGACCCCATAGACGGTAGCCCACCAGGCTCCGCCGTCCCTGGGATTCTCCAGGCAAGAACACTGGAGTGGGTTGCCATTTCCTTCTCCAATGCATGAGAGTGAAAAGTGAAAGTGAAGTCGCTCAGTTGTGTCCAATTCTTCGAGACCCCATGGATTGCAGCCTACCAGGCTCCTCCGTCCATGGGATTTTCCAGGCAAGAGTACTGGAGTGGGGTGCCATCACCTTCTCCTTAGTTGTAGCAAGTGGGATCTATTTCCCTGATCAGGAATAGAACCTGGGCCCCCTGCACTGGGAATGTGGAGTCTCAGCCACTGAACCACCAGGGAAGTCCCTCAGTTAGTATTAAAGGGGCAAAGGCTAATGAGTGTCTCAAGTACACGGAAGATGATCACCACTATTTTCCTTAATGACTGAATGCCGGATAAATTCCAGCTTGGTGAATTCAGATTAGATCCAAGTGAAAACTTTCTGATGTAAACTTAAGTACTGGAATGGGTTACCGAGGTCACAAAATCTTTCAGTTTGGTGATTCAGTACCCTTTTGATTGACAGAAGATTGGCGGCAAGTGGGTGACCTCTCTTGGCTCCATATTTATGCACGGTTACTGTGTTAACAGTAGAGTAACAAATAGCCCTGTTTATCTACTAAACAGGTGCGTCCTGGGACTTGAGCAGGTTTAAATTTCCCCAGTGGATCCTGGATAAATATATATGTATTTTACAGAATAGAAACTGGACTCCAGGAGGCCAGTGGGGAGAATGCAGGAAGGGACCCTTGGCTTCTGATCATTGTCTCCTCTAACCTGTCCTCCGGCCCCTCCAGCAGCTGAAGGCAAAACTATGTGACCCAGAGTATCCCTGTCCGGGAGGAGAGCAGAGGCCCTAAACCCTCGGGGAATGTTGGCAATGCGGGCTTGGCACACGGGGAATGTGGGGAATGAGTCCACAGTCCAGAGTTCAGATCTCACAGTTTGACTTTGCCCCGCCCTGACAGCGTCTGCCTCATATGAGGGGCTCTGCGTGGGGAGCTGTGAATCCTGCTTCTGAATCATATTGCTTTTCTGAGCCCGTGGGTCTTATTATAGCTAAGAAGACTTCACCCAGTCTGGCTCAGGCCGCAGAGAACTAAATATGCTTTCAAAATACTCCCTCCACTTGGGGTCCAACACGAACACACAGGCAGCTGTCTTTACTACCTCAGTGTCTTCTGCCCTTCAAAACTCATTTCCCTCTGAAGTTGATTTAAAAAAAAAAAAGGAAGTAGAA
>NW_011494943.1:7261681-7261821 GCF_000754665.1 Bison bison bison
AATGATTCATTTATATATATATATATATATATATATATATACACACACATATTCTTTTTTGGATTCTTTTCCCTTATAGATTATTACAAGATATTGAGTACAGTTCCCTGTGCTATACAGTAGGTCCTTGTTAGTTACCT
>NW_011494943.1:7261921-7280631 GCF_000754665.1 Bison bison bison
AGTTACCTTTTTGTTTTTGGCATGTGAGATCTTAGTTCCCTGACCAGGGATCGAACCTACTTCTCATTGGAAGTGTGGAGTCTTAAGCGCTGGTCTGCCAGGGAAGTCCTATTTTATTTTTAGTAGTAGGTATCTGTTAATTCCAAACTCCTAATTTATCTCTTTCCCCTTTGGCAACCATAACTTTGATTTCTAAGTCTGTGAGTCTATTTCAAACAAATTTTTTCAATATTGAAAATTTCTGGGAAGATACTCAGGAAACTAGCATATTAGTTGCCCCACAGAGGGGAACTATGAGATGAGGGGTGGGAGGAAGACCTATTTTTCACCCTTCTTTGTTTCTTTTGAATTATTCATGTGCATGAATAGGTATATTCCAAAATAAATATGATAATTTTTTTAACAAAAGGTTTATAAAACTCTGTGTGGAATTTCACTTAACTCCTTTTTTATTTTCTTTTTTTAAAAAAAATTATTTATTTTTAATTGAAGGATAATTGCTTTACAATATTATGCTGGTTTCTGCCATAATGCATGGATCAGCCATAGGTATACATACATACACCCCCTCCCTCTCACATCTCACCCCTTCCCACTCCTCCAGATTGTTCCAGAACCCCAGGTTGAGTTTCCTGAGTCATACAGAAATTCAAAACTATGGAACACTTTACAAATTTGCATGTCATCCTTGCACAAGGGCCGTGCTAATATTCTCTGCATTGTTCCAATTTTAGGATGTGTGCTGCCAAAGCACACCACTTAACTCCTTTTCTTCCAAGTCAGATTTTTCCCTCCGTCTTACTCAGCTCCCCATTTCACAAGGACTGCATCTGCCTTTGACTAAACACTCACCGTGGCCTAGGCGCTGGGCTCAGCATCTTCTGTTCATTATCTCACTTTCTGGTTGGGATTCCTTGCTCTCACTGCCAAGGGCCCAGGTTCAATCCCTGGTGGGGGAACTAAAATCCCACAAGCTGCATGGCATGACCAACCAACCAAACAAAGGCACAAGTCAGTGAGAAGTTTCTCTAGTTACCCAAATTCTACAGGTGAAGAAACTGAGGCTTCGAGAGAGAGGTCCCATAGCTGGTAAGTATCAGGTCTGCTATTCAAACATGGGTTTAATTGACTGGGCCCCAGTAAGAATCTGCCTGGAATGTGGGAGACACGGGGTTAGATCCCTGGGTCAGGAAGATCCCCTGGGGAAGGGAATGGCAACCCACTCCAGGATTCTTGCCTGGAGAATTCCATGGACAGAGGAGCCTGGCAGGCTACAGTTTATGGGGTCCCGAAGAGTCGGACACGACTGAGTGACTAACATTTTCACTTGTTTTTTAAAGAGTGCTTTATTGGTATTTTAAAAATCTTTATGTATTTATTTATGGCTGTGCTGGGTCTTCACTGCTGGCACAGGCTTTCTCTAGTTGCAGCAAGGGGGCTCCTCGAGGTGGTGGTTTCTCCTGTTGTGGAGCACGGGCTCTAGGTGCACGGCCTTCAGTAGCTGCGGCTCCTGCGTTTAGTTGCCCCTCGGCGTATGGAATCTTCCACCAGCAGGGATCGAACTCACATCCCCTGCATGGGCAGGCGGATTCTTAGCCACTGGACCACCAGGGAAGCCCTGGGCCCCGCTTGTCACCCTCACAGCCTGCTGCCTCCGTAGCTGAAAGAACAGTGATGTGTCAGCTGCCAAACTTATTAGGAACTTTCTCACAAACTCCTTTGTCAAACAAGCCCTTAAAAGCCGCAAACGTGATGAAACAGATTTAATGCACATTCTTCGGCCAAAGGAAAGCTGGGTTCTCAGTACATGTGTCTTTTCGTGTTGGGGGCACTGATTATTATGCAGAACGACTGACTCATGGGCTTATCGAAGTCTTGAGCCTCTGATCCCCCGCAAGCAAATCCTGAGCCAGGACCCTCTCAGTGGCACACATCTCAGGCAGCATTCAAATGGAAAAGGGGACACTTCTGCTTCAAGTTTGAAGACACCACCAGTACGTGCACCAGCCCTATATCTGGCTGAAGCTGGAAAGCTCTCGGGCTCAGAGCAAAGCTGTGAGAATCTTAAAGGCCCCGTGAAAGGACAAGTCCCCGCATAACTGCTAGTTTCTATGGACACAGAAGAAAAGACGGGATTGCAATGAAAAATAGCTAAGCAGCCAGCAATTCGAGATGAGGCTGCAGAAGGCCAGGTGGACTGACAGCTGACAGTATATCACACACTCTCATGAAGCCCCTATAACCCAAAGATAGCAAAGAAGTTTTATAAAGAGCCATCAATTGTTCCAAGTTTTTGTGTTGAAATCAAGGGAAGGATCTGGTCATCACCCTTAAATAAACTTGCCTTGCTTCATGTAGCTTATTCACACCGTTAGGGAGAGGATATGTGAAATACTTTATATAGTTTTGCAGCATAAAAGCATCTTCACAGGGAATTCCCTGGTGGTCCAGTGGTTAAGACTATGCTTGCATTGCAGATATTCAATCCTTTGGTCCGGAACTAAGATTCCGAAAGTCAGATACTGCAAGCCACGCATCTTCACATGCATTATCTCATCTAACCCAGGATCTTCATGTGCGTCATCTCATTTGATCAAGAGTGGGTCCTTGTCCACCTCCAGTCCAAGTACCTCTCTCTCCACCCCGACTCCCCAAGCAACCACCTTCAGTGGGCTGCCGTTGCATAACAGACCCTGGGAAACAGCAGCAAGGAAGGTTCTTGGTCTGAAGGTTCTGTCCAAGGTCAAGTGTTTTGGGACACATGTTGTTGTTGTTGTTTAGTCACTAAGTTGTGTCCAACTCTTTTGCAACCCCATGGACTGTAGCCCGCCAGGCTCCTCTGTCTGTGGGATTTCAAGAATACTAGAGTGGGTTGCCATTTCCTTTTCCAGGGGATCTTCCCAACCCAGGGATCGAACCGTAGTGTCCTGAGGCTCCTGCATTGGCAGGCAGATTCTTTACCACTGAGCCACCAGGGAAGCCTTTGGGACTTATATTTGATTTTAAATAACGAGGGTCACAATGATTCGGTGTTAGCACCAACACAACATTTAAGGGAGATTCTCCCACTTTCCTTCTCAAAGTTTGTATTCGTGATGCTCTTGAAATTAGCCATTTCCAAATGGGAGCGACCCCTGGAGTGAGCCATGTGGAAGCAAAGGGGAAAAAGACAGCCTGAGCCCTGGGAAGCTCTCCTTTCTCAGTGCTCACCCATGGCCCTGGCAGATCCTAGCGTGATGCTACCCTCCAGGCTATGCAGGACTGATTGCCACCATTCCAGTGCTGCCACCCTGGGAGTCTGACTCCCAAGTAATAATCAAGACTTCTAGACAAAATCGCAGCTAGAGATGTTCTGTGGCTGAAGGAGTCTTTCCATGAGACATGGAAAGTTCTCTTAGAGCAGTGTTTTTGTTTCTTTGTTGTTTTTTTTTTTTTACTTATGTTTATTTTTGGCTGCACTGGGTCTTCATGGCTGCGCCCAGACTTTCTTTAGTTGCAACGAGTGGGGCTGCTCTCTAGCTGCGGTGAATGAACAGGCTTCTCATCACAGTGGCCTCTCGTTGCTGGGCGCAGGCTCTAGAGTTTGGGCTCAGTAGTTTGTGGGGCACGGGCTTAGTTGTTCTGCAGCAAGCGGGATCTTCCCACACCAGAGATCAAACTGGCGTCCCCAGCATTGGCAGGCAGATTCTTAATCACTGGACCACCAGGGAAGCCCTAGAGCAGTGTTTTAAACTTTTTTTTTTTACAAAAAATTTCCCCCAAGAGGGAAAAAGTAAACTGAATTTCTCCTTCATGAAGGAAATTAAATACTAAGAAATAAGATTGTATAGGGTAGAGTTGAGTTTTGGAAGACCACAAACTCTTACAAAATCTTGTTTTTTTCATCTTCCAAGAACTGATTTTTCCCCCCTTTAGGAGCAATACTTCTTTCAGTGAGAATTCATTTGGTAGGGGAAATTCAAACGTTTATGTTTCAGGAACATAATTTCTCCCCCTAGATGACCTCTTAAACATCATTCTTAACTTGGGAATTATGAGTTCTATCAAGCAATTGATATTACAATGCCAAATAGAAAAATAGAAAACTGTGTGTTTTTTCTTATTGAGTTTTTTCCTCCGCTTCCCCCCATCCCCCCAAATCAGGTAAATTTGGTCTTTATCACTTTTTCAGCTTCTAAATCTTCAACTACACATGAATAACTTGAGCCAAATTGTTCTTCTGCAACTATGGAATAGCCTGGATTCCCCTGGGTATTTATCGAGGATAAAGAAAACAAAGACAGCTACATACTGTACCTTCAAGTTAAGCCAGGATTTTCCCTTCCAGTCTAGAAGCTGAAGGGGCACGTTTGAATCGATTGGGATCCGGAGGGCGCGGGGGTGCAGGCCCCAGGAATCTGCTCCCCCACCACATGTCCCCTCCCCTCGTAAACTGGGCTTAAGCTCTCAAACTGTGGGCAGGGTGTGTTGAATGACAAGCTTAGGACTTACCTTCGGTCCTCAACCCACAGCCCATTTATTACATGATCCTAAGCAAAACCACTTGGCCTGGTTGTCCTACTTCTCGGCCTTCTAGGCTACAGATACGATAAGATGTTAATCACCTCTGTAGGCCATTTCACAGGGATGTCCTAGGTCATCATCGAAAAAACGCTCTGTTGTTGTTTTGCCGCTAAGTCACGTCCGTCCCTTTGTGACCCCCTGGACTGAAGCACGCCAAGCTGCCTTGTCCTTCATTATCTCCCAGGAGTTTGCTCAAATTCATGTTCATTGAGTCAGTGATGCTATCTAACCTTCTTATCCTCTGACGCTCTCTTCTTTTGTCTTCAATCTTTCCCCGCATCAGGATCCTTTCCAATGAATCGGCTCTTCGCATCAGGTGACCAAAGTATTAGCGCTTCAGCATCAGTCCTTCCAGTGAATATTTAGGGTTGATTTCCTTTAGGGATGGACTGGTTTGGTCTCCTTGCTCTCCAAGGGACTCTAAAGAGTCTTCTCCAGCACCCCAATTCAAAAACTTCAATTCTTTAGCACTCAGCCTTCTTTATGGTCCAACTCTCACCCAAAGGAAAGGTGGCAAGTGAATTCAAGGGTTTATTCTGAGAACAGCAAATAGACCTGAAGTTCAGTCCAATAAAGACATTCAGGCAATACTAAAGTTCGTTTGGTTCTGAACAGCACAGTCACCACACCCATGATAAAATCAAAACAAAACCAAGGCAACAACCTGTGTTCGTTGGCGGTTACACCCTCGGTGACCTGCTCAGGCTTGGGGCTGTCTTCTCCTGAGCCCCGGAGTGCCTCCCCGGGGGCACCTGCTTTCTGAACTGACATTGATCTTGCAGTCCTTACTGCACCAGTGGGCCCCTGAGGCTGGGCCCCTCAGGTGGGCAAGGTGGTGGGTGGGCAAGGTGGGCTGAGGGGTGTGGGCAAGGTGGGTCACACCTGAGGGGTGTGACACCACTAACCTGACAAAGGATTGTCCAGAGCTCAGCAGAGACACCTGGAGGGGTAGTCCCAGGTGTTTCCCTCAGGCAAATCCGCCCTGCTCCTTCTTTTTTTATTTTTAATGTTTTTTTTAGGATTTATTTTGGCTGTACTGGGTCTTAGTGCTGGTGCATGGTATGAGGCTTCTTAGATGTGGCATGCAGACTCTCAGCTGTGACATGTAGGATCTAGTTCTCTGACCAGGGATCGAACTGCACTGGGAGTGAGGAGTCTTAAATACTGGACCACCAGGAAAGTCCCTGTTCTGATCTTTCTCTAAGGCTGGTGGGTCTTGAGAGTCCCATAGCTAATTTGCTTCCATCTACACGTCCTGACCCTGGAAGTGGGACAAGCTCCCTGGGGAGAAATGTCCATCACTGTGAGTGGATGAACCTCAGTCCTAAGGGGCTGACAGGTGGTTTGAGCCTGAGCTGAAGGGCTGGGAAAGACCTCGGTGGCACTTGATCCCTAAAGGACTAATTTTCTGGAAAAAAAGGGTATTCTACTTTCAGATATTGACAGCACCTCCAGACACTAACCAGTCACCTCATATGTTTCTGCCCCTGACCCGAAAGGACCATAGATGAGACGATGCAGGTGGATGGATTCAAATCCATCTCTCCTCTTAGAAAATGAAGTAGCATAAGCCTTGTTCGGGAAGGACCTTATAGAGGAATCTGAAACTGGTAATAGTTTTTCCTCTGGAGGCATTTTCTGTCATTCTCAGGCCAACCGCTCACCTCTTGGGTCACCTGGAAGTGATCAGATTCTAGGGTCAGGCAGGTGTCAGTTGCGTTAAGACTCTCAAGACCGATAGCATCCCCTGGTGGTCCAGTGACTAAGACTCTGTGTTCCCAATGCAGGGGGGCTGGGTTTGATCCCTGGTCAGGGAACTAGATCCCACATGCTGCAACTAAGATCCAGGGTGGCCAAATAAATATTTTTTATATATATTTTTTAAAAGACTGATATCATTTAAGCCAAACTGACCATTTGGCTTAAGGTATTTATCCACTACAGGAGGCTGTATAGTGAAGCATTTAAGAGCCTGGTTTCTGCACCACATGACCCAGCAATCTCACTCATAGGTGGCTATCTACCAAAGAAAAACACGTCCACACAAAGACACACATCTGCACGTGTTCATAGCAACACTATTCATAATAGATGAGGAGTGAAAAGCGCTCAAGTGGCCACCAGCTGGTGAATGGGTAAACAGAACGTGGCCTATCCATATGCTAGAAGATTACTCTATAATGAAAAGGAATGGAGTGTTGGTATAGATCATACCATGGATGAATCTCAGAAACACGGTGCCGAGTGAAATAAACCAGTCACAAAAGATCACAGGCTGGGACTCCCCTGGTGGTCCAGTGGTTAAGAATCCACCTGCCAGGGGACACGGGTTCAATCCTCAGTCTGGAAAGATTCCACATGCTGTGGAGCTACTAAGCCCCTGTGCCACAGCTACTGAGCCCGCAAGCCCTAAAGCCTGTGCTTTAGAGAGTAGGGGCTGCTACAGAGTAGCCCCTGCTGGCCGCAGCAAGAGAAAACCTGCGCACAGCAATGAAGACCTCGTGGAACCTAAAATAAATAAATTTTTAAAGGTCCCAAGCTGTATAATTCCAATTACACGAAATGTCCAGGATAAACAAAGCCATAAAGACAGGAAGTAGACTAGGTTTACTGAGACTGGGGGAGGAGGTTGGGGACAAATGGAATTGAGTGTTAGGGGCGATGGGGTGTCTTTTCGGGGTGCTGAAAATGTTCTCTAATTGGTGTGGTGACGTGGCGCAACTCTGTGAACATACTAAAAGCCATTGAATGACACCCTTTGAATGAGTGAATTGTATATGACATATGAATTATATCTCAATAAACCTTTTGAAGAAAAAAAAAAAAACTTGGCCTCTAGAGCCAGACCGCCTGGCTTGAATCCTGCTTGGTCACTTATTAGCCCTGTGATCTGGTGGTAAGCTACTTGGACCCTCTGGGCCTCACTTTTCTGACCTCTGAAATGGGAATGGTAGTATTTCTATCCTCATAGGGTTATTATGAGTTATATGGAGCAGACAGTGCATAGTACATAGTAAACCCTACACAAGGGTTGACAATATTAACCTTGGGTTAACCTAAAGGTTAACTATTATGATATTATTATTATCATTATCATAACAGGAGTCACATGTGTCTCCCAGGACATCCCCTAGCTGGTTATGAGACTCAGGTCTCTGTAAGAGGATGCTTAGAAAGCATGAAGTCAGAAGCAGGTGCATATTCTTGTAGGTACTTCATCAGACCTTGGAAAGCCCTTCATCCGCTCATTTGTCAAAGTCATGAATATGTGCCAGGCACTGTTCTAAGTGCTGGGAAAGCAGAAGTGACCAAAATAGATTCAATTTCCTGTTCCGATGAGGCTTGTGTCCTCATGGAGGAGACAGACAATGAACAAATAAACAAGAAAATATAGAAGATAGACATCAGTACTCAAAAAAAATTTTTAAGGAACTTTTCTTATGGTTCAGTGGTTAAGACTGCATTTCCAATGCAGGGGGTGAGGGTTGGATCCCTGGTCCAGTAACTAAGATCTCACATGCCTCAAAGCATGGCCGAAAAGTAAAAATAAATAAATCATTTGAGAATGTGTGTGTTTTTTTTTAATCGAAAAACTAGTGGGATCTTGACTAGGGGCATGTCAGATTGGGAGTCAGAATCATCCACCCAAGCTGCTCCCAGATTCCTGACTCATATTAATAGAAACTGTCTGAGATAATAGATGCTTACTGTTTTTGAAATACCAAGTTTAGGGGAATTCCCTGGAGCTCCAGTGGTTCGGACTCTGTGCTTTCACTGCCGAGGGCCTGGGTTCAGTCCTTGGTCAGGGAACTAAAATCCCACAAGCTGCATAGCAGCGTGACAAAAATAAAAAACCCACCAAACTGCAGGCAATTTGTTACACGGTAATAGATAGCTAATACATCATAGCGAGCACCTGAGATTTTAGTCTAAGTATGATGGGAAGCCGTGCAAGGATTTCAAGCAGGAAAGTGATGTGATGTGTGTCATGCTATGAAAAGATCCCTCAGGCCACTGTGCAGATTGGATTGGTGGGCTGGGGGGTTGCTGGAGAAGAAAACAGGGTCCTAATTAGGAGTTGTTGCAGTAGTACAGCAGGTGTTGAGAGTGGCCTGGACCAGAGTGGGAGAGTTAGAATGAGAGAAGTGGATGAATTAGGATGGTAGTTTGGAATTAGAGCCCGTAGAGTTTGCTGATAGTCGAATACAGAAAGTGAGGAAAGGGAAGGGATGAGAGACAAGTTTTAGCTGGAGCAGCTGGGTATTGCTAGTGCCACTTACTGTGCAGTGGGGACGTGGAAGAAAGGAGCGGGTAAAGGAAAGGGGCGTGAACTTGGCTTTGAATGCTTTAAATCTGAGATGCCTGTGGGGCTGCCCTGGTGGTCCCGAGGCTAGGGGTTCACATGCCTTGCAGCCAAAAAAAACAGATCGTAAACAACAGAAGCAATACTGTAACGCGTTCAATTAAGACTTGAAAAATGGTCCACATCAAAAATATTAAAAAAAAATAAATTTGAGATGCCTATTAGACATCTAAGTGGAGCTGTTAAGTAAGTGAATCTGGGGTGAAGAGGAAAAATTAAGCCTGATATAAGTGTGGGACTCACCAGCATATACATGGCATTTAGGATGGCAAGACTGAATTTGACCAAGTGATGTGACTTACATGAGACTCGAGCAGAGAGAAGGTCCTCCCTACTCTGATATCTGGGGTGCTGAACAGAGGAGGAGCTAGTAAGGGGGATTGAGAAGGAGTAACCAGTGATGTGGGAGGTGAACCAGAGTGACCCAGAGGCCAGCAGAAAAATGTATTCTTCCGAGAGGGGCGGAGCACACCAAGAGTAGCTGTTTATGTTTCAGGAAGCACTTCTGTTATCCTCTGCAGTCCTAACTGCTCACTGACAAACAGCACTCCTCTGCAGGATGTTTTACTGTTTCTGTAAAGCGCTCCATCCTGTTTGATTAACGTGCGCGCTCTGTAGATAAGCCAGTGTTCTCCTGCACTGGGAGGAAGCTGGTTGCCTCCTCCCGTCGGCATATGCCAGAGTAGAGGACCCCTGTGACAGCTATGTAAATGTTGTTCAGCATCAGCAGGGATTTCCTTGGTCTTTTTAGATCTAGACAACATTAACTTGAACCCTGTTCGAAAGAATTCTCTGCAGAATCTTGTGTTCTCATGAGCTTTTCTGGTTCCCAGCTGAACTGGTTACCTTCAAGGATTCTCCCACAATTCTACTGGTGGAGTTCCATTGTCCATACCCTGCCCCTTAATTTTCACTAAGCCAATCACTCACACAGGCATCTTTATGAGTACATCTCTCTGTTGAAGGATTGCAGAGATGCAGGGGTTTATATTGTAGAAATACCAGCAACTGTATTGTATTTATGTACTAGCCGCCTCCCACAGCTTGCTGGATCTTAGTTCCCTGATCAGAGCTGAACCTGTGCTCTTGGCAATAAGACCATGGAGTCTAACCAATGGCTCACCAGGAAATTCCTGAAACACAGGCAATTTTAAATCCATACCAGGGTATATTTTTTCCTAAAAGTGCTTTGCCATTTCCACACTTCAGGCTTCAACCTCCCTTCATATCACTCAGCCTTCCTCTCTGCTCCTTCCTTTCTTTCTCATCCAGCTCCAATTTTGGGGTTCCTTTTGTCATGCAGAGCATTTGGGCTCATTCTCTTACTGCTTTGGCGCTTGCTGACCTAGGCCTTTTCGGTCTTGTCTTTCTTGAAAATATTTATCAAGTATTTTCCTAAACAAAGAGAGTTTCCTTCCTTTTCAGGACTTTTGGTACCACTTTGAGGACACGAAGGTACATGTAAACAGCCACCACTCTGATTATCTATGAGGGATTACAGAGCAGTAAAGTGCTGTCCACGCTCTCACAGAGCTTAAAAGCTAGTTAATGACATGATATTCATATCTAAGGTGCTAAGAAACAGTGCAAGAAGGAGTCCAGAATGCCAGATGAAGAAGCCTCGAGTTGGTGTTTGGAGATAAAGTGCTGGCAATAGTTCCTGGGGATGGGGTGGGGCATAAGGATGCCGGCTGCCTTGTCACTTGGCACCTGGACCATATCCTATGGCTTCCTGTCTCCACTGGCTCCTCTTTCATCTACAAATTCATCTTTCTTCCTTCCAAACCTGTCTCATTTCTCTATTTATAAGCATGGGGTGGGCAAGGGAGCATTCTCCTTTTACTTCAGGTAATAATAACTTTCAGAGAAGGCAATGGCAAGCCATTCCAGTACTCTTGCCTAGAAAATCCCATGGACGGAGGAGCCTGGTGGGCTACAGTCCATGGGGTCTCGAAGAGTCGGACCCGACTGAGCAACTTCACTTTCACTTTTCACTTTCACACACTGGAGAAGGAAATGGCAACCCACTCCAGTGTTCTTGCCTGGAGAATCCCAGGGACTGGGAAGCCTGGTGGGCTGCGGTCTATGGGGTCGCACAGAGTTGGACACGACTGAAGCGACTTAGCAGCAGCAATAATAACTTTCATGGGTCCCCAGAAAAATGCCTCTGACCTCCTCTAGCAGGATTCTCTGCCGCAGCCCCTCCATGAAGTGCACCAAACTCTCTGACTACAACAGGCGGAGCACGTGTGTGCTAAGTCGCTTCGGTCGACTCTTTTCGATCCTATGGACCTTAGCCCACCAGGCTCCTCTGTCCACTGAATTCTCTAGGCAAGAATGCTCCCAATCACTGATAAGCGGTGAAATGTGGCTTTCATGCTGGAAGATTACAATGGCTGCTTTGGCGGCACTCAGAAGATCTGGCTGTCAGTGAGCTGCTGTTATTTCTGGAAAGGAAGCAACACAGAAGCCTCTCCTACCTGGAATCCCAAAGATCAGTAAGAGGACACAGTGATGGTGTCTCACCTGAGGCTACACAGGATTTCTCAACCTTGGTGCCACTGACATTTTGGACCAGGTAACTCTTTGTTGTGGAGGCTGTCCTGGGCGTGTGGCTTGTTCAGCAACAATTCTTTAGCTCTACATATTAGATGCCAATAGTAGTCCTCAATCTGATGACCAAAAATGTCTCCAGATGTTGCTAAATGACCCTGGGGAAAACCTTACCCCGTTGAGAGAGGAGACTGTTTTATACACATGAAAGTGAAAAGTGTTAGTCGCTCAGTCGTGTCTGACTTTTTGTGACCCCCGTGGACTGTAGCCCGCCAGGCTCCTCTGTCCATGGGATTCTCCAGGCAAGAATACTGGAGTGGGTTGACATTCCCTTTGCCAGGGGATCTTCCTGACCCAGAGACTGAACCTGGGTCCCCTGCATTGCAGGCAGATTCTTTACTGTCTGAGCCACCACCTCTCTATATCTGTAATGATATATGCGTATATCTATATATAAATAGCTATTTATGTATATTTATCTATAGATACACATATATCCTGGACATGAATTTGAGCAAACTCTGGGAGATAGTGAAGGACAGGGAAGCCTGGCGTGCTGTAGTCCATGGGGTCAGATAGTGAAGGACAGGGACGCCTGGCGTGCTGTAGTCCATGGGGTCAGATAGTGAAGGACAGGGAAGCCTGGCGTGCTGTAGTCCATGGGGTCAGAAAGAGCTGGACACAATTTAGTGGCTGAACATATATGCATATATATCCATATATGTGTATATATATATTTAATATTAAATATACTTCAGTAAGAATATGTGCCTATATATGTATTTCTTACTGAGGTATAATTTAAATACATGAAAACATACAGATTTTAGGCATGTAGTTTGATGAGTTTTGACAAATAGATAAACCTATGTAAGTCTCACTCTAATCGATGTAGACAACACTTGCTTCATCCTTCCAAATTTTCCTCATGTCTCTTTTTAAAAACTACTTATTTGGCTGTGCCAAGTCTTAGTTGTGGCGCGTGAGATCTTCGATTGCAGCATGTGGGGTCTAATTGCCTGACCAGGGATTGAACACAGTCCTCTGCATTGGGAGTGCAAAGTTGTAGCTGCTGGACCATCAGAGAAGTCCCCCTCAGGCCCCTTTGATGTCAGTGTTCACCTACACCCCAATCCCTGTCTGAGGCGTTCATATAATGGCATCACGGTGTGTAACCCTCTCTGACTTCCTGCCTTTAGAATAATGTCTGTGAAATTCACTCATATCGTGATGTGTATCGGCGGTCTGTTTATTTTATTGCTGTGGGGCGCTCCCTTGCATGGATATACCATCATTGTTTGTCCATTCTTCCGTTGATGCACATTTGAGTTGTTTGAGGTCATTATGAACCAAGTCTTTATGGAGATATTCACGTCATCCAGAGATTTAAATTTCAGAAAGAGTGGGAGCTCCCTGGTGGTCCCATGGTTAGGACTCAGCCCTTCGGCCACAAAACAAAGATTCTAGAAATGGAATGTAGCCAGGTGCTTGCATTTTGTTGTAAAGTCGTGCCCTTGTTTCAGGACGGCTCTTCAGGAGAGCAAATGAGTGTTGCCTCATTCTCAGCATCATTTACAACAAAGTTCTCCCAGAAGACCCCTCAAGGGAATCAAAGGGTTCAAGAGAAGGCCTTCATCAGTGAGACATGACTACCACTTTCTCCTAAAAATGTCACTTACAGCTTAGGGACAAACGGCTCCTGCCAGCTGAGGGAGGAACATATGAGCTGCCCAGTCAAGAACCAACATCCCAGACCATTTCAGCTGCCTCACCTCCCAGTTATCCTCAGGCCCGATTCCAAATGCCAGGCCCTGTCATCAGTGCCTCTTTCACAGCCTCTGGGCCATTTCCTCCACTTCCATCCCCTCCAAACCTTCCTCCTGAGTTACCTGAAGCCCTTGTTTGTTTGTGAACAAAATCTCCAACAGCCTCAGCATCTTCAGAGGACTCTGGCTACCCCCTCCTTCACCCGAGAGTGGCTTTCCCATGAAGAGGCCACTGCTCCTGAAGCTCTTGAGTGGAGGGAGAATTCTCCCAAATCCAAGTTGGGAAGGGAAGCAGCAGCATAGTTTTCTATGCTTTCATGGCTCCTTCCAGACCATTCTGCTTCTTTCATCCTGAAAACTCCCTTTTTTGAGGTGGTCCTCTGGGACCCCACCTTTCACACTTGGCTCCGAGTTCTACTATAAGCCTGAGTGGACACCCCATCCAGGAGCTTAGTTGCTAAGTTGTTGTTGTTGTTTTGTTAAATTGAGAAATCCTTGACATACGACATTGTGTAAGCTTAAAGGGTGAGTTTTCCTGGTGGCTCAGTGGTAAAGAACCTATCTGCAACACAGGAGGAGATGTGGGTTTGACCCCTGGGTCAGGAAGATCCCCTGGAGAAGGAAATGACAACCCACTTCAGTATTCTTCCCTGGGAAATCCCATGGACAGAGGAGCCTGGCAGGCTGCAGTCCATGGGGGTGCAAGAGAGTAGGACATGGCTTAGCGACCAAACAATAACAAGTGTAAAGGGGAGCACATTTTTTTTTCTTTTGACCACACTGTACCACATGTGGAGTCTTAGTTCCCAGGCCAGGAATTAAACCCACGCTCCTTGTGTCGGAAGCACAGAGTCTTAACCCCTGGACCACCAGGGAAGTCCAAGGGTAGAACCTGTTGATTTAATAATACATTTTTACGTATTGCAATGATGATCACCATAGTAGTATTAGCTAATACCTCTAACATGTCTCTTAATTATCATTTCTTTTTTGTGTGTGGAGGACATTTAAGACCTAGTCTTTTAGGGAATTCCCTGGTAGCCCACTGGTTAGGACTCTGCACTCTAGGATCCCACTAGCCAAACGGGTGCAGCAAAAAAAAAAAAAAAAGACCTAGTCCCTGGTGGCTCAGCTAGTAAAGAATCCGCCTGCAATGCGGGAGACCTGGGTTTGATCCCCGGGTTGGGAAGATGCCCTGGAGAAGGAAATGGCAACCCACTCTAGTATGCTGACCTGGAGAATTCCATGGACTGTATAGTCCATGGGGTCACAAAGAGTCGGACACGACTGAGCGACTTCACTTAGCAATTGGAAGTATGTAACACAGTATTGCTGACTATGATCATGATGTTGTGTTTTCCATCTCGAACTTAACTTTCTTGTAGTTGCAAGCTGGCTACTAAGTTTCCTGCCCTCTTATGTGATAAGAATCCCTAACAACCAGGTTATTTCAGCCCCTGACTCCCATGCCACCCTCTGGACCTTGTCATCATTTGAATGAACAAAGAAACAAGAAAACAAATATATTTAGTAGTTGAGAAATATCAAGCCCCTGCTTATACTACAAGGCCCCACTCGTATCCACCCCACTCTGCTAACAGATTCAAGGAGTGGGTGTTGGCCATCAGATCCTGCAAGAGAACCAACTATGTTAAAACATACACAGACACACACACACATTGCTGAGAATAACTTCTAACAAAGTTCAGAGGGTTGTACGTGTTATCCAGAGAATTCGCAGGTCGGGGCTGAATTATATTTCCAAAGTCCAGACCAACATCATCCAGAGACCTGCTGTGTATACAATAACACTTACAGATGAGTGCGTGCGTGCACACTAAGGCGTTTCAGTCGTGTCCGACTCTCTGTGACCCCATGGACTGTAGCCCACAGGGCTCCTCTGTCCATGGGATTCTTCAGGCAAGGATACTGGAGTGGGTTGCCATGCCCTAGTGCAAAATGCATTTAATTAGGTGTTTGCTCAAATATATGTTCTCACTGAAGCTTTCTGTGGTCTCCGCATCTCAAACGAACCCAATCCTCGGCATTCTCCATTCACCTCCCCAGCTATTTTTCTGTATATCATTTACCACCATCTGACACACTATTTTACTTATTTTTTTTTTTTAATCTGTCAGCAACTCCCCTCATGCCTCCAAACTACAATGGGAGCTCCTAGAGGGGAAGGATTTTTATCTACTTGTTCATTGCTGTATCTGCCACCCCCCCCAACCCCCATACACAAAGGGTTGGAATTATTTCCTAAAGCAGTACTATCATAAAAAGAGATAATCAAGAGTTGATCCTTTTTTGGTTCTTTATCACCTGCTGTCAGATTGCCCAGCACAGATATTATAACAATGTAGATTGCAATAAAAAATTAATGTTTAAACTTACCAGTTTCACTACAGTTTCAGCATTATTAAATTTTATTATTTTATTTAACAGAACAGATGAGAAACAGCTCCTCTGGGTTTGTTTTAATTTAATGTTCTTTGGTTATTAGCGAGATCGAAACTTTCTGCCAAAGTAACAATTCCTGCAACGTGGATGGACCTAGAGATTGTCGCACTAAGTGAAGTAAGGCAGAGAAAGACAAGTATCTGTGATGCCGCTTATATAAGGAATCTTAAAAAAGGGTACAAACAAATTTATCTACAAAACAGAAATAGAGTTACAGATGTAGAAAACAAATTTATGGTTACCAGGCGAAAAGTGGGGGGAGGGGCAAACTGGGAGGTTAGGACTGACATATGCACACTACTATATTTAACACAGATAACTGATAAGGACCTACTGTATAGCTCAGGGGACTCTGCTCAATACTCTGTAATGGTCTATATGGGAAAAGAATGCAAAAAAGAGTGGGTGTATGTGTATGTATAACTGATTTACTTTGCTGTACTCCTGAAACTAATACAACATTGCAAATCAACTACATTCCAATAAAAATTGTAAAAGCCCTAATATGTAGTTTCTTATGTAAACTGTCCACGTCCTTTGATCATTTGGTCCATCCTTTCAAAGAGCCTGTAAGTGTCCATAGGGTGGTCTGAGACTTTGGCAGCAGCTAACCATTTGCAGAAGGTGGATCCCGAAACTGTGATTTCTGGCAAGGGACTCATTCCAATTGTGGTGTTTAGCTCAGACAAGTTAAAGCTTAAACAATTTCACCCTGTCACCTTTAAACACCTGATTAGGCTGAAAGGATGGCGCAAGACGAAGGACGCTCCAGTACGAGCTGGGAGGAGCGCGCTGCCGTGTGGCTGGGATTCGGCGCGTCACTCCTTATTCAAAACCCTGAATCAGCCCTGCTGATTTACTCACATTTCCTGACTCACCTCTTGTATCTCCATCTAGATGAAGCAAAGTCATAAATAAATAGAGGAATGTTTTCTGGCTGATGTTTTCAGTACTTTGCTCTAAATTACCCGCTTTGGAGGCAACTGGAGCTGAACAAATACTTTGTCATTACAACTGACACCATATGCGAAACTTCCCTGGCGGTCCAGCGGTTAAGACTTCACCTTCCAATACACGGGGCGCGCTTCAGTCCCTCGTTGGGGAGCTAAGATCGCACGTGCCTTCTGGCCAAAAAAACCAAAACATGAAACAGAAGCAACTCTGTAACAAATTCAATAAAGATTTAAAAAAATAATTGACAGTCATATGAAATCCAGGGTGTAGAAACCTTCTTTCTCCCCAGACCTTCAATTGATCACTAAGTTTTTCCTAGTTTACCTGTAAAGATCTCTTAAGTTGTCTACTTCTTGCCGCCCAGCTGCCACCACCTTAGCAAGGGGCTGCTCGGGTTAGTGCCATGCCTCCTTTCTGGGCCTCTCAAAGCCACTCTTGCTTCCTTATGACCCATTCTCTACTCAGCAGCCAAACTGAAGATTTTAAAAATGCCAGTCAGATCGTGGACACTCTTTCATTTAAAACCCTCCAACGGGGACTTCCCTGGTGGCACAGTAGATAAGAATCCACCTGCCAATGCAGGGAACATGGGTTCAACTCCTCATCCAGGAAGAATCCGCACACCTCAGAGCACTAAGCCTGTGTACTACAACCACCGAGTGTGTGTTCTAGGGCCCTTGGGTCACAACTACTGAGCCCTGGCACCAAGAGCCTGTGCCCCGCAACAAGAGAAGGCATTGTAATGAGAAGTCTGCATGCCACAGCAAAGAGTAGCCCTCACTCACTGCAACGAGAGAAAGCCCACCAAGACTCAGCACAGCCAAAAATAAAATAAATTTAAAAATTCTAAAAATCCATAAAACACTCCAGTGGCTTTTTGATCTCTCAGAATAAAGCTCAGATTTGTTGAGTGATGTTCATAAAACCTAACAGAAGAGAGAACTAAGTATGGGCAGAGGTGACTGGGGTACAATGTGGAACAGGGCAGGATGACTGTGTCACATTTGCTAACCTTCCAAATGAAACAGAGCAGGACCCTACGGTCCTTGCCCCCCATGTCCTCTGCCTGCCTTTTGTCTGCGGAACACTTTAGTCAAAGAATAAGTTTGTCAGAGAAGTGAGAACATGTAGAAACAAAGGAAAACAGTCAGAGGAGGCCAAATAATAATAGTCTAGTCATTAAGCATAGTCAAGGACCTTTAGTTCCTGCTCAAGGGCTACAGATAATATTCTGAGCCATATCCTGTGACTTGTCTCATAGATGCTGAAACCCTCACCAGGTGGAAAAGTTAACTACATGATGACCAGACTGTAACTGTGGAATAAGCTGTCACAGGTCTGAGATTTGGCCTCAAAGAAATGGAAACAAGCTGCCTCTGAAACCGAAGGTTAACTGCACATATAACAACCAAGATGACGCTGGTCAGACCACCGATGACCAATGTGAAGACGACTGTCAGAGGTGACTGTGTGGTTTCTGCATGTAGCCCCCTCCTTTAGCCTACAAAAGCTTTCGCTCCCTGCTTGTCAGGGTTGGGGAGTCAGCCTTTGGACAGACCTCTCCTCTCCCCAGACCACCTGACCTGCCTCTTGAGAAACCTGTATGTAGGTTAGGAAGCAACTGTTAGAACTGGACGTGGAACAACAGACTGGTTCCAAATAGGAAAAGGAGTACGTCAAGGCTGTATATTGTCACCCTGCTTATTTAATTTCTATGCAGAGTACATCATGAGAAACGCTGGGCTAGAAGAAGCACAAGCTGGAATCAAGATTGCCGGGAGAAATATCAATAACCTCAGATATGCTGATGACACCACCCTTATGGCAGAAAGCAAAGAAGAACTAAAGAGCCTCTTGATGAAAGTGAAAGAGGAGAGTGAAAAAGTTGGCTTAAAGCTCAACATTCAGAAAACGAAGATCATGGCATCTGGTCCCATCACTCCATGGCAAATAGATGGGGAAACAGTGGAAACAGTGGCTGACTTTATTTTTCTGGGCTCTAAAATCACTGCAGATGGTGACTGCAGCCATGAAATTAAAAGACGCTT
>NW_011494943.1:7280731-7280938 GCF_000754665.1 Bison bison bison
TTAAAAGACGCTTACTCCTTGGAAGGAAAGTTATGACCAACCTAGATAGCATATTAAAAAGCAGAGACATTACTTTGCCAAGAAAGGTCTGTCTAGTCAAGGCTATGGTTTTTCCAGTAGTCATGTATGGATGTGAGAGTTGGACTATAAAGAAAGCTGAGCGCAGAAGAATTGATGCTTTTGAACTGTGGTGTTGGAGAAGACTCT
>NW_011494943.1:7281038-7300014 GCF_000754665.1 Bison bison bison
TCAAGGCTATGGTTTTTCCAGTAGTCATGTATGGATGTGAGAGTTGGACTATAAAGAAAGCTGAGCGCAGAAGAATTGATGCTTTTGAACTGTGGTGTTGGAGAAGACTCTTGAGAGTCCCTTGGACTGCAGGGAGATCCAACCAGTCCATCCTAAAGGAGATCAGTCCTGGGTGTTCATCGGAAGGACTGATGTTAAAGCTGAAACTCCAGTACTTTGGCCACCTGATGCGAAGAGCTGACTCATTTGAAGAGACTCTGATGCTGGGAAAGATTGAGGGCAGGAGGAGAAGGGGACGACAGAGGATGAGATGCTTGGATGGCATCACCGACTTGATGGACATGGGTTTGGGTGGACTCCAGGAGTTGGTGATGGACAGGGAGGCCTGGTGTGCTGCACTTCATGGGGTTGCAAAGAGTCGGACATGACTGAGCAACTGAACTGAACTGAACTGCTCTCCCCACCACTTGCCCGTATCTGAAATAAGCAAATTTTCCTTTCCAGCAACCTGGCTGGTTTATTGGCTTTTTTGAGTGGCAAGCAGCTGAACCCTACATCTTTCAGGTAACACCAATGAGGCTATATAAGCTTACGCTGGAGGGGTGGGGGTGGGGGCTTCCCTGGTGGCTCAGTGGTAAAGAATCCACCTGACAATCCAGGAGATGCAGATTCAATCTCTGGGTCGGGAAGATCCCCTGGAGAAGGAAATGGCAACTCACGCAAGTATTCTTGCCTGGGAAATCCCATGAACAGCAAAGCCTGGCAAGTTACAGTCCACAGGGTGGCAAAGAGTTGGACATGACTTAGTGAGTGAACAACAACAAAGCCTTCTAGGATGAAGTAAAAAGAAGTAAGATATAGACAGTGGACTAGTTCAATTCAGCAAACATTTACTGGGTACCAGGCTTCAAGTAAGGTGCTGTGGAGACTGCCAGGATAACCAAGCTGCCTTCAAGGAGCCTCAAGTCCTACAAAAATTATTCTGCACAAAGCACACTTTTGTAAAGGCAGCGATGCAATGAGGGTACAAAAGCACAAGGCTATAGAGAGAGTTTCAATGACTAAAAGTCTGGGAAGGCTTTTGGGCAGGTAGTGTTTGAGGTAGACTTTTAGGATGGGTGTGTATTTGAACACTGGCTTTATTGGTAGGAAGGAATCTGCAAAGCACAGGAATCCTCTTGGGCAAAGGAGCAGAGGTGGGAGAGTCCCAGAGGCATCTAGGGGATAGCGGTAAATCTGTGGCTGCAGGAATAGTTCAGTTTGTGGGAGTTAAGCCTGGAAATGTATGTCTGAGTCGATTTATGAGGGGCTTTGAACGTCAGGCAGAGAGATTTGGACTTTTTCTATTTGCAGAGATAAACTGCAGATTTTTGTTTGCAGGAAAGTGACACAATTCCACCAGTTTTAAGATTCAAGTCTACCAGTTCTAGACACAGATAAAACAGTTCAAACATACAAGAGTAGGCACCGAAATGGCACCATCTTGTCCAGCTGCAAAGAAAGAGAGATTTTAATTACATAATTAAATTCATTAATAGGGAAAAGGGGCTCTTACTTCCCAGGGCCAGCCATGACTGTCCTTCAATTTTATAAACAGACACAAAACCAAAAAACAAAACCCTAACTCTCCAGACTTAGATCTCTGGGAAAAGAAAAGCAAATACTGACACAGCTTGCTTTGTTTTCCCAAGAGAGGTCTCCCAGGCGATGTCTCTAATTATCTAGAAAAAAAAAATTTTTTTAACTTGTTTTTCCCCTTAGAGTTCAGTTAAGCTGAGGAGAAAACTGCAGGATTGCCTTAGATTCTCCAGCTTTGATTGGAAGCAGTAGTGGTCCCCAGGGACTCCCTCCAAGGTCTCTGAGCGTCGAGGTGTCTCTAGGCATTTGTTCCCAGCAACAAGGAGGGTAGTTAGAAGTCGGAGACACAGGCGCTCTGCCCTGCAAAGGGCTTATTTTAAAAAGAAAGGCGGGGGGCGGAAGGTCCTGTCGATCTTCCCAGGATAATTCCGTGGGAAAACGAATCGAGCTGAAAGCCGTGCCCTCCTCCCTGACTGAGACCGCTGGCTCAGAAACCGCCGGAGAACGACGCTCAAGGATGGACAGCGGTTGTGAGCTCTCCCGCCGGCAGCATTTGGCACTCAATTCCGCCAGGCTCCCAGAGGGGCGGTTGTGGCTACAGCCTCGCGCTCCACTCTGCCAATAAGAAGCTGGAAATCCTCCCCGTCTCAGATTTTAACCAATCGGCGCCCAGGACTTTAGCGAGCGAGCTAGCGGTCTCCATTGTCGGAGAAGGAGGCAAACCCCTTTGGAGTTGCCAGTAACGGACATGGCCGCGGCCCCTGGAGGAGGGGACGTGAAGTGAGGAGGGGGCAGGGAGGGGAGAGGACGCGGGCGAGGAAGACCGGTCCCCCGGCCCCGGTAAGTACGAGAAGGCCCGTGGCCCGAAGCAAGGGGAGCACAGGGGCGTGGGGTCCGGCCTTCCGCCTCCTCGGGATTCCTGGCCGAGGGGAGGGGAGTCTGGGGTCTGCACCCAGGGAATGGCCTCGAGGGAATCCCTTTCGGTGGAGGAGTCAAGGAACTGGCTTTTGCCTCCAGCTCTTGGCCATTTCCTTCCTCTCAGGGGCTCACACTTGCCCCTCGGCCCTGGCTTGGCCCCTTGGGGGTCCCGCGTCAAAAATCGAAGCCTCCAGCCAACAAAAGACTCCCTGCCCCGGGAATGACCGTGCCTGGGCCCTGGCCCGGACGGCCTCCAGCGCTGGCGTCCAGTTTATTCATAGGGTCTCTGGGAGTGCCCCCCTCCCGGCCTCAGTTCGGACGGTTGTCTCCCCTGCGCGCGCTCTCAAATGCCGCCCGGGCCCTCGTGCTAATCACGACCCCGATGTCCAGGTGGACGGAGCCGGAGGTTGCTTCTCCGCGCAGAGCGGCGGCGACGTTGCATTTTGGAGCGTGCCTGGCCTCCCCCTCCCCGCCCCTTTCTACCTTTCCCGAAGGTTTCAAGACTCCTTGGAAGCAGCAGGAGTCACTGCCACCCTTTAAACTGCTGCCTCTGCTGTGCTCTGGCTCCTCAGCGGCTCACCGCTGAAGCCAGTACTTAAGAGTCCCTCGTGTGCAGCGTGAGCCCCTGCCCGGTGCCAGATACGAGGGAAACCCTGCTCTTTCATTGGTGTGTAACCACCGGCTGCACTTCGGAGTGCTCACTGATATGGTCACGTGCTGCTCCATCCCACCCTGTGTGTGTGTGTGTGTGTGGCTCTTGGGGGAAAAAAAAGGCAGGGAGTTCTGTGTCGAATCCTATTTTCCTTCTTGGTGTGTTATTTTGTCCACCGGGACAACGCTAGTTTTCTCATGCTTTATCCAAGACACTCACTTCAGTTAAGCCTGGGTACTCTTAGAAGATGGAAGTCAAGAGGGAGTTTTAACGTTTTATTTTACAGATGTGGGGACTAACTGTTGTTTAGTCCTTAAGTCGTGTCTTACTCTTTTGCCACCCCATGGACTGTATAGACCGCCAGGCTCCTCTGTCCATGGGATTTCCCAGGCAAGAATACTGGAGTGGGTTGTCATTTCCTTCTCCAGGGCATCTTCCCCACCCAGGGATCGAACCCATGTGTCTTGGAATTGGCAGGTGGATTCTTTACCACTGAGCCACCTGGGAGGCCTGGGACTAACTGTTGAGAGATGCAAAGGGCCAGGGCCAGGGTCACCAGGGTCATCAAGTCCAGATTCTTGAGCTCTTTACCCATTAGAGCATGTCCTTTCCTAGGTGTGATCTGAGAAAACCAAGTTCCCTATTTTTTCTCAGCCTCTTGCAGGGTGGTTGTGAGCCTTAAATGAGGTGGCCTGTATGTATAGGATCCCTTGCATGGGATCTTTGTGTGTGTGTGTGTTAGTCACTCAGTTATGTCCGACTCTTTGTGACCCCATGGACTGTAGCCCACCAGGCTTCTCTATCCATGGGATTTTTACAGTCTAGAATATCAGAGTGGTTTGCCATTCCCTTCTCCAGGGTATCTTCCCACCCCAGGAATGGAACCTAGGTCTCCTGCATTGCAGGCAGATTCTTTACCATCTGAGCCGCCAGAGAATCCCTTTTCATGGGGTCTAGCATTTACTTAATATATTTTGCATTTATTAATTTTAAGTAACCAACAAGTAGTTCACTGGCTGATTAATAGTTATTGTGGTATATCTTTGTGGGTGTAAATTAGTGATTCTCAGGGGAGGCGGGGGTGGGGCGGCTGGAGTCAGGGCGAGGTAGCACTTTCTTGGTTTCAGGGAACTTGGCAGTGTAATTAGAGGTGTTATTAAGAGAGTGTGATTGTGTATAAGAGCAGTGTGGAAACAGAAAAAAGTCAAGAAGCACTGAAGAAGAAATATTATGGTGGTATGTCTTTATGGTGATCTGGGCAAAAGAAGAGCGAGCGTGTTCCAGTGAGGTAGTTTTAAATAAGAAAAAAGGGCGCCAGGTTCATTATCTAAAAAGTTGGGTAAAAGAAAAAAAAAGAAAAAGGTAAAAGTGATCCATGGAATAGAAAAAAAAATCACTATAAAGATCAGAAGACACCAGAATGTAGACTGTCATTAAGTGTGAAACTGGGGCTAGATGTTCACATAAAATCCACATACCCTGGAAGGCTTATTTCAGCTGCAACTTCCTTTCTCACTGATTTTTGTCAGAACGACAAGTAGGGAAACTGGCAGAGACCATGGAGAAGTGCCTTGCCTAGGGAGGTGAAGTACAAACCATCCCGTTGATAACCAGCTGCCAAAGAAGTGAGAGTTAACTGCCCTTGAACCGCCTCCACCCCCTCCTTGTTTGTGGTGACCCAACCGGGAGAGCCAGGGCTGGGTGGTGAGATGGAAGCCAACAGAAAGCCCTTCACATTTCTATTTTGAGAAGTTGCTAGGGAGTACCAGCTCCAAGGGTTGAGAATCAGCCTTTTGGAAAGCTTAACTCCTGCGGAACTCATGAGAAAGGCAGGTTGCAATCCTTTGGTTCCTCCCACTGGTCCTTCTCTAATGTTGAGCTTGGGAAACGATTTCTGTATAGAGAGGGAAGCATGCTATTGTAAACATGAGCTACCCAGCCGTCCCCAACCGTTTTGGCACCAGGGACCGATTTCATGGAAGACAGTTTTTCCATGGATTATGGGGGGATGGTTTGGTGGTGGTTCAAGTGCATTATGTTTATTGTGCACTTTATTTTTATTATTATTACATCAGCTGTACCTCAGATCATCGAGCATTAGACCCTGGAGGTTGGAGACCATAACCTACAACCCAAGGCGCAACTGAACCTCACCCAACTCAAGTTTGAGTTCTGATCATAGCTTTTCCCAAATCCACTCACTCCTGGTGTTTAAGTGTCAAGGTTCCCAGTCGTAGTTGGCACATCTCTGCTGATCAGTGGGTGCTGATCTTTTAAATCTGATTATTGTGTCAGCGTTTTTGTTTTTATTTACTCATTTATTTTGACTGCACTGGGTCTCTGTTGCAGTTTGAGGGCTTCCTCTAGTTGTGGCAAGCAGGGGCTGCTCTCCAATTGCTGAGTGAGGGCTTCTCAGTGCAGTGGCTCCTCTTGTTCAGAGTGTGGGCTCTTGAGCACTCAGGCTTCAGTGGTTGCAGTCATTGTGATACATGGGCCTAGTTGCCCAGAGGCATGTGGAATCTTCCTGGACCAGGGATCGAACCCGTGTCCCCTGCGTTGGCAGATGGATTCTCAACCACTGGACCACCAGGGAAGTCCTGTTTTTTTTGTTGTTTTTTTTTTAAATCCATACATCATAATTTATTTCATTTTTTCCAAAAGTTGCTAAGTGCTTTTTGTTCTCCAAATGAGATTTTTAATTAAAAAACTTTTATTATTGGAGTATAGTTGCTTTACAATGCTGTGTAAGTTTCTGCTGTGTGTCAGCCTTGTTTTCATGAGAGCATCTTTTTCTACCTGAAAGATAGGCTCCTTTAAAAACATTCTTTGAACCCCGGTTTCTGAGCAGGCCCAGATTTGTTTACAGTACACAGGTGAACTAAAGGCTAAGCCGCAGCAGGAATGTTTTTCTTCCGAATGGACCGGCCAGCCAGAATGTGTGGTTTGGTGACCAGCTTAATAATAAGCTTTGCCTGTGGCTGCCGAGCCAGTAGTAAACAGGATCACATGGCATGGCAAGTAGGTTAAGGGCCAGATTAGACCTGAGCTGATGCCTGCATCCAGAGGCCTGAAGTGATGGGGAATGAGGGGTCCCCAAGGGAAGGAGACTTTCAGGGCTCACAGTGGCCTTTGGGAAACTAGAAACATTACAGTTAAGAATATGAATATTATAGTGTGAATAGTATATGAATGAATAGTATGAATATGAATAGTATAATTATATAATATGAACTTAGTTTTCTTAATGTCAGTATCTTCTTTTTTTTTTAAGCCTTTATTGAATTTGAGCATAAACATCCCTAAAGTCATCATGGAACGCACTGCTTGTAATAAAAGCCAGAGCCAATTGCAAAATCAGAAGTTGCTGACTTTTTTAATATATTGTGGTAAAATATACATAGCACAACACTTAGCATTTTAACCAGTTCGGTGTGTTCAGTACATTCATATTGTTATACAGCCATCACCACCATCCATCTCCAGAGCTGTTTTATTTTCCCAGACTGAAACTCTGTCCCTGTTAAACACTTACCCCCCATTCCCTGCTCCTTAGTCCCCGGAAACCACCATTCTACTTTCTGTCTATAGGAATTTGACTCCTTAGAAACCTCGTGTCAGAAGAAACATATGGTATTTGTCCTTTTGTGACTGGCTTATTTCACTTTGGGCTTCCTTGGTGGCTCAGACAGTAATGAATCTATCTGCAATGTGGGAGACCTGGTTCAATCCCTGGGTCGGGAAGATCCCTTGGAGAAGGGAATGGTAACCCACTCCAGTACTCTTGCCTGAAGAGTTCCACAGACAGAGGATCCTGGTGGGCTACTGTCCACGGAGTCAAACAAAGAGTCGGACGTGACTAAGCGACTTACACTCACTATTTCACATAGTGTAGGCCTTAAAAGTTCTTTGATGTTGCAGCACGTGTCAGAATGTTCTTCCTTTTTAAGATGGACTAATATTCCATTGTATGCATCAGCCACATTTTGTATATCCGTTCGTCTGTTGATGGACGCTTGGGTTGCTTCCACTTTTGCCGTTGTGAATAATGCTGCTGTGAACACGAGTGTACACATACCTGTTTGGATCCCTGATGTCACATCTCGTGGGTATATACCCAGAAGTGAGAGGTTGCTGTTGTTTTTTTTCTTTTTTAAAGATACATGTGCATTCACGAGGTACATTCAAAAGGCACAAAAGTATATACAGTGAAAATTCTTCCTCCCACTCCTGTCATCAGTTACTCAGTTCCAATTTATTAATATCTTTTGTAGGTTGTGCTTTTGGTATTTGGAGAAGGCGATGGCACCCCACTCCAGTACTCTTGCCTGGAAAATCCCATGGATGGAGGAGCCTGGTAGGCTGTAGTCCATGGGGTCGCTAAGAGTCGGACACGACTGAGGGACTTCACTTTCACTTTTCACTTTCATGCATTGGAGAAGGAAATGGCAACCCACTCCAGTGTTCTTGCCTGGAGAATCTCAGGGACAGGGGGGCCTGGTGGCTGCCGTCTATGGGGTCACACAGAGTTGGACATGACTGAAGTGACTTAGCAGCAGTAGCAACAGCAGCTTTTGGTATTGACTCTAAGAAACCCAACCCAAAGTTAGCAAAGGTTTTCCTCTTATTATTTCTTCTTTTTACTTTTCCATTTAGCTCTATGAGCCATTACTGGTTAATTCTTGTATGTGGTGCAAGCTGTATTTACAAACTTTGGGTTGTTTTTTTTTTTAAATATCTGATTATTTAGTTCCAGCATGATTTGTTGAAAAGACTGTCTTTTCTCCACTGAGTTGCCTTTGTACCTTTCTCAAAAATCAATCAACCATATTTGTCTGGATCTATTTCTAGATTCTATTACCAGGCCAATACCACACTGCATTGATTAGTGTAGCTTTACAAAACCTTGAAGTCCGGTGGTGAAAATATTCCAGCTTTGTTCCCTTGGGGTAGTCTAATTTGAATGTCTCTTCCTGTGAGTGGAGTTGAGCATCTTTTCATAGGTAAATGCTCCTGGATTTCTTGATTTCATAGTCTCTTGGAATTAGAAGAGACCATAGAAGGTCATGTCTTTCTTATTTGCTGCCTGATGTGTTTATTAGCTCCATAATTTCCCACCGTTGCTTGGATCCCTCTGGTGATGGGGAGCCCATTGCCTCTCAGGTAGCCTCTTCCATTTTTTAAATGCAATTTTAACTATGTAATGAAATTGCTCGAGAGTTTCCTGGTGGCCCAGTGGTTAGGATTCCAGGCTTTCACTGTTGTGGCCCGGATTCAGTCCCTGGTTGGGGAACTGAGAATCCCACAAGCCTTGTGGCCAAAAAACAAAAACGAAGAAAAGATATTGTTCATGTTAAGTCCCAGTCTGCCTCCCTGTAGCTTCCTCACCCTAGCCTAGGCCCTGTTGTTGGAGCCTCCCAGAGTGAGCCTGGCCCTTCTTTCCCCTGGCAGCCATCAGGCCCTTCTAGCCCTGCTCAGACCTGACATGTTTTTGGTATGTGTCCTGGCTAAGGGTGTCCAGCTCCTTCCACTATTTCTCATGTCACAGATTCTCCAACCTGGCAGTTTCTGCCTGGAAACCTTCCGCTTTTGTCGGTGTCCTTCTCAGTGTATGATATACAAATGAGCAAAGTATTTCAGGTGTGCTCTGAAATGTGCAAGCAGGAGACTTACTTTTCTCTTTTGGGGTACTTAGCATATCTATTGGAGAAGGCAACGGCACCCCACTCCAGTACTCTTGCCTGGAAAATCCCATGGACGGAGGAGCCTGGTAGGCTGCAGTCCATGGGGTCGCTAGGAGTCAGACACGACTAAGCGACTTCACTTTGACTTTTCACTTTCATGCATTGGAGGAGGAAATGGCAACCCACTCCAGTGTTCTTGCCTGGAGAATCCCATGGACAGAGGAGCCTGGTGGGCTGCTGTCTATGGGGTCGCAAAGAGTTGGACACGACTGAAGCAACTTAGCAGCAGCAGCAGCATGTCTATTGTTATCGTTGTTCCGTCTCTTAAGTCATGCCCGACTCTTTGCAACCCCATGAACTACAGCACACCAAGCTTCCCTGTCTGTCACTAGCTCCCAGAGTTTGCTCAAACTCATGTCCATTGAGTCGGTGATACCATCCAACCATCTCATCCTCTGTTGCCTCTTTCTCCTTTTGCCCTCAGTCTTTCCTAACATCAGGGTCTTTTCCACTGAGTCGGCTCTTCTCATCGGGTGGCCAAAGTATTGGAGCTTCAGCTTTAGCATCAGTCCTTCTAATGAGTATTCAGGGTTGATTTCTTTTAAGATTGACTGGTTTGCTCTCCTTGCTGTCCAAGGTACTCTCAAGAGTTTTCTCCAGCACCACAGTTTGAAAGCATCAGTTCTTTGACCTAAATATGAATGAACTCTGGGTGGCCATGCCATTTATTTTGAAACTGCTTCCCAGGTGGCGCTGGTGGTAAAGAACCTGCCTGCTGGTACAGGAGGTTCGATCCCTGCGTTGGGAAGATCCCCTGGAGGAGGGCATGGCAACCCACTCCAGTATTCTTGCCTGGAGAATCCCATCTTCCCAGGGAGAGGCCTGGCGGGCTATGGTCTATGGGGTCACAAAGAGTCAGACGCGACCGAAACAAGTTAGCACACAAGCCATTTGTAGTAGTTTTATACAGTAGTTTTTTTTAAATTTTTAATTAATTTATTTTTAATTGAAGGATAATTGCTTTACAGTGTTTTCTACAGTAGTGTTTAAAAAAATTTTTTTTTATTTTTAACTGAAGGATAATTGCTTTAGAATGTTTTATACAGTAGTTTTTGAACCTAAGGACAGGAATTAATATTGAATGTCTTACAGCTGAGTTGAATCTATTACATTTGGCCCATCATTTCTGCCTGTTGAGATCTTCTTGGAGCTTGGCTTTGATCTCCTTTCCAGGCTTGTGCTACCCGAGAATTTGATTAGCACACCGTCTGTTTCCTCACCCAAGTCACTGATGAAACTACTGACTAGGATGCCACCAAGGATAGAACTCTGAGACTTGTGATTAAAAGCCTCCCTCCCTCCCGCATCAGTCAGTACACTTTGGGCACCGCTGTTTAGCTGAAGTCCACCAAATTACGCTTTTGATGGGTTGGGTGTGCCTAGAATGCCACCATAGCTAACAGAGAGATACGGACAGCCAGCTCCTCAGCTAGTCCTCAGCCTGAACGCTGGGTACCCACTTAAGCTCTCTTTAAAAAAGGAAACATTTCGTGTACTTGTGGCTGCGCGGCCTTCGCTGCCGTGTGCAGGCTCTTCTGTTTTCTTCTCTAGGCTGGTGCGTGGCTTCTCCTGTTGTGGAACACGGGCTCTAGACGCACTTAGTTGCCCTGAGACCTGCGGGATCTTCCCTGAGCAGGGATTGAACCCGTGTCCCCTGCGTTGTCAGGAGGAATCTTATCCACTGGACCCCCGGAAAGCCCTCATCACTTACTTGGCTCTTTTTGACGCTGGTTCTGAGCCAGGAAGCGTCCACCAGGTCACTCTCTTTGCCTCCTTTGTTGAGACACTCGTTATAGTGAACCAGGGTGACTGTCATTTTCTTCTAACTCTTCTGCCTGTAATTTCTTTCCCTTTCTCCTCTGATCCATTCTCTACCCTCTTAAAATCCCGAGGCCTACTCAGAAACCTCCAGTGACTCCTCAGGGCGCCTTGTTGCAAGAGTTCCCGATTTCCCTGTCCTGTGTGATCCTTCATTTACTTCTTCACTCTGACCTACTCAGGCCTTCTGCTCTAACCGAATAGGTCAGATCTCTGTCTTTCAAAAAGGCTTCTGCATTTCTTCCTCGTGCCTTGGTTGGACTCGTGACCCTTGCTTAGGTAAGTCTTCCTCCTACGCACCTGTTAGCAGTTCTCATTTAGTGTTTCAAGGCCAACTTGAATTTTAGTTATCTTTTTTTCAGAATAGCCCAAACCACTGTATTTTAAATCCCTCTAGGGAAGGGACCTCATCTTACAGTTCTTTGAAAACAGGACCATTCCTTAGACTTACCAAGTATCTGCCATTGTCGGCCCTGGATAAATGCTTCATTAGCCTTCTCTTTTAGATCAGCCACATCTGGCATGTGCTAGGCATTTTAAAGATCCTGTACCTCAGATTCCACTGTACTTTCTGAGAATCAGCTCTATGGAAGCACTCTATTTTCATACAATAAAACATACCTGTTTATCAGGTTGGCCAAAAAGTAAGATGTTGCGAAAAACCCGAACAAATATCTTTGCCAACCCATTAAGTATATAGTTCAAAGAATTTTGACAAATGTATACATCCCATAACCACCACTTACAGTCACAATATTAAACAAAAGATCTCTGTGTCATTTGTGGTCATTCCCTCTCCCTGACCCCAGACAACTCCTGATCTGCTTGCTGCCATGATTGATTAGTTTTGCCTGTTCGAAAGTTTATATGGGTTTCCCAGGTGGCTCAGTGGTAAAGAATTCACATGCAATGTAGGAGAGACAGATTCAGTCCCTAGGGCTAGAAGATCCCCTGGAGAAGAAAATGGCAACCCATTTCAGTATCCTTGCCTGGGAAATCCCATGGACAGAGGAGCCTTGTGGGCTACAGTCCATAGGGTCACAAAGAATCAGACACTGGTTAATGACTAAACAACAACAATAAGTTTTATGTAAATTGAGTCATACAGTAGGCACTCTTTTGTGAGTGGCTTCTTTTACTCATCAGATGTTTTTCATATTCAGCCACATTGTTGTACGTATCGGTCGCACGTATGTATTTGTTGCTGGGTAGAATTCCATGATACGCATTAACCATAACACGTTCATCCATTCACCTGTGAGTGGTAGTTGTTCATTCACTCGGTCACGTCCGGATCTTTGCCACCCCGTGGACTGCAGCACACCGGGCTTCCCTGTCCATCACCATCTCCCGAGGCTTGCTCAGACTCATGTCCATTGAGTTGGTGATGCCATCCAACCATCTTGTCCTCTGTCAACCTCTAATTCTCCTGCCTCCAACCTTTCCCAGGATCAGGGTCTTTACTAATGTGTTGGCTCTTCACATCAGGTGGCCAGAGTATTAGAGCTTCAGCTTCAGCGTCAATCCTTCCAATGAATATTCAGGATTGATTTCCTTTAGGAGTGACTGGTTTGATCTCCTTGCAGTCCAAGGGACTCTCAAAAGTCTTCTCTAACACTGTGGTGTTTGAAAGCATCCATTCTTCGGTGCTCAGCCTCCTTTATGGTCCAACTCTCACATCCATACATGACTACTGGAAAAACCATAGCTTTGACTATATGGACCTTTGTCAGCAAAGTAATGTCTCTGCTTTTTAATATGCTGTCTAGGTTTGTCATAGCTTTTCTTCCAAGGAGCAAGCATCTTTTAATTTCATGGCTTCAGTCATTGTCAGCAGTGATTTTGGAGCCCAAGAAAATAAAATCTTTCACTGTTTCCATTGTTTCCCCATCTGTATGCCATGAAGTAATGGGACTGGATCCCATGATCTTAGTTTTTTCAATGTTGAGTGGACATTTGTCCACCTGTGAGTGAACATTTGCATTATTCCAATCTGGGGCTACTTTGAATGAAATTGCTATGAATATTTGTGAGGGTGTATATTTTGATTATTTGGTCATGTAATAAGTGTTTATAGTTGGCCCTTGAACTGCATGAGTCCACTTATATCTGTATTTCTTTCACTGAATACGAACCAGAGTGCTACATGATCCATGGTGGGTTGAATCCATAACGCAGGACTGTAAATTGGAGGGCTGACTATAAAGTTACATGTGGACTTTCCACTACACTCCGAGGGTGCGGTGGTGCTGTCAGAGGTTGGTGCCTCTAACCCCCGCCTTTTTCAGCAGTCACCTCTACTTTATCAGAGACTGCCAAAACGTTTTCCCAAGTGGTTACACCATGTGATAGTCCCACCAGTGATTTTCCAGTTCGTGTCCTCACAACAGTAGGTACTGTCGGTATTCTTCATTTTAGTCATTTTTGTGGGTATGTGTTGGGCTTCCCAGGTGGTACTACTGGTAAAGAACCCGCCTGCCAGTGCAGGAGACGTCAGAGACGTGGGTTCAGTCCCTGGGCCAGGACAATCCCCTGGAAGAGGGCACTGCCATCCACTCCAGTATTCTTGCCTGGAGAACCCCATGGACAGAGGAGCCTGGCGGGCTACAGTCCATAGGGTCGCAGAGTTGGACCTGAGTGAAGTGTGTCAATATTAATACTGTGAAATAGGCATCATCACTCCCTTTCATTGAACAGGTACACTGAGGCTCAAAGAGGCAGGTGATTCGCCAAGGTCATTTGGCACTTGGCACATGATGGAGCCAGGATTTGAACCCACCGGTGTTTGGCTTTGAAGCCTGTGGGTTTTTTCACCATGGGCGGGGAGTAGACCTGGCCCTTTAAGGACACAGCTACTGGTTTCAGATTAGGCAGTTAGGGCCGGCTCTCTCCCAGAATCCCATGTATGGAGTGATGGGAACACAGAGACTCACAGAAGAATGTCGTGCTCCTGGCTGCCCTTTCGGAGCTGCTGCGGTTCCAGCTGGCCGCACAGTCGTCTTACCCTGGTAGTGTTGGCGGAGAAGTTGAGCGGAATCTCCGCATGGCTCCTGATGCCTCTCTCTGTGCAGTGACTGTCTCTTCCAGCCCCCGCTGGGATGGGCTGTCATGGGGACCTTGAGCTGTCCTTGTAAACAGGGCCTGGGTGCCCGAGTCAGAGCGGCCTCTGGGAGATGCACACTCAGCCTCCCCGGATCCCATGTCAGCTGGCTGCCTCTGACCTCTGGGACTGTGAGCCCTGCTTGGCAGAGCAGAGGGACGGGCAGACTCAGCCATGCAGGCCCGTGAGGGATCGGATGGGATTGTGGGTCGGATTTAGTGCCTGCCACGCCTGGGCCTCCTGCCTGGGGTCCTCTGGACACAGCTTTTTTTTTTTTTTAATTGTTTCTAGACAGTTCTCCTGGGCTTCTGACCAGCTCCTCTTAATAAGGCTGTGCTGTCGGCCCCAAGAGAACTGTTAGAGAGCAGGTTAGTTTGCTCTCTCTGCAGCTAATTGGCCTTCCCAGGTGGCACTAGTGGTAAATAACCCGCCTGCCAATACAGGAGACATAAGAGACACGAGTTCGATCCCTGGGTGGGGAAAATCCTCTGGAGGAGGTTATGGCAACCCACTCCAGTATTCTTGCCTGGAGAATCCCATGGACAGAGGAGCCTGTCGGGCTACAGTCCATAGGGTTGCAGAGTTGGACACGACTGAAGCAACTTAGCCTGCACTCATGCATGCACGCACTCTTCACCCAAACACTCGTCTGAAATTATAAAGTGTGTATGGGTGAGGGTCAGGGGTTATATGGGGAGGGAGTAGGAGGTGGGGAGGTGAGACTAATCTTCATTTTCCGCATTACTGTTGCCTTGGACCCTGCAGCCTGGGGCACCCGCCCAGGTGCCTACTGAGCACTGCCCCATTGACCAGGTGCAAGAGAGGCCCGCGGCCCTGGGTGTGCATGCATTTGCTTACGGTGTGTGTTTCCCACAAGGTGGAGCAAGCATGTCTCTACCCCAATCATCTCTGCTGCTCTCTCCACCATTTGCCTGATTATTCCAGTTGTATCTAGATTCCAGTTTACCTTCACTTTTGGGGGGGAGGGGCTGCACCGTGTGACATGCAGGATTCCTAGTTCCCTGACCAGGGATCGAACCCACACCATCCGCAGTGGACGCGTAGTCTTAAACACTGGACCACCAGGGAAGTCCCATACCTTCTCTTTTAAAGAGCCAAGGAGGGACTCCCCTGGTAGTTCAGTGGTTAAGACTCTGCACTTCCACTGCAGGAGGTGCGGGTTCCATCCTTGGTTGGGGAACTAAGATCTCGCATGCCATGCAGTGCTTCCAAAAATAAAGAGCTAATGAGCCATGGCTTTTCCTACTCGCTGAAAGGCAGCAAGTCAAAGAACAAAGTGTACATGCCTCCAAAAATGAAGGTTAAAAGAGGGGAAGCTTACAGCCCTCCAGCATCCCCTCTGTAGCCGTCTCCCTCTTGACTTCACAAAGCTGCCAGCTGCCAGGACAGGCTGGGGCCCAGCGGTCAGGGCACCGTCTCCTCCATGTCCTGCTCGACTGTTGAGGTGATCCTCTTGTGTTTCACAGAAACAGCCCCATGGAACCTCTTTCTTCTTTTTCCCCCAGATGTCACGGTGACTGTGACAGAGTCACTGGGGTTCGTACATGTTGCAGAGGAACCTTCCTTTCGGGGGTGACCACCGTCCTCTGGGCATGCCTGCAGTACTCTGGGCCCATGGACCTGAAAGAGAAGCACGAGGTAGGCCGTGATGGTTGCCCTCCTGGGGACTGTGTGTGTTTCTTTTGGACTCTCCCGACTGTGTTTGCCTGGGAGGTCCTCGTGAGGGGGCTTGACACTGAAAGTGAGAGGTGGGATGTGTGGCTCTGGGGCTTGTAGCACGTGATCTGATCCCTCGATGAGGCCATTGACGGCCGGAACGCACGGATTCCAGGAGCTGTGACTCAAGGGCAGAGGGTGGACCAGTGAACGTGGCCGCATGGAGCCAGTTCTCGATCGGGGTTGGCTCCCAGCCAGTCTCCACTCCTCGCCCAGGGCTGTGTAATTTCGCTTGTTTGCTCTCTGCCCAAGCCTGCCGAGCCCTGTTGAGTATTGTCCGGCGCCCTCTTTCTGGTTAGGGAAGAGCTCCCCAGTCAAACTCCAGGCACAGCTGCTGAATCAGCTGGGGGTGAGCCCCCCAGGGGTCCAGGCGGCACCCCCCAGCCTGACTTGGGCACCCCCAGCCTCCACATATACCATCTTTACGCGGACGTAGATTTGTCGTCGATCCGATTACCCCTCTCCTGGGACGAAGATTCCCCTACATCTCTGCCTGGACTCCCATCACACATTCCTAGCAGGTCCCCCTGTCTCTGACTCCCTGTCTCCACTGGGTGGGCAGGGAAAGCTACCCAAAATACAGAGCTGACCTTTTGTTGCTCCTGCTTAAAAGTCATTGTGTCGCCTGCCAAAACCTTTACTATGGGGTCCAGAGCCCTCCACACGCCCACTTCTGCCCATTGGCCCAGCATCCCACACCTCCCCTGCTGTGGTCTTTACCACTGGTAATTCTTTTTCTGGGGGGTGTGCTGTGCGGCCTCTGGGATCTTAGTTCCCTGAACAGGGATCAGATCTGTGCCCCCTGCTGTGGATACACAGAGTCCTAACCACTGGACTGCCAAGGAAGTCCCACCACTGGTAATTCTGAGCGCTTTAGAGTCTGGGTACACACTTCGTGTTTAGGCTGTTACCTAATCCCCTCCCCCTCCTTTTCCTGCCAGACTTCTACTTTTCTTTCATTCAAGATCTGGTTTAAGCATGACCTTCTCCAGATACTTCCTCCTCCCTCCGGAGTCCCTTCTTCCAGCATTCACAGCCCCTCCACCGTCGTCCTTGCTATGCCGTGTTGACACCATCTGTCTGTCCCGCTTTATCTCAGCGTCCCTGGCTCCTTGCATAGAGCCTGGCATGTAGAAAGAGCTTAGTAAATATTTATTGACTTGAACTTATGATAGTGATCTTCCTGCCAAAGAGACCTTGGGAGGTCTGGGGAAGGAGCCGTGGGTCCACACACTGGAACCTGGCTGACTGCTGACATGTTCAGCTCCAGGATTCACGTGCCTCTGGATGGGCTGTGGAGCAGGCTCGTGGACCTGAGCTTAAGGCAGGTGTGTTCAGCCTCCTGCTCACAGAGGCCTCTGGCTGCTGTGCAAGTGTCCATCCTAGCAGGGATTGGCACGCAGGCAAGGCTGCACTTGTCCCACCCCCAGCCTGGGTGCAAGGCTGCTGCGTACAGTTGCAAGGGCCATGCATTGCTCAATTCCAGGGAGTGCCCTCCCTCCGAAGGTTACGATGTGGTGATGAGGTGGCCTGCCTGGGTGAGGTTGAATGTCCCCAAAACAGAGGACAGTATCTTCCTCTGGTTCCAGCCTGTGGCTGAAACATCCATTACTATTGAATCAGGGAAACAGATTTCTGTGGTCTAGGGGCTGGCTTCTCTCTCAAGCCCAAAGAACACTTGTGAACCCAGGCTGGATGCCTTTTGTTGGGGAGGGTTTGTTTTCCTTCATCCTCTTCTTTTTCTTTCTGGATAGATGCTCTCCTGTTCTAGAAAGCACCATCACCACCATCATCAGTTGTATTCATGGAATGCTCCCTGTGGTTGGTAGAACTCTAGGCCCCCGGGGGATGGCCTTTGGCTTACAGACAGACTAGTTGAGGAATTTATAGGGTAAGCAGCTAAGTAATAGATCTGATGACATTTCTACCTGAGGTTCCTTGTGAGTTGTGTAAATGTAGGCTTATAAAGTGGATCCCTGGGGCCTCCAACGGGAGTGGGTGAGCTGACATGCTGGGAGTTGTTGGTGAGGCTGCCTGTCGTTGCCTGGCAACCGTTTGGCTGTTGCCGGTTGATCCTTTGCATCTTGCCTCCCTCCTCTTTGCGACCTACCTGTCCTCAGTGTGCTCGGCAGGCACCGCTGTCCGTCTCCAGCCTGTGGTGGATGTGCCGTAGGCAGTGACGGTCTGGGTCTCTCCTTCTCAGAAGTTCCCCTTGCACTTGCTGCAGCGGACAGTGTTGGAAAGGGGGGACCGGACACCAGAAGGCTGTGCTGGGGGCTGTGGAGCACCTGAGTTAAACCCTATGGGCTGTTGCACAGGAGAGACAGTGCTTGCTTAGTTGTGGTTCCCCCAGAGCAGTGTCTTTTTAGAAAGCTAAAGGGGAGTGTGCCCTGGGAGCCGGGGCTGGGGGTCAGAAGTTTCCTGGGCACTTTGCTAAAGCTGCTGCCCAAAATCAGAGTGACTGCCTCTGAAGCCAACCCCTCCTCCCCCGTCCTCCGGGAGACTTCCTGCCCTTAACCCCTGGACAGCCCAGGCCCTTCCTTTCCTATCCCCACTCAGCTCTGGGTTTGGCGGGGCCTGGGGTGGGCCCCCCCGGGGAACTGTGCTAGAGAATGGGGAGGGGAGAGGCTGGCTGCAGAGGAGATGGTGTTGTTTAGGAAGCAGAGCCCTGGAGAGCCTGTCTCAGGTCCAGCCCGCACTCAGGTTTTCGACCTGTTAGACCGTTTCATCTCCGCCGAGGTGTTCCTGCCCCAGCCTCAGGGTAGCCTGGAGGGAGGCAGAGAACTCTCCTGTCCACTCCCAGGGTCTTTTGCCCCTACATCATCCAGGGGGTCCGTTCTGACAGCTTCCTGTGTGTCAAACTCGGGGTCCTGGAGTGACACCCAGGCCCTGAATGAAGCCCCAGGAGGTCCGCAGCCTCACTTTCTTCTGGGGACGAGGCCCGGTGTCCTGTCCCAGCAGCACCTGGGCAGGAGCGTCTGCATGCAGTCGGCGGACGGCTGCTGGCTGAGCTCTGCATGGCACCGCTGAGTGGCTCTTGGAGGCCCCCCCACCTGGTGGGAAGGAGTTTGGTCCGTTGTTGGGATCCGCAGAGGCTTCCTTTCAGGGGCTCTTCCCTCCCTCTCCGGTCCCCCGGTTTCTGCCCTCCTGGAAGTCACTGCTCCAGTTTTCTCACTTGTCAGTCCTCTCCCCTCCTCTAGGATGTGCTGCTATTAATAACTCTCAAGTCCCCCCTCCCCTCCTTCCTGCAGCTCTAACAGAGGAGAGGGCTGCGGTTGGCGTGGCTCCATGCTGGAGTGTCAGGGATCTGGGGGACTTCCCCCGGTAGGGCCCCTCACCTCGCCCAGTGACACGGGCCCCAGGAAAGGGATTGGGGCGGTGAGAGGCCAGGTCCTCCTTGATGCCGGCAGCTGCCTTGGGGGCTGCTGGCCG
>NW_011494943.1:7300327-7300605 GCF_000754665.1 Bison bison bison
CCTGTTCTCCCCTGCCCTCCCTCACCCTCGCCGTTTCCCCGTCTCCTTCTCGCCCTCCCTGGAGGCAGTGTTGGCAGCCCGGTAGCTGACTCGCTTGTGACCCAGGTGCTGCCCCATGCTCTTTAAGCGGGCAGAGCTGTGGACGGCCCCTCAGGGCAAAGGCGGCAAAGTGAGTATGCCGGCTGGGCTTGACAGCCCCGTCCCGCCCGCCCGGCTTCCCCGCTTTGTGTTGGAGGCTTTGGATTAACGGTGGGGTCGAAGGTGGAGGCTGGACCTGG
>NW_011494943.1:7300705-7302618 GCF_000754665.1 Bison bison bison
CACCCATGGTCACCCAGAGCGGGACGGGAGCCCGCGTTTCCCCGTGGGGCACCCTCTCACGGCATGCCGGCACCCAGGTCACCACATACAAGGCTTGGATGCCAGCCCGTCCTCGGGGCCGTGAAGGAGGCGTCTCCCCCTGGACCACATGGGTCTTGAGACAGGAGCCACCAGGGTTTCTTCCTGGGTCTTGTCCGCAGGAGGTGGGTGAAAGTGCCCGGTCCGTATGAGGAAGAGGAGGAGGGGCCCCTGCTTAAAGCTTTGAGTTGCTTGTCGGTGGAGTCGATTCGGGTCTGTCTGGCCCAGCTCAGATGAGATTCGTGGTGATGCTTGTCATCTGTCCTGGAGGACAGTGGCCGAATCTCTGCTCCGGTGATTCCAACATCGTGGAGTCCAGCTTTGGGTCCCCTGCCCGCTGCACCGGCCATGAAGGCTGTGACCCAGGGGACCTGGCAGAGGGTCAGCTGGTTCTGACTAGTGGCTTTGTGCTGTGGCCGAGGCCAGTTCATCGTTGGTCCCCCTGAGTCTAGGGGACCTTGAGTCCACTTTTTCCTGAAACAGGTCAAACAGGAAAGAAGATAGCTGCTTTGCTGAGGGAACCTCAGAGGAGTCCTGACGGGTCTGGGGGCCAGAGGGGGTGGGCGGCTGAGGGCTTCTGCTTCTGGGCCACCGGAGAAGCCTGACCATGGTGGCACAGGGCAGCCCAGGTGTACTGGCTCTTGAAGCCTCATTAGACTGACCCAGATGCTTAGCTCTGGGCCCTGGGGAGCAGATTCGGTTCTGGAGCAGGTTCCTTGGGTTCTGATTGGACCAGACAGAGATCCGTCACCACCTGCTGCTCCCTGAATCCCCGGGCCTGACCCGTGTCCTCCTTTGGTGATGAGATGGAGAGGGAGTGAGGGGTGTGGTGGCAGCCCTCCTGAGCCCACCCCTGCTGGGGCCTCGGGAGTGGAGGCTGAGCAGTTCAGAGAGTGGGACATGGTTGCTTCTGCCCAGAAAACCTCAGTGTCGGGGAAGAAGCAGGGCCGCCCCTCCCCTCTGGCGTGGAGACCTGGCTGCTGACCCCCGAAGCCTCCTGGAGGTGCCTGGGGGCGGGGAGGAGGAGCGTCTGAGCATCCCTCTGGGACAGGTTCTCCTCGCCCTTCTTGGCCTTGGTGGACGGAGAGGAGCAGACCTTAGATGGAGTGCGTGTGACCTGGGTTCTTATCTCTCACACCAGCCCCAGCCTTGCACCGAACCCACTGTGGGTGCCCAGCCTCACTCAGTGCTTTTGAGAAGGGCCGCCAGGAGCCTTTTCTTTCACCAATTTCCTCCGCTTCATTTCTCACACCTCGTGGGTGGAAAGCCTCGGGAAAAGCAGAGAAGCAGTGGTTTTCCCCACACCCGGGCTCTCCTGCTGGAGAGGGGGTTGTCATCAAGCCTTGTGTGCAGCCACAACAGTTGGGTTTGCGGGCCGCGGAGGGTCGACTGAAGGGCGGTGTCGGGCCCTGGGGCCTCTGTGCGGGCAGGTGCTTTCCTCAGGAGGCATATAATTACAATGGCTCATTTTCCCCTTGCTGTGTTGCCTTTAATCGCCAGTCTGGAGTGGGTGCTCCAGACCAGACACAACATGCAGGGGGCTGACTCACGGGGGCTCCGTGCTCGCCTCCCGCTGCCCCTGGAGCTTCTGCCGCCCTCTGGCCCCTCCTTCCACCCCGGGAGGGGAGCAGACTCTAGGTTCCAAGAACCTGGAGGCAGAGAAGGAGCTAAACGATCGCTGGGTGGGGGACTCAGGGGGTTTGGGGTGCCTGAAATAAGACAGCGGGTACAGGCCGGCTGCAGGGCAGGCGGAGGGCAGTTGCTGAGTGTCCATGGTCTAAAGGCCCGGCCAGAGGAAGGCTGCGCCCCGGCTGCTCCCTTAGCCTTCCTGAGCC
>NW_011494943.1:7302980-7303323 GCF_000754665.1 Bison bison bison
CTTCCGGGGTTTTCCGGGACGAGAGGGGCAGGCATCCCCCTCCGGGGCCAGCCCCTTGGCCCTGGACAGACCCCTGGTCACCCTTTGCTTTTCTCTTCCTCCTTCTTGCCCCTGGAGGCTTTCTTCCCTCCAGCCAGGAGTCTAGGCAGAGGTGCTGGCCTTACCTGGTACTCCTTTGTTCTGGACCATGGGCTCTCGGCCCGGATCCCTGCCAGAGGGAGGTGTTTACCCTTAAGGGGGTGCCAGCTCCCTGCCTGGAGGCCCATTTCTTCCTGAGCTGAAATGACCAGTTCTTCCCTCTTGGAAGAGGCAGCTCTCATCTCATAATCCCCCAGAGCCTCTG
>NW_011494943.1:7303423-7309307 GCF_000754665.1 Bison bison bison
AGGAGAGGTAGGGATGGGGGGTTGGGGTTCAAGTGAAGGAGCTGGGAGGTCTTTGGGTGGGACCCACTCTGGGGTCCATCCTCACCCCTCAGGCTGAGAGAGCTGGCGACAAGCCCCCGGTGCCCAGTCTGCAGCCAGGGGATGCCACCTCAGGCCATCAACCCCTAGTGGTGGAGATGTGTATCTGGTGAGGGGCTAGGCTGCCATGGAATATGGAGACCCGCAGGGAGGAGGAAATCCAGAAACATTAGTGGACAAAGTCAGGGCAGGACCCCGAGGGTGGGAACGGAGAGGTAGGGCTGTGAACCCGGGCAGCCAGGGCCCCATTGGCTTAGTGACGCTTGGCCGGGACCCAGTGGATAAACCCAGACCCTTTCTTGGCGCCCCAGGGCTAGGCCTTCCCTCTCCTTGCTCAGAACTTTCCCTGGTGAAAGCCCACGTTGGTGCTCTTCAGGTTGCCCTGGGAAAGACTCACTGCTCCCCCAGGCCCTGTCTTTCCCGGGGGCCTTCTTTTCCCCTGGACCGCCAGCTGGGGATCTGTGCCTCAGATCCACCCAGAGTGGGCCTCACCTCCAGAAGTGTTGATTGGGTAGGTCTGGGGTGGGGACCTGGACTTGCACATTTGTAAAAGCTCTAGGCAGTTCTGCCGTAGGTCCTGGGTTGGGCTTGCCAGGTGGCACTAGTGGTAAAGAAACTGCCTGCCAACGCAGGAGATGCAAGAGATGCGGGTTCTATCCCTGGTTCGGAAAGATCCCCAGGAACAGGAAATGGCAACTCACTCCAGTGTTCTTGCCTGGAGAATAATCCCATGGACAGAGGAGCCCCGCAGGCTGCAGTCCATCGGGTCACAGAGTCAGACACGATTGAGTGGCTGAACACTTGACAACCCTCATTAAGGTGTCCCTGATACCCGTGAAGCTACACGTACGTTCGTTCATTCATTCATTCAGCAAGTATTCATTGAGCCGCTGCCCTGTGTCTGGTGGGAGAGTATAGACATGGAAGAATTCACCACCTGTTTTCAAGGAACTGGCTGTCTGTCTGGTGGGGGAACCAGACAAGCAGACCTATGGCGACAGCGCTCTGCGGCGCCGCCTGTGAGCCAGGGCGCCCTGGGGTGCCGTTGGAATACCAGCCTCCTGCAGTACGTGCAGCCCTGGGCTTTGGGAAATTTCCCAGAGCGGGTGGTGTTTGAGCCGAGTCTCAGAGAAGTAAGAGTTGTCTGGGGCAGGGAGTGTGTTCTTGGCTAGGAAAATGCAGGAAGATGTTGGCACATGAGCTCACGGAGCTGGGCATGTGGCAGGAACAGCAGGAGAAGAGGCTGGAGAAGATCCCAGACCATGCTCAGGAGTCTGGGCTGGATTTTAAAGGGAAACAGGGTCAGTTGATCAGATGCACGCTCCCTGGCTGGGATAGAAGGTAGGCACTGGGAGGCGGGAAGGGGAGGCAGGGGTTGAGGGGAGGGGCTGAAATGCCTGGGTGAGGTGGTAACTTGCAGGAGGGCTACTGGCTCTGGTGGGGAGAGCTGGGCGGCAGTTTCGGGGTTTCGCACGTGTCAACTCACAGATACCTATGAAAGAGCTGTGGATCAGTTCAGAAACAGGTCAGAATTTAGGACAGTGGTCAGGCTACAGGTCAGATTTAGGACTTGGAAGCTTATTGCTGGCAGGCGAATTCCTGTGGCTGATGTTTCCCTGGAAACGTACACAGTATTGTGGAGATGTCACAGGAGGGACTGCGGGGTAGGTGGACAGGACAGAGGAAGCGAGAAGCCCAGGAGAGGGGTTCTCGATGGCAGAGGTCAGGCTGTGGGGCCACAGAGGAAAATGTGCCACCAACCACCCGGTCCATGCCTCGTTCACCCACCCTCAGCGAGCGGGAGTGCAGGGTGTGGTCGGTACAGGCCCTTTCCTGGGAGCGGCTGCTGCAAGGAGCAGCCTGGGAGCAACCTTTTTCTGAGCTTGTGTTCTTCCCGCCATCAGTGTTACAGTAGCTTCCCTTTAATGAACTGGTGATGACAGAAGTTGGTGGGGTTTTCCTCCTTCACGTTTTTACTAAGGAGAACTTTAAGCTAGTACCTCTAGATTAGTTCTCTTCTCCCCACTTAGAAAGCGGAAGTTGGTCTTTGCAACTGACCCCACAGACTGTTCAGTCCATGGAATTCTCCAGTCGAGAATACCAGAGTGGGTAGCCTTTCCCTTCTCCAGGGGGTCTTCCCGACCCAGGGGTCAAACCCAGGTCTCCCACATTGCAGGCGGATTCTTTACCAGCTGAGCCACCAGGGAAGCCCCTCACACTTAAACAATCCACATTTTCCAGCCAGAGAACTGGGAGAGATGGCCCCAGTGAAGTAAGGGGAGCTGGGCGGTGAGCACGGCCCAAGTGGTACTGGGCTGCTGATGGCAGTGGGTCAGGAGTTGAGTGAAAGGAGAGTTAGAAGACGCTGAGCCTAGAAAGGTGTTTCTGGTCCTCTTTATTTTACTTTTTGGCTGCGCCAGGTGGCCTGCGGTATCTTAGTTCCCCGACCAGGGATCAGGCCTGTGCCGTCTGCATTGGGAGCGTGGTGTCCTAACCTCTGGACTGCCAGGGAAGTCCCTCTAGTTTTGTGTTAAACTGGGCTTTGAAGAGCAGGGACTGTGTACCTGCACATCTTTTCACTCGGTGGGGAACATGCTCATGACCCCTACCGCTTGCAAGGGGCTAGTGAGGGGGAGGGAGGGCGAGGCCTTGGGAGGAGGGAGGAAGGTTCTGGTGAGGCCGGAGGGGAGGGGGCCTGGGCCTCCCGTGGGATGCCGAGCGCCACCCCCTCTCCCCTCCAGGGCGAGCCGCCCTTGGCCCTGGGCCTGTCCACCCGGAAGGCCCTCAGCATTCTGAAGGAGCAGCTGGAGGCAGTGCTGGATGGACACCTGAAGGAGCGGAAGAAATGTCTCACGTGGAAGGTGACGCGTCCTCCCGGGAGCCCAGAGCCTAGCTGGTGTCCTGGTCTGTGCGAGGGTGGGAAAGGAATTTGCAGACGTGAGGCAGAATGAGAGGAGAAGAAAGTTTTCTAGAGTGGGAGCTGCTGTTAGCACAGCGGGCCGGCTCGAGGGAGAGCCGAACCCTTTCAAAGGCTGGCAGCCAATTTTTATAGCCTCAAGACAGAGAAAATTCCTACTGGAGTGATGGCGTTAGGTGATGGGACGCCATAGGACTGATAATAGGGTGGGTATTTGACCTAATACAGGGTCAGGGGACTGGCTGGTTTAGATCCGGAGGCTCGTGGCAACAGTTGCTATGGGGCTTGGTCAGTCCCAGAGATTTTTATCCTGTGACCCTGGTCCAGGGCTCCACACCTGTGGCCGTGGTATAGGGCTGTACAGTTGGGGTGGCGGAAAAGCTTGGGAGGCCCATTCTCAGGGCCGGGACTCACCCTGTCCTCCTGGGCAGCATGACCCGACCGAGGCATCCCTAAAAATCAAAAAGGAGTCACGGTTCCTTTCAGAGTGGTGTCCCGATCCCCAGCCGGGACTGAAGCAAGATGACGGAGGCAGCCACGGGGGAAGGATCGGGTGGGCTGGGGAGGAAGGCAGTCAGATCCTAGCAGGTCGGAGAGTCCCGGCCCCTTCCTGCCCCCCGCTTGTCCCCTGGCCTCTCACTCCCCGGCTCCTCCCCTCCAGGAGATGTGGAGAAGCAGCTTCCTGCACCATGGGAACCGCTGCTCCTGTTTCCACTGGCCGGGCGCCTCGCTCATGCTCCTGGCCGTGCTCCTGCTGCTCGCCTGCTGCGGGGGCCAGCCAGCCGGCAGGTACGCAGCCCTCGGCCCTGGGTGGGTGGGGTTTCTTCCTGCCTCTCGCAGCACAGGGTCTGGGCTTGTCCTTCTCCTGTCCCCGTACCCACCCGGGAGACAGGGAACTGCCCCCCGCAGTCAGAGCCTGGGTCAAGAGAGAATCTGCTTGGCCAGCTGCTGTCAGAAGCAGAAGGGAGTGGGGAGGGCAGTGTGGGGCCCTGGGTTGGCTGGGCTGCAGAGCCCCCCAACCCCCGCTGGCCAGGACCCCCAGGACGCCCTCCGCTCTTGCTGCCAGCCGCGGGGTGGAGCTGGTGAACGCCTCAGCGCTCTTCCTCCTGCTGCTCCTCAACCTCGTCCTCATTGGGCGGCAAGATCGGCTGAAGCGTCGGGAGGTAGAACGGAGACTGCGGGGCGTCATTGACCAAATCCAAGGTGAGGCCAGGCAGGGCGCGGACCTACAGAGGGGTCAGTGCTGGAATGAGTGGTGCGGGTTGACACAGGCCTTCTGGGGAAGCGAGGAGAGCATGCTGGATCCGGCTGGTGTGTGCGGAGCTCTGGGTGAGGCTGTGTCTGTCTTTCCACCTTCATCAGATGCCCTCAGGGATGGCAAGGAGGTCAAGTGGCCAGATGCCATGTATCCAGACCTCCACATGCCCTTCGCACCATCTTGGTCTCTGCACTGGGCCTATAGAGATGGACATCTCGTCAACCTGCCGGTTAGCCTGCTGGTAGAAGGCGACATCATAGCTCTGAGGCCAGGCCAGGAATCCTTTGCTTCCCTGCGGGGCATCAAGGTAGCTGGGGGCTCCTCTCCTTCCCTGGAAATTTTGTGGGAACGTCCACCAGCAGTGGTGGGAGGGTCCCAGGGCTTAATCCTGACGCTTGCTGCCCAGCTCACGGGTTTCCTGGCATGTGCTATAGGAAAAATGGAGAAAAGCTGGGACATCTTTCTCTTCATCATGTTCTTCCTTCCCTGTGATCCTTAAGTTGCTAGGAAACCCATCCTCCAGGCTCTGCCCAACCCACCCCAGGTGACTCCTTGCTCACTGATGGTCCTTAACCTGGTGAGATGTCTCTACTTCGCTGGAATGGTCAAGGAAGAGTGGCTTCCCCGGAACCCACTGATTACCCTCCGCCTGCTCCCCTTCATCTCTGGCAGGACGACGAGCACATCGTCTTGGAGCCGGGAGACCTGTTCCCCCCTTTCTCACCACCCCCGTCCCCCCGGGGAGAAGTGAAGAAGGGGCCGCAGAATCCCCAGCAGCACCGGCTCTTCCGTGTCCTCGAGACCCCCGTGATCGACAACATCAGGTGGGGGCGCTGCGCTGTCCCCCAACCTCTCCCCCCAGAGCCTCCCCCTGTGAGCCGTGAGCCGGCGATGGCGACAGGAAGGAGCCTGGTTCGTACCCGGGCCCCTTAGAGCAGGCATCTGCGGGGCCTTCGCTTTAGCTTCTTGTGAGGTTCTTTTTTTTCCAGTTTGTTGGGCTGTGTCAGGTCTCAGTTGTGGCTTGCAGGCTCAGTAGGTGTGATGCGCGGTCTAGTTTCTCCAAGGCATGTGGGATCTTAGTTCCCCATCCAGGGATCGAACCCATGTCCTCTACACTGCAGGGTGGATTGTTAAGGAAGTCCCTTTCGTGAGAATTCTTCGACTGGGTGATTGACCCCTTCTCAGTCTGGACTCTGAAGGGACAGCTTCAGAGGTGGCCATGGGCCACAGTGGCCTGGAGGCCATTCTCCCAGGGCCAGGGCCTGGGAGGGGAGCGGGGAACTGCAGGACCCAAGGCTCGCCCGAGTGTAGGACCATCTCTTTCTGCAGGTGGTGCCTGGACATGGCCCTGTCCCGCCCGGTGACCGCTCTGGACAACGAGAGGTTCACAGTGCAGTCGGTGATGCTGCACTACGCGGTGCCCGTGGTCCTGGTGTGTGCGGCCGGGCCGTGGCGGGGGCAGCTGGGGGCTGGGGGCTCGGGGACCCTGGGAGCCAGACTCAGGCAAGCCTGTGAGCAAAGACAGGAGGGTCCAGGTGTGAGCCGGCCAGTGCCAGGGGTGGGGGAGTGTGAGTGGTCAGAAGGTGGGGTGCCTTAGAGCCTGAGTCCCCCCTGGGAGGGGTGGCGTTAAG
>NW_011494943.1:7309450-7309626 GCF_000754665.1 Bison bison bison
GCGTTAAGGCAGTGTCTCTCCTGTCCCCAACAGGCCAGCTTCCTCATCACCAACGCCCTGCGCTTCATGCTCAATGCCCCAGGTGTCACCACCTGGCAATACACTCTCCTCCAGCTGCAGGTAAGACTGCCCTCTCCTCTCTTTCCCCAGAGACTGGGTCCCCTCGTGGTGCCCTG
>NW_011494943.1:7309726-7316464 GCF_000754665.1 Bison bison bison
GTTCCCGGGCCTCAGGGAGGGGGTGTGGGAAAGTGCAGAAAGAGCCAAAGACAGGAACAGAAAGACAGAGGGGGCTGTGCCCCCAGCAAAGAGGGCAGAAGTGCAGCCACCCCACCTCCCGCCCTGCGGCCCAGCACACGGCCGGCCCTGGGCAGCTCTCTGAGGGCTCCGCCTCTCTAGCCAGCAGGGTCTCCAGACTAGGCCCCGGGGATGGCCAGGCATCCATCCACCCTTGCTCTCAGCAGACGGGTTCCGGGGCTGCCCGGTGTCCTTCATGGAGAGGTGCGAGGCCCCCACCCGCCGGCTCCAAGGCCTGCGGGACGGTGGCAGTTTCCTTCCCAAGTCTCACGCCCTCTTCTCTGTGCAGCTGGCCAAGTTCTCGGAGGACACTCTCAGCAGCTATACAGAAGCCGTGTCCTCTCAGGTACCCTCACCCGGATGGATGCTGGCCCTGTACCCCCAGCCCGAGCTCCCCAAGGCCCCTTCTGGAGCCCCCAGGTGCCCCTGCATTATGGCCTTGAGCCTCCCTCTCAGAGCCCCTCTGGCCCCCCGTCCCATGTGGGTAACGTGTCACTGCTGGGGGGGCACACGCTTCCCCCAGACCGTTTCCTCTGTCGGTCCCCAAGGCCATCTCCAGGGAAATGTGGCCGAGCACCTTGTCTCTGCCCCCAGGAGATGCTGCGCTGCATTTGGGGCCACTTCCTGCGGGTGATCCAGGGGACGTCGCCCACACTGAGCCACAGCTCCAGCCTGCTGCACAGCCTGGGCTCCGTCACGGTGAGGGCGGCCCCGTGGGAGGACCCCGCCTCGGCAGGCGGCTCTCCGGAGCACCCCGGCAGCCTGGGAAATGCCGCACCCCCATCTCCCCCTGCAGGTCCTGTGCTGTGTGGACAAACAGGGGATCCTGTCGTGGCCCAACCCCAGCCCGGAGACCGTGCTGTTCTTCAGTGGGAAGGTGGAGCCCCCGCACAGCAGCCACGAGGACCTCACGGACGACCTGTCCACCCGCTCCTTCTGCCATCCCGAGGTGGAGGAGGAGGTGCGGCCTGGGCCAGGCTGGCGGCCTCCCGCTGGGCGAGGCGAGGCGGGAGGAGGAGGAGGGCTCAGGCCTCAGGAGCTGCTGTCGAGACGGGCCCGGGGGGGCCGTAACTGCCCGGCCTCCTGGCCCAAGGCAACGTCAGGAGCGGGGTCCGAGGCCTGTGCTCCTTGTTCTCCTCAGCCCCACGAACGCGACGCCCTCCTGGCCGGCTCCCTGAACGCCCCGCTGCACCTTTCCAATGAGCAGGAGCGCGGCGGCCACTGGCCAAGCGACGGTCCCAAGGCGTCCGAGCCCCACCCTCACCACCGGGCACACGGCCGCAGCAAACACCTGTCTGGCTCCAGCGTGAGCTTCAGCAGGGACACCGAGGGCGGCGAAGACGACGACCCCAGCAAGGTGAGGGGAGCCCGGGGAGCAGCCACCTCATCCGTCGTGAGGCACCCTGGCCTCTTCTGCTGGGGGTGCTGCAGAGGCACCGCCCAGCCCGGGTGGGTGGAGCCCGGGGCTCAGACATCCCGGCCCCTGTTCTCAGCTCCAGAGGCCTCGTGCCTGGTTCTCCCGCAGAGTAAACCCCTCCCCCTTTTTCGGGTTTGGTGACGACGGTGGTAATTGGTTGGGGCAAGACCCTTCCTCCTGATTGCAGCCTTCAAGAGACAGAAAGCCAGTAAAGATATCCCTCTAAAGATACTTCCTCTGGCTGAGAGAGAGGCTTCGCCGTTTCTTGCCCAGTCTCGACAGCCTCCTCTGAGCTGGTGACAGTGTGGCTGAGCACAGATGGGTGCAGAGGGGTGTGGGGAGGGTTGGGAGAGCGTGAGCAGGAGCACGCCCTGCTTGGGGGGGTGCCTTCTCTCAGGGGAGCTGCTTGTATCACCCCCTCCAACTTCAGTCTAAGCTCCCTGCCTTCCTCCTCCTCTCCTCCAGACGCAGCACGGGCCGGAGGGCGAGCCCTACGAAGCCGAGGACTTCGTGTGTGACTACCACCTGGAGATGCTCAGCCTGTCCCAGGACCAGCAGAACCCCTCCTGCATCCAGTTTGACGACTCCAACTGGCAGCTGCACCTCACCTCGCTCAAGCCGCTGGGCCTCAACGTGCTGCTGAACCTGTGCGACGCCAGCGTCACCGAGCGGCTCTGCCGGTTCTCAGACCACCTGTGCAACGTCGCCCTGCAGGAGAGCCGCAGCGCCGTGCTGCCCGTGCGTGTGCCCTGGGGCCTCTGTGAGCTCGCCCGCCTCATCGGTATGCAGCCTGGCGACTCTTCCCAGGGGCTGGGCCACCGGGGCCAGGTGTGGCCTCGGTCAAGAGCACCGGCAGCCCTTTGCGTTTCTGATCAGCCTCTTTATCTATTCATCTATGTATTCGTTTATTTACCCATCCATGCATTTATTTATTTGTGGCTGTGCCATGTGGCTTGTGGGATTTTAGTTCCCCCTCCAGGGATTAAACCTGTGCCCTCAGCAATGAGACCCCAGAGTCTAAGCACTGGACCACCAGGGAATTCCCTGATCAGCCCCTTTAACCAGGCGCCATCGCTTGACGGCGCTCCCTTATCTGGGAAGATAACTGCCGGTGGGGTGGACGGACGAAGGGAAGCAGCCTGGCCTGACTGGGGTTCTCTCCCCTCCAGGAAGGGAGGGAGGTGTGTGGGGTGGGGATCCCCCCCAGAGACCCCAGCTCCAAACACACCGGGGCCAGGTGTGGCCTTGGTCAAGAGCACCGGCATCCCTTGAGCTTCTGATCGGCCCCTTTATCTGCATGTTATCTGTTTATTCATCCATCCACCCATCCTGCAGGCTTCACTCCCGGGGCCAAGGAGCTCTTCAAGCAGGGGAACCACCTCGCACTCTACCGTCTCCCCAGCGCTGAGACCATGAAGGAGACCTCGCTGGGGAGGCTGTCCTGCGTCACCAAGCGGCGGCCCCCGCTTAGCCACATGATCAGCCTCTTCATCAAGGACACCACCACCAGTGAGCCTCCTGGGAGTGTCGTGGGGCGGGGCTCTTTTCAGGGTGTCTTCTCTCTAGGGAGCATTAGCTCTTCGCCGAGACTTCACACGTGGCAGAGATGGGCTTTGGGGACGGGGGCTGGGACGGTGGACGCCGTGGGTCGTGGGACTGTCTGGAGGACCGGCGGCCTCGTGTCCACGTTACGCACTCAGTGGCCTTGCCGATAGGTTTGTTGCCATGATGCCTGGGGGATTCCCATGGCCCGCCCCCCACCCAGGGGCTCCTTTTAGCATCCTTCTCAGGGGTGGCGGTATGTCCTCGGAGGTCGTCGGGAGGGGCGGTGGCTTGGGGCACTCAGGGCTTGGTCCTCCACTGCTCAGGCACAGAGCAGATGCTGTCCCACGGCACGGCTGACGTGGTCTTGGAGGCCTGCACAGACTTCTGGGACGGAGCTGACATCTACCCTCTTTCAGGTTCCGACAGGTAGGTGAGGAGGCACATGGCCAGTGGTGAGAACCATCGGCTCTGGCTGGGTACCCAGAGGTCGGGACACCCTGGGACTGCTCGTTTCACTTCCGCCCTGCTTCCCCGGCAGAAAGAAAGTGCTGGATTTCTACCAGCGAGCCTGCCTGTCTGGCTACTGCTCTGCCTTCGCCTACAAGCCCATGAGCTGTGCCCTGTCCTCCCAGCTCAATGGCAAGTGCATCGAGCTGGTGCAGGCGCCCGGCCAGAACAGCATCTTCACCACGTGCGAGCTGCCCAGCACCATTCCCATCAAGCTGAGCGCCCGCCGCGGCAGCTGGAGCTCAGACGGTACCGTGGGCCCCGTCCCCCGGGGCCAGGGGCCGGGAGTGCTTGCGGGGGCCTGGGTGAGAGCCTAGCAGAGGGGACAGCGGGCACTAGACCTGGAGCGCCGTGGTGGCTCCTGGCGACGTGGGCAGGTTCCTTAGTGTCACCTGTGTCCCGCTCACGGCCGCGGTGCTGCTGCCGCTGGGTGACGTATGGAAAAGCGCTTTCTCTGAAGGCTGGAAAGCAGTAGTGTTGGCTCCCCACTCCAGTGCTCTTGCCTGGAAAATCCCACGGACGGAGGAGCCCGGTGGGCTGCAGTCCATGGGGTCTCGAAGAGTTGGACACGACTGAGCGACTTCACTTTCACTTTTCACTTGCATGCATTGGAGAAGGAAATGGCAACCCACTCCAGTGTTCTTGCCTGGAGAATCCCAGGACGGGGGAGCCTACTGGGCTGCCGTCTATGGGGTCGCACAGAGTCGGACACAACTGAAGTGACTTAGCAGCAGCAGCAGCAGCAGTGTGTATAGAGCCTTAGCCTGATTGGAATCAGACAAAAGACCTGGTCGCAAACACTGCTACAACAGAGGGATTCAGAGCTCCATGCACCCCTCCCCACTCCGTCAGACACGCAGCCTTCCAGGGTCTTGTGACCCAAGAGCCCGTGAACTGAAGCCAAGGCTGAGGGTGGGGCCCGCCTCCTGGCCCTAGACCAGGGATGATCACCTGACTGATGAGTACCTTTCCTTGTCTCTCCCCCACCATCCCCGTCCGCCCCCGTGTCTGTCGGCTCCTTTTCTGTCTTGGTTGTACATGTGTGTGGTCCCCTGGGGCCCGTGTGCTCGTTGATCTGGGCGTGGCGCCCACGTGTGTGGCCCCGGGCTGCCTCCTGGAACCCGCCGGCTCCTGGGTGTCCTGGCCGGGCTCTGCACCTGCTGCCTCCTGAAGAAGGGATCGGGGAGGTGCTGGAGAAGGAAGACTGCATGCAGGCCCTGAGTGGCCAGATCTTCATGGGCATGGTGTCCTCCCAGTACCAGGCCCGCCTGGACATCGTGCGCCTCATCGACGGGCTGGTCAACGCCTGCATCCGCTTCGTCTACTTCTCATTGGAGGATGAGCTCAAAAGCAAGGTTGGGGAGCCACCGACCCCTGTGCTCCCGCTGCCCCTTTCCCCACGGCTTCTGGGGCCCCTCTTGTCATCACCGTCTGCCTGGTGCAGGTGTTTGCAGAGAAGATGGGCCTGGAGACGGGCTGGAATTGCCACATCTCCCTCACGCCCAATGGTGACATGCCCGGCTCCGAGATCCCCCCCTCCAGCCCCAGCCACGCTGGCTCCCTGCACGACGACCTGAACCAGGGTGAGGGCAGAGGCTTGGTGTGGACACGAGGTGGGTGTGGGCCGTCCGCCTTCCTTGGAGCTACAGCTAGAAAGAACCTCCCGGGATCCCTCCTGGGAACCTGGCTCTGATCCCCTGCAGTAGCTACAGTCTATGGGGTGGGGGGAGAGGAGAGCTCGAGAAGGAAGTTTTGTGCCATCTTCAGGGCTAGGAAAGGCCCCCAGAAGGTTGGCCCCATGGTGAGGGACAGGCTTTTGTCCCTGCAGCATCCCGAGACGACGCGGAAGGACTCCTTCTAATGGAGGAGGAGGGTCACTCGGACCTCATTAGCTTCCAGCCCACGGATAGCGACCTCCCCAGCTTCCTGGAAGACTGCAACCGGGTACTACTGTGCCCCTGGAGCCTTGGGGTTGGCAATGGGGCTGGTCCAGGGCAGGGGAGCCAGTGAGGGAGGTGGGGCCCTGAGGCCACGCGCATCTCTGCTCCCTGCAGGCCAAGCTGCCCCGGGGCATCCACCAGGTGCGGCCCCACCTGCAGAACATCGACAATGTGCCCCTGCTGGTGCCCCTCTTCACCGACTGTACCCCCGAGAGTGAGTGCTGTGACTGGGCGCTCGTCCAGCCTGGGCCTGGGTGGAGCACTGCCAGCCCCTGGCACCCCACAGGCTCCGGAGGGGTGTTGGTTTCCCATGCAGGGAGCAGAGGAAGCTGGGCTGGGAGGAGCTGGGGAGTCTCGTGGGCAGGAGCCCAGCGTAGCCCATTCTAGGGACTCAGAAGTGACAGCGTTCGTAGAATGTTTATGACATTGGGGGTAGGATGGCTCCAAAGAGGGGCCTGATTTCTGTCGTCTCCTGCCCTGGCCTGTGGGTCTCTGCCCAGTGCCCCAAGTGGGGCTCCACGTGCCTGACCCTTGTGCCCCCAACTCTGCCCCCTCAGCCATGTGTGAGATGATCAAGATCATGCAGGAGTACGGGGAGGTGACCTGCTGCCTGGGCAGCTCCGCCAACCTGCGGAACAGCTGCCTCTTCCTCCAGAGTGACGTCAGGTCAGTGCAACAGCCCAGAGCCAGGACTCCCCATAACCGGCCTGGGCCTGGTGGGGAGAGAAGGAAGCCGGGGAGGGGGGGGTGCTGGCTCCGTCCCCTGGGAGATGGATGGGGTCTTGGCGGACCCCAGCTGATGGACACCCTTTCCCCTTCCCATGCTGAGCAGCATCGCCCTGGACCCCCTGTACCCGTCTCGCTGCTCCTGGGAGACCTTCGGCTACGCCACCAGCACCAGCATGGCCCAGGCCTCGGATGGCCTTTCCCCCCTGCAGCTCTCGGGGCAGCTCAACAGCCTGCCCTGCTCGCTGACCTTCCGCCAGGAGGAGACCATCAGCATCATCCGGCTCATCGAGCAGGTAGGGGCTCGCGCATGCCGGGGGGCAGAGGTCAGAGCCTGCTAGGGTGGGGAGTCGCTGTGCAGGACCCGCCTGGGCTCCCGGGGGCACTTCACCTCCGGGTGCAGCTCTCCCAGGAGGTTTAGTTTGCCCCGGCCGCTCGCTAACGTGAACATCTGCCACATCTGGCTGAAGCGTATCAGCTGCAGGGTCTAATTGCGGCCAACCCCTGCCCCTCCCCCTCCCCAGG
>NW_011494943.1:7316564-7320904 GCF_000754665.1 Bison bison bison
TCTAATTGCGGCCCCCCCCTGCCCTTCCCACTCCCTAGGCCCGGCACGCCACGTACGGCATCCGCAAGTGCTTCCTCTTCCTGCTGCAGTGCCAGCTGACGCTTGTGGTCATCCAGGTGAGGTGGGGCTGGCGTGGGCATTGGCACCGCACCCCCCTCCCCACCGCCGGCTCCTGTGCCCCGGGACCAGTTGAGAGGCTGGGAGGAGGCAGCACAGCCTGAGGGGCCCCCAGAGCCTCTGAGAACCTCCGCTGGCAGAATCGTGTCCCCTCCAGCCCTCTGGGTACAGGGCGAGGCAGCCCCGGGGCTCCTGGCATCTGACTCTTCACTGGAATCTAATCGGGCTTCCCGGCTCTTCCTGGCCCAGTTCCTCTCTTGCCTCGTCCAGCTGCCGCCAATCCTGAGCACCACCGACATCCTGTGGCTGTCCTGTTTTTGCTACCCTCTGCTCAGGTGAGAGGCCAGGCCACCCCCCATGTCCAGGATCAGGATGTCCCCGAGTGTCCCCAGGAGCCCAGGTTCAGGAAGCCATGCTAGTGCCCCCCACCGTGGGGGCCGCCCAGCTCCAGGGGGCTCCCTTCCTTGTTGTAGCCTGTCTGCCCAGCAGAGTTGCCCTCACTCTTGGGACTCCTGAAAAGCTTCTCCTAGGGAAGAATTGGACGACATGGGGACTTCCCTGAAGGTCCAATGGCTAAGACTCCATGCTCCCAACACAGGGGGCCCAGGTTCAAATTCCAGTTGAGGAACTAGATCAGCTGGTGCAGCCAAGTACATAAAGTAAATATTTAAAAAAAAAGAAAAGCGTAATTAAAAAAAAAAGAGAGAATTGGGGGACACAGGGTCACAGTCCCTATCCTTCACCCAATCCCTGTTTTTTAGCATTTCTTTACTGGGAAAGCCCCCACATAGCTCCATCATGTCTATGGCAACGGGGAAGAACCTTCAGTCCATTCCTAAGAAGGTAAGCGACACAGAGCCCATGGGCCTGGGCTTTTCCCAAGGAAGGTGAGTGTGGAGGGGGCTGAGCCCTGGGGGAGCGAGGAGGGATTCCATCAGGCCAAGGGGGCGGGAGGTATAGAGTTGGGAAAGCTCCTTGCTCTTATCCCCCCCGGGCCTGCCCACTTCCCGAGGACCCTGTGAACCCAGGCACCTGAGTGACGGGTCTTCGCTTCCCGCAGACCCAGCACTACTTCCTGCTGTGCTTCTTGCTGAAGTTCAGCCTCACCATCAGCTCGTGCCTCATCTGCTTTGCCTTCACACTGCAGAGCTTCTGCGACAGGTCCCGGGCCCGCAACCTCACCAACTGCTCCTCCATCATGCTGCCCAGGTGGGTCCCGCCCCGAACCCTCACCCCTGGGGCCACCTCCCCGGGGCCCCGAGGAGGCTGAGCCCACACATTGCCTTGGCAGCCACGTCGACAAGGCCCCAGCCTGGTTTGACAACTTCGCCAACGGGCTGCTGTCGGCTCAGAAGCTTGCCGCTGCCCTGATCGTCCTACACACTGGTGAGGGGCGCCCTGCAGCTGGGTGTGGGCCGGGGGGACTCCCCGGGGACAGGGCCTCTGGCCGTGGGAGGTCTGACACGCGCCACGATTTCCCCAGTCTTCATCTCCATCACCCATGTGCACCGCACCAAGCCCCTGTGGAGGAAGAGCCCCCTGACGAACCTGTGGTGGGCCGTGACCGTGCCCGTGGTGTGAGTCTCGGGTGGAGGGCGGGAGCCAGGGAGGGGCTGTGATGCAAGGTGGGCTTTGGGCCAGGGGCTAAACGGCACCCTCCGGGTGCGCCTCCTGCCGAGAAGGGCAGGGAAGGAAGCAGGGGCCCCCGGCTGATGTGGGCTGCCGCCTCCTGCAGGCTGCTGGGGCAGGTGGCCCAAACGGCAGTGGACCTGCAGCTGTGGACACACAGGGACAGCCACGTCCACTTCGGCCTGGAGGACGTGCCTCTGCTGACGTGGCTCCTGGGCTGCCTGTCTCTGGTCCTTGTGGTGGTCACCAACGAGGTCGTGAAGCTGCACGAGATCCGGTGAGCCACCGGCCAGGCGTGTGTCCCCTCTGGGCTCGGGCGTGTTCCCCGGTCACCTCCTGCCTCACCCCTTCCTGCTGCCCGCACCCCATCCTCTGCGTCCTGTCCATCCCTGGCCTCGGCGTCTGCGCTAACCTGGTCTTCAATCTCCACCCCACCAGAGTCCGCGTCCGCTACCAGAAGCGACAGAAGCTGCAGTTTGAAACTAAGCTGGGCATGAACTCTCCTTTCTGAGCCGCTGGCCGTGGCGGCCATAGATGCCGTGGTGTCTGGGGCTGAAGCCACACCCATTTCTGTGTCTGGGGAGTTGATATCATGAACGTTTCAGGGTTTGCTCTTGCGCCGCATGGCCCTGGAGTCCCAGCTCCCGGTGTCAGACCCGGCTGTGGTTCCCGCCCCGGGGCTTCCTCAGAGACACGGAGCTGCAGCCTCAGTCCAGGACCGTCTGGCTCTTCCTCGCCAGGGGGAGACCCCCGGGCTCTTGAATGTATGACCTCGTGTGCTTAGCAGAGGGGCCCTCAGCCCCCTCCACCTGTGGGCTGCCCCCCTCCAGGGCCCCCTGGCCTTTAGGCAGAGCCGTGGACCATGGGGCCTCTGGTGGGAGGGCAGTCCTGGGATGTGCCCACAGTCCTCCAGGACGCCACTGGAGGCCGGGGCTCCAGCCCCTCCCCGGGCTCCCATCGTCCTGTCTTCCTGGGGCAAAGCCCACTCCTCCTCTGTGGGGGGCCTCATGCTGGGGCCCGAAGACGGAGCCAAGCCCCCGCCTGGTCCGAGAACCTCCTCCTGGGCCACCCTTGGGCAGGCCGTGGAGCCAGTCCTGGGGGCGCAGCCCGGGACCTCCTTCCAGCCTCAGCCCCAGTTACCCTGTGAGAATGTTTTTACTGGTGTATATTTTTTACTGGAAATGAGCCTTTTGGGAATGAATACAGACTGGTTTGTATTAAAACTTATAAACTCCTGAAGCAAAACCTGTGGCTGATCCCTGAGGCAGCCACGAAAGGGCCCAGCCAAGGGTTGGGCCAGTGAGGGAGCCCCTCCCTGAAGGTGAGATGGGGGGGCCCAGGCCTTCTCCCCACCCTGCACATTGGCGGGGGCGCTTGGGTCCAGCTCAGGCGCGACCCCTGGGCTCAGAGGTTCACGGCGCACATCCAAACACACAGAGCACGGTCTGGTGGAATGACACTTTCATTGGTGTTAGTTGGGGGAAGAGGTTAAATGCTTACAGAGCTGGGGCCTGGGCCAGGCAGGTCAGGCTTGCAGCCCCATGGCGGGCAGTGGGTGCTCTCGCTGTGGTCCGAAGCCCCTCCCCCACTGTGTCCTCACAGGCAGTTATAGATAGAATAAATTCCATTTAAAATATACGCATTTCTCTCTGCTTAAAAAATAACATTTACAGTTGGAAACGTTCGGACTCTGGGGATCTGTTCGAGGGACCGGTTAATCCACCGGCCCTGCTGCAGACAGCTTTGCCTCTCTGAGGGCAGGCAGGGGCGGGCCCGAGGCTGGCTGGGTGCCGCTGACAGTGAGAGCAGACCCCTGGCCCTTGACACGTCCTGTGCGCACCTGTGGGGGCCGGGCCAGACGCACTGCCGCCTCCAGCCTCTCAGGGTGCCAGGACCGCACGGTGGACGGCCAGGGGACCTTGGCACAGGCACTTGAGACACTGGGAAGGTGGGGGGGGATACAGAGAAGGCACCGCATGTAATCTGAGGGGAGGACCACTCTTCCAGGACAGGAAGCTCTTACCAGGGTCCCTGTCCGAGAAGCAGGGTCCTCCCCTCAGATTACATGCTGGGGGTGGGGTGGGGGTGCTTTGCTGAGACGTCAGGTTCTGAAAAGTCCCCTCCGCTCTGCACGGGGCTGCTGTGGGGACGGCCGCAGGCTGGGGGCGGCAGAAGGGACCCCGCTCGGGCGGTGGGGGCGTCTTTTGCGCTGAGGGGGAAAGGCAGTGGGCGCTGCGGGAGGTGGCGGTGGGCACCACCGAGGGCCGCTGGCAGGTCCAGATCAGTCCAGCATGGCATCCAGCTGGTCAGCCAGGGCGTCGAACATGGTGCTGATGTCGTCTAGGATGTGCTTCGTGGAGGCGCCGGGGGCGCTGCGGCAGGGAAGGGCCAGGTCAGACGAGACAGCGGTCTGCACCCTGCTGGCCCTGGGCGTGGGGCCTGGTTGGGGCGAGCACCAGGTGTGCATCTCGTCCCGTTTCTCACAACTTCCCAAGGTCATGGGAGTCACGGACCCTTCCTCCCACAGAGGCGCTGGGGTTCACAGAAAGAAGTGACTGGTCCAAGCTCGCCTGCCTTTTAAGTGCCACTTGCCT
>NW_011494943.1:7321004-7321610 GCF_000754665.1 Bison bison bison
CGTGGGGACCCCCCCCCCCGCCTGAGGATCTGATTGCCATGACACCGATGTCCCCTCCGCATCATGCCCAGACCCTAGGGGAAGGACTCGGGGGTGGGGAAGCTGCCCTTGTTTCCCGTTCTCCCAGCACGCTCACCCCTCTCGCTCCTCAGCGCCAATGCTCTTCTCCGCGGCCCGCAGTGCAGCTGCCAGGGACGAGCTGGTCTGCTCCAGTCTCTGCTGGGCCCGGCCTGGGCCCGCGGCCCCTGTGCTCTCCGGCCTTGGAGGGGGCACCGGGCGGGGGCCGAGCCGGGGAGCCAGCTTAGGGCCGGAAAATGCCAGCTGGGTGCAGGCCACGGACACAGGCTTGGGGGCTGTTCCTGCAGAGACAAAGAGGTTGGCTTGTGACTCAGCTGAGCCGGACACAGGCCCTGCCCACGCCACCCTCTCCCTGCAGGCCCTGGCTTCATACCTGCTCCGGGCACCTTGATGAGGGTGGCGGGGGCAGCCGGGGGCTCCGTCTCCCCAGGCCGCCGATTGTTTTCCAGGGCGGGCCCGAGGGGCTGGGCCGGGGAGCTGGGAGACAGAGGGGCTGGAGCTCCGGGGGTGGGAAGGCTGCTTGGGTCA
>NW_011494943.1:7322134-7322633 GCF_000754665.1 Bison bison bison
GCGGGGAGCCCCCCGCGTTGGGGTCGGGCTGGGGCTGGTCCGGGCGAGGGTGCTGCGTCCTGGTCGCCGAGTGAGGGTGGCGTAGCTGCCCAGGGCACTATCCACTGGCCCTTCGGCCTCCCCGTCGGCCTCCCCCTCAGCTGGGCCGGGGCGGCTGAGGCTGTGGGACCGGCGCTTGGGCCGCGGGGGGTCCGGAGGAGTGGCCGGGGGGCCGGCCAAGTAGGAGAAGGCCCGGGGAGCTCCCGGAGGCGGCCCAGGGGCTGGGCTGGAGGGTGAGGCCTGGGGGTACATGAAGACATAAGGCGGGGGCCCTTGGCTGGGAAGTGGAGAACAGAGTTTTGGGGGCCGCTCTGTGCCCTCTGGAAGATTCCTCTCCTGTGGGGTGTTGGGGTCCCCGCCACTGGGCTGGGGGGCAGGCTGTTCCTGTGAGTGGCCGGACCCCCGTGAGCGGGCCCCAATGCTCTCTTGGCTGGGGGAGCGGGCAGGGGGCAGGGGGAGT
>NW_011494943.1:7322733-7327416 GCF_000754665.1 Bison bison bison
CGGGGCCACCCCCTGCCATGGCCGCCTGGAGCTCTGGGCTTAGCTCGCTGCCCTGGAAGGTGAGGAGGCGTGGGCTGGCCGCAGGGGGCCCGTCCCCATTCTCCAGCCCCTCGATGGCCATCAGTTCCGGGCCCCTGGCCAGCCGGCGGCCGCCTTCCCCCAAGGACTCCCCCTGCAGTAGGCCCCGCCGGAGCTCAGCCAGCCGCTTCACCCCCAGCATGAGCTTCTTCTGATGACCTGAGAGCAGGCGGATAGAGGCGGTAGGGTGAGCTGGGGCTGGAGACGGTGCCCTTCATCCCTTCTGGACCCCGAAACATCTTGGGGGCCCTCAGAGGCACGCGGAGGCCCAGCCAGAAGGCCCAGGGCGGTCCTCACCGAGCTTGTTGACGCCAATCTCCTGCAGCTCCTCCCAGGTGAGGTCAGCCACCAGCCCCATGGAGTCGTAGCCGCTGCTCACCAGCTGCTTGTGGTACTGAGGCAGCCCCAGGGCGCACAGCCACTCCAGCAGGTCCGCCTGCAAGAGCCGCACCATCAGCCCCCGAGCCAGGAGGGCTCAGCCGGCGGTGGGAGCTCGTGCCTGCCGCCCACTCACCGGGATGTAGTTGGGCAACCACTCGGCGATGCTCAGCTGGGCAATCTCCGAGGCGATCTTCTTCCTGTGCCCAGGCTTGGTCACCCCGATGGCCGTCAGGTCCTGCCACACAAAGTCATGCCGTCAGGCCCCCTCCCCTGGCCACGGGTTCCTGCCCTGCCCTCCCGCTGTGGCACCGACCTCAGGCGTCATGCGGCTGATAGTTGGCACGTCGTAGCCGGCCTGCAGAAAGTGGGCAGTGTAGCCCTCCAGCTGGAATTCGCTCAGCCAATTATGAATGGCTTGAGCATCCTACAAGTTGGGGGGAGGGGGTGCTGTTAACGGTACTGAGCCAAGGCCACAGCCCCGCCATCAACCCCAGCCCCACCCCAGGGGCCTGGTCCGAACAGGAACTCAAGTCCATGCTGAGGCCCATCCCGCCCCCTCCTCTGGGCCCATAGCCACCTCCCCAGTGGAGGTCATACCTTCCCCTCCAGCAGCTGCTCAGGCCTCACGTCCTGGGTGAAGTGCTGCTCCCCCGAGCGATAGTTGGCCAGAGGGCGGTGGTTCGGGTTGTCTTTAAGGACGGAGAGAAATGCATTCAGGGTGACAGGATGCAGGGGTGCCAAGTCCTCGGCTGCCCCACCTGCATCTCTCCTGGCCCACCCAGGCCCCCTTCCTACCTGCCAGGGACGCGGGCTGTAGTCCTGGAGGCACCTGGTCCTCTCCGGCAGAGGGCAGCGGCTGGAGACGGGAAGGCGATGTCTCTTGTTTGGGGAACTGGCAGTGGGAGCAGGGGAAGGGGAGGAGAAGGGGTCCAGCCCTCGTCCCAAGAGCCCCCCACCCCCCACCCACCTGGGCGTTCTCAATAAGGAGGCCGGTGCTGTGGCCGTTGGTGCCCTCGGAGCTCTGCCCGCTGCCAGCGCTGCGGATGCTGCCCACGCTGCCCTCGCTGCCCACGCTGTTCCTGTCACCTGCTGTGGGGGCAGGAGCCAAGCGGTCAGAACCCCGGTGGGCCCCGCCCACAGCTGGCTGGCAGCTGGCCAGAGCCAGACGCTCATGCCGGTGCCTAGCATCGCCCTACCCGCTCCCGGGGAGGACGTACCTGGGCTGTCTGGGCTGAGGCCCACCCGGGGCAGCTGGCCATAGGTGAGGGGGTGCAGGGGCTCCTCGGCAGGGGGCTGCGGCATCCTAGAGAAGCCTGGGCGCAGGGGGGTGGGCACAGAGGGGAGGCGGGGTGCCAAGACACCCACCCGCTTGCTGACCACCTCGACGATGCCCGGGGGAAAGTAGCCCACACGGTCGGTGCCCCTCTGGCTCTCGTGGATGTGGCCCTTCCAGCGGCCGTCTGGGTGCTGCTCAAGCACCTGTGGCAGACAGGCAGGGGGGCATGGTCACTTCCTGCGCCAAGTGGCCAGCCTGCAGCCGTGGTCCAGCTCCTCCCCTCCCCCCAGGGAGCACCCCCTGATGCTCAAGTGGGCCTACAGTCCTGCCCCTGCCAGCATCCAGCCCAACCCCCGGGTTGCCTCCAGGGCAAACAAAGAGTCTGGAGTCAGCCTGGGTTCAGACCCCAGCTCCACTGCAGGCTAGCTTGTGACTCTGGACAAATCACTTTAATTCTTTTAAGCCTCAATTCTGTCAGCCCTAAAAAAGGAAGTGGTTAGAACGCCTACCTTACTTAGAAGGGAAAAAGTTCAATGAGATCGTGCAAATAAAGACCTTAACACCAATCCTGATCCACAGCAGGTGCCCAAGTAAGTGACGGCAACCAATTGTATTCTCAGAGGAATGCCTACATCAGGTCCTCACCGTGATGACATCCCCTGCCCGGACATTGAGGGCAGTGGGGTCGTGGAGGTTCCAGAAATCCTTGAGCGCCCGGACCTTCAGGATCCCTGAGGCCTCTGAGATAAGGAGGATGACGGGTGTCATCTGAGGGTTCCCAGGGCATCTTCCCACCCCTCCAGGCCCCTTCATGACCCTTCCCCAGGTCCCTGCCCCCTCATCCCCATAGCATCCCCCCGGCCAGCCCCAGGAATGTGACATGTGCTCCTCCTCCACTCCCAGGGACCCTCTGGAGTGGCTCTGAAGCCCTTGGGCTGGGTCTTCTCCCCACCACACGCACCCCGCAGGAGCTGCTTAATCTCCCGGCTGGCCTGGGAGGTGGTGAACTGGTTCACAATGTCCAGCGCCGTCTGGTTATACGTATTCCGAATGTTCACGTCCACCCCGCCCTAGGTGTACAGAGCAGGCCCAGCCTGTGCTGAGCACCGGGTTGGCTGCTTCTCCCAATTCCCACAGCTACCCAGGAAGTAGCTACTATTTTCATATTTTACACGAGGAAATGGAAGCTCAAATTTGTTCTGGGACGAGCTCAAGGTCACTCAGCCAGTGAAAGGCAGAACTGGGGCTCGAACCATGTCTGTCTGCTTTCCAGCTACTTGGGCCCCAACCCATGCAGGACAATCCTTCTCTTGCTTCCCCAGCCAGTCTTGGATCCGGCACCCGGCGGGGATCCGTACACGCCTGCGGGGTGACCAGGGGTCCACACCCACCTCCAGGAGCAGCCGCACCACCTCGGTCTTGCCGTACAGCGCAGCCTCGTGGAGCGCCGTGCCTGTTTTGGTCTGGCGGTTGATTTCAATCCCGGCTCTCAGGAGCTGCCTGCAGACAGGAGGGCGAGTGACTGGCGTGGGGGGCAGCAGGTACGGAAGGAGAGGAAGCTGATCGCTGGGGGCTGGGAGAGCAATCCAGAGCCAGGGTGAAGGGGGCAGCAGGGCAGGGCACTGAGGGGACGTGATCAGTCCCATAGGAAGAGGAGGAGGAAGCCGGGGGGTCCCCGGTGGGTACCTGATGACCTCTCTGTGGCCATTCTTGGCAGCCAAGTGCAGGGGCGTGGTGTAGTTGGGGTCGCACGGGTCCTTGGCCTCCCCCTCCAGCAGCGCCACGCATAAGTGGCTGTTCAACAACAGCTGGGCCACCTGCGGCAACCGGCACTTGGGTAGGGCCTCCCCCCCAGAGACCCCACGCACGCCCAGAACCCAGTACCCCAAGGGCAGCAGGCCTCACCTTGAGCCGTCCAAACTCACAGGCCAGGTCCAAGGGTGTCTTCTTGGCCTTGTTGACCAGGCATGGGTTGGACTGATGCTGGAGGAGCATTTCTGACTGGGGTGGGGGGAGCCGGGTGAGGGGTCTGGTCTGGCCGGGCCCGCTGTGCCGGCCCCTGCCCCCAGCCCCAGCGCCCTGTAGGCTGGCAGGCTCACGTACCACTTCATAGTGTCCATACTGGGCAGCCAGGTGCAGTGGGATCTGCCCGTCCAGCGAGGCAGCGTTCACGGCCGCAGAGGCGCGCAGCAGCAGCCTCACGGGCTCCAGGCGGCCCTGCCAGGCCGCATAGTGCAGTGGGCGCATGCCTGCAGGAGGGGACGGGTTTCTGAGGGAGGTCCTGGGACGGCCTGGGGTTGGGGGAAAGAACTGAGCCCTGGCTGGAGGGGAGAAGACCCAGAGGAAGCTAGATGTGGCCAGGGAGAGGCCCGGCTGAAGCCAGAAGCCCACCATGCCCACCACAGAGGATCTGGTGGCCTTGTAACCTTAACTTCCCCAGCTGGATAATGGGCTGTCAGTACCACCCATGACCCCAGTAGGCTGTGAAGACTGACGAGGTCCAGCGTCTGCAAGCTCCGAGAAGCCATGCCCACATGCCTTGGCACTGCCGTGATGTGGCAGGGGCACAGTGACCCCAGGGTCTGGGGTGGGGGGTACCCTGGGCTCTCACCATTGCTGTCCTTGATATCCACGGTGGCCTGAGCCTCCAGCAGCAGGGCGATGAGCTCCAGGCTGCCCCCCAGGGCGGCATGGTGGAGAGCCGAAAAGCTGGCATGGTGGGACACAGGTCAGGGGTGTCAGGGAGCAGTCTCCACCCCCAAAATCCTGGTCTTCCAGGGCAGACTCATCCTGGGGGCTGGCGTGGCTGAGTTACTTGCCCACTGTGGCCGCCCCCCCGCACCCCCCGCCCCCGACACACACACACCCTGCCAGCCATGCCGTGGGAGCGCAGAGCTGCTGGGCTGCGGCATGAAAGGGCTTAGTGTCTGGGCTGAGAGGCCTGTTTG